>NC_141694.1:1016031929-1016631929 GCF_964263255.1 Lissotriton vulgaris
TCAATAATAGAGCTTTAAGATCTGCCTCATCCGCATCTCTATGCATTCAACGGGTGAGAACGGTTACTTGGGGAGACAGACGCTTCCTGGTAGACGCCTCGAAGCTCTGGAATACCTTGCCCCACCATATAAAAAGCAGTTCCTCACTGATGATTTTCAGAAAACAAGTGAAGACATGGCTATTCATCCAATAATGCACAGGAGGTATTCAGAAACTCGTCTCTGGCCTCACACGAACAGAGCCACATTTCAGAATCTCTTCCTCTGCAACTTCCTTTGCAGCTCATTAGTGCAAATGACACAGCAGGAACCACTATCTAAGATTCCTAGATTAACACTCCGAGTTCTTCAACAAGATAAAACTCAGCAACCTGGGAAATCCCCGCTTGCTATGTTTTGATTAGTAATAGAACTCTAATGAGCACTGATAGACGATCACTTCCTAGTGACAACTTTATTGACGTCTTATGTCCAAAAACTTACGTTAAAACAAGGCACCTTTCAGGTATAAATATTACCAACGTTGCCTTAAGCAAATGCTGGCTAGCTGCCTCATAGACATCGCTGCCGTTATCGCTGCTGATGCTATCGCTGCGAACGAGCGAACAATGGTGTGGTGAACACAGGAGCTGAACAGACGTCCCATGCAAGAGCCCAGCAGAGGCAAGCTGCCCGCGGACGCTGCCCCTCCTCCTCTTCCTCGACGCGCTGAGAGAGATGCCGTCTTTTCTCCTGCAGAGAAATCCAGCTCCGGCGTTTCCAGCCTACTCTTGCGAGTGACTGGAATATCGAGTTCCCTGAAGGAGATACCGGACCTCCAGCATTCTATTCCAGAGGTATGGTGTTGACTAAACCCTTAGAGAGAATTCTTGAAGCAAACCTTGGCAAAACCAACTTAACTAAAGCTACTTACTTACTCCCCTCTCAAGTATTAGGCTTAGGTCAGGTACACTGGGGTAGGCATAGTTAGAAGCACCAGTTGAGTATTTTAGCCTAATGTATATATGAATGTATATATGTTTTATTCATTTTAAATCATTGTATGGCTAAGAAACCGTATCGATGCTTTTACAGTATTATTTCGCAATACTCATCTTACTGTACGTACTTTTTATAATAACAAGTCTTGCAATTGTAGCAATTCATTTCTCTTGTACGAGAAGAAAGACTGTTCAATAAATACCACTTTTATTGAAAACGCCCGTCTCTCTATTCTCTACATGTTGTGAAAGTAATCTGCACAACAACTGACTGAGTAAAATAACTGTCTATTGTTTCACACGACTCTAGAGATTGACTCTTATCCGAGGAGCAAAGTTGTCATGTTTGCACGGTTGTTGGAAAACTGAATCCCTTCTTGTCTGTACCAGGGAAGCTGATCACTTCCTATTCAGTCAAGAAAGTTTCCAGTGACCTCTGAGCTAGTTGGTAACAAACCCAATTAGGTTTAGCATAGTCAGTAGAGGCCTGGAAGATCTGCACTTCTACATTGATACTACTGTTTATGTTATTCCAATGCGCAGGGCCTATTGGGAAAATAGGAACTACACTACATGGCGCCCAAACGTTTGGTAAGGCGATAAACTAACGCAAGACGTTAGAGTAACTCAGTTGTGAATTTTTCACACAGACCCCTTTCTCCCGTAAATACTCCAATAGACGTCTGGAGTGGGTGAAAGGTTAAAATCCGCCCGACCTTAGTAGGAAGAGATTCCTATGTAAAGCTCTGGTTTATTCAACGTTGAAGGATACAGTGTTCCAAAATATTGTGCACCTAATCTTTGTCTCCTTGGAGACCCGCTCTACAAAAACCTTTCTGACAATAAAATGTCAGATTTAGAGAACGGAAACGCTGCACCCGCAGTAAATGCGACTCAGCAGGGTCCCGATAATACTACTGAACCGGGTGCAATAATCATCCCGGCACGTTTAAGATAATCTATAAAGTTAAAACTTATAGAAAATGGACTGACCACACAAGGTGGCACAGTCGTCTTCGTGATAGAGGCACACGAATATCAGCAGACAGAGGTATTCTATTCATGGATAAAATTTCCAGCGGCAAACGCTGCAACACACGAGTTCCACTACTACGTAGTAGGAGTTCCACCGGATGAATACGCTCCTTTTGAGGAGATTGAAATCCCATTAAAATACCAAGAATACTTACTTTGGTTTAAAGGCGCCCTAAAACATAATGATCATATTACCAGGCTCGGTCCACTAGGTAGACCAGGAGCAACGTTGCCGGTTCTAGCCAGCTAAACACCACATCCGGACATTGCAAAAATGTCAAAAGAAGAGCTGTTAGCACAGCTAAAAACATTAATTAAAATACATAGGCAATTAGTCCAATATGTAATGCGGACTGCAACAGTCCAACCCGCTGTTAATGTACCACAGCTGACCCGTCATCAGGGGAACACTAATAAAATTACACCACAGAACATACAATCATGTCTTGGTAAAACACCCGTAAAACGGGAACAAATTCCTTTCTGGTTAGCGCAGAAAATTACTTACATAGAGGCAGTATTTCCAAATACTACCCCTATTGAGAAACACAGGATCCTAACCATCTGCCTTCCAATGGGGGTCGCACCACACATGGAGGACTGTGACACTTAGGGTACAGTCTTTGCTTCCATTTACACAAAAACACATGGTGTTCCGTCCATGGCGGTAATACCAGATGTGCTAAAACAGATTCAGAAAGAATACGGTCCAGAACCCGCTTTAACTCTTGGTATGAAATTACTGAAAAACTTCAAGCAGGTCTCGGCTATATTATTAGCCAATATAAAAGGAGAAGCAGCATCTGTGGCGATCCGCCAGAAGTTGAAGGAAACAGATATAACAGATAAACCAATTGAGCTTGCCAGAATCATAGAAAAATGCTATGAAGAATTAGGTAGAGACAGCTTGGGTGGGGAACCAGTAAAGCCCCAACTGCTCGAAAATCCTGAAAAACTCGAGAACACCAGTCTCCCCAGAGGGAGCCCTCTGAGAAAAGATATAACCTTAGAAATAGGGATAATTTGAAACAACCTGATAGATATCAAAGTATTGATACACGTCCCTCTCGATCTTTTTTGCAGAAATCGGAAAGAAGAGGACGGTCAGACCCAGGAGAGCACACCAAGTCCAAAGACAAGGAACCTGCTCAGAGTAGAAAATCTCAATTTCCAAAAAAGAAGGTAGCCAGTATTAGAGTAATCGAACATGCCGAGAATACTGAGGACACAGTTGAAAAATGGGGAGTGGGCACAGACAATGCTAGACAGTGCAGCAGAAATCAGTATAGCCCGCAAGATCTTGATGAGTCATCTGGAGACAGTGGACACGAATGAATACATTCAGGTTGAAACTGCCGACTCCAGACTTAGAGAGCCCCATAAGATATACAAAATAACATTGCGTATAGAGGGTGATAAGACTAGGAAAATAAGGGGTATATTTTGGGATAAACTCTCAAAAGGCTATGATATTCTGTTAGCTGAAAAAGATTGGCCCCCAGAGTTTGTCAGGGAGTGCCCTCGTGGCGAAGAAATGATTATGCCTGCCTTCTCGAATCACATTCCGATTCATAAAAAATATACTTATGCAAGGAAATGGGCAGTAGCCCAGGCACCGGCATTATATAAAAATCATGTAGGATGGGATGAGGACCCTCCTCCTCACAAAATCCAATTAAAAAGTCAACCTACTGCACAAAGGCAGTATCCCATTAAGCAAGAAGCTAAAAAACAAGTCAGGGAGATTTTAGATCAACTTGAATACCAGGGGGTGATTGAAACATGCACCTCTCAAATGAACAATCCTTTGTTTCCTGTCTCCAAACCAGACAATTCATATCGTCTAGTTTTGGACTACAGACACCTTAATACATGTTGCAAAACATTTGCAGTAAAAAATTTGCATAGTGCTGCACTAATGAATCACATAGTTAGGAAGAAATATAAAATGACATTAGACATATCTAATGGTTTCTTTTGTCAAAACATTGCACCAGAAAGCAGGTACTTGACCGCTTTCTCCGTAATGGGGTCTCAGAATAATTTCTGTAGGCTCCCACAGGGGTTCAAGAACAGCCCAGGACTATTCTCAGCTAGAGTAACAGAGTTACTACAAATGTATGATGACGAGACATTATCTTATGTTGATGACATCTATCTCACAGACGACGACTTGGAGACTCACTTGAAAAGAGTGAACACCATAATACTTGGGTTCGCAGCAGAGGGTTACAAATTCAACTTTAAAAAGTCTCGAATTGCCCATCTGACAGTATTATTTTTAGGATACGAATTGTCAAGTGAAGGAAAAAGCCTAGCGGACAACTTCTTAGAGAAGTGAGCTGTGCTCCAAGCTCCAAAAACGCTGAAGAATTTACAATCGATTCTAGGCTTTCTGAATTTCGGTAGAACTTACATTCTAAATTACGCAGAGATGGTTAAACCTCTCTACGAACTAATCAAACCTGATTTTAAACAAATCACCTGGACTCAAAAACACACAGAAATTTTGAGATCATTGCAAACAGACATGTTAGCAAAAACAAAATTAGATACATGTGACAACACACGCAATCTTGTAATCCTAGTCATCCCCGGAAGATGCGGATTCATGTACCTGACCTCTAATGAGGGAGAAAAGGTACCAATTTCAATTAAATCTCACTTGTACACACAAGCAGAAAAAACATTCAGTCTCACAGAAAATACTGTGAAAGCAGTAGAAATTGCATTAATGAATGAACGAGAACTAGCACACGGCAAATGGATTAATATCCTCACAGCGGAATCCGCCTTCGAGGCGCTATTCAGCCCAGTAAACCTGCCTACAGTGTCACTGGATCCGAAATGGATACAGTGTATAGATTCTCTTGGAGCGGAAGATGTGAAATACTATTTCACCCCGCAATTCGACAAACTGAATGATTTGACTTATGAAGAAGAATATCCTCTGCCAATCGAACTTCTACCTCTCCCACAGTACGCCTGTATAATCTATACAGATAGATTTGTACAGCATTTCAACGTAGAGAGCAAATCCTACGATGCAGCCTACGCGATTGTTAAAGGTTGCTGGCTGAGCGGTAAATTCAGACCGAAAATAACAAAAACTGAATCAGTGAAGTACTGTTCGGCTCAGAGAGCTGAAATCAGATCTTTAAAGATGGCGCTCGAAAATGCAGAATCGTTTGTGATTCTCATTTATGTGTAAACTCGTACAATAATAAGCTGCAGATCTGGATTGAAAACGATTACAAAGATGACACAGGTGCCACAATAAAGCATAAATTGCTCTGGAACCAGGTAGCTCTTTTACAGAAAGAACTACAAAAGACTCACATGATACACGCACAGATCTTCAACGTGATGGCGTTCACGTTGCAGGGAATTCATTGGCTAACACAACCACAGTGGAAGCAACTAAACCGGCTTCCGTAGCCACAAGAAAGCGCGCAGAAAAATACATAGAGGGGGAAACCATGCTGGCAGTCAAAACGTCCGTAAAAGGCGACTGTGCAGCACTACCCGTGAACTATCCACTCAATTATGCATACGTAATCGATGCAAACTCCGTTCCTTTTGCTCGAATCCCTGGAGTGGGGGATAGGGTAATTCCAAACATGAACCGGAGAAAGTTATTAATAGCAGACGCACACATGGGTGAAGGTCCAAGTCATAATGCAATGAGGGAATCTCTGACTGAATTACAATCAGTATACTGGTGGCCGGGAATGAGCGTGCAACATCAAATATATGTAAAGAATTGTCCCGACTGCGACAGGGATCGCAGTAGTGAACTACGCTACCGGCTACCAATCAGAAACAGCGTAACGCTGTCTACATGCCATCCTGCGTCCTATTAATCATGAAGGCTAAATCCACTTAAAAAAATGTGGCTTCCAACGCTCGGCTGACGCCAGAACGGTTATAATAGATTTGCGAGTCTTTATCGGCACATACGCAATTGCCATGTTCCATTCTGACCAGGGTCCTGCTTTCAGCTCTCGAGTTTATAAGGAGGCCATGGCCAGCGTGGGAGTTGGGTTGCGGTATTCTTATCCATCACACCCCGAAGGGAACAGTGTGGTAGAAAGAAAAAACCGGGACATAAAGCAATCTATAACAGCGTAGGTATTAGGTTCAGGCGCTGGGTGGGTCAAACATTTAATAAGTGTCCAGATCAGTCTTAATAATTTGCCAAGAAATTCTCTAAAAGGTTTCAGCCCAAAAGAACTATTGTTCGGAACTAGAATGCGAATTCAGGACTTAGATAGTCAGGTATCAGTGGTACAAGATAAAAAAACAGACTTTGACATCAAAGATCGTTTGGCTGTTTTACAGGACTTGAATGAAACAAGAAAATCCTTAGGCAACATAAAGTTAAAGCAACAGCCAGCTACCACTGACGAGGCACCACCAGCAACAGCCCTAGCAAGGCCTGTCCGGATTCCAAAGATTGGGGATCTAGTCAGAGAAAAAATAGCGGTGAAGAAGGAATTTGGGCCTTCTTACAGAAAATCAGTACCTGTCTTAGCAGTCAACGGAACAAGATCAGTAGTACTACCGCCTTGCTGGTAAAAAGGAGAACAGAGTTGTATCAATTGACCTAGTAAAACCACAAGCATGTGGCCTACAATCAACAGTAGGCCCAGTGGACTCCAAAGAAACAACAGAATACCCAAACTTGCAACAATCCAAGAGGTTCAAACTGAAAGACTAATCACATTCGATCAGCCTGCAGTGCACAGAGAGGGGCTATGCAATAATGCCATGGAACCCGTGCCTCTTGAGAATCAGATTGAAACAGTTCGTCAAGAAACACCAGTCTACAATAATGTGGCATCAGAATGTGCTACCGAAAGACAAATTGAAAGAACAATTCCAACAATTGACAGAACTGCCTCTGGCTACTTCATCAACTTCGATAACTTTTTCAGAGGATCAAAATGACCTCGAAGTGATGCCAGAAATAAAAAAGACTTTTAAAGAAAAAACAACAGAACTCTTTCATCAACTCAAGGAAATTTATCTTGTTTCACCATGGTTAGAGTTCTGGTTTGGTCTAGGTGTATTTTTCCTCCTGCTTTGGCTCATCATGGTACTTTGTTTGGGAAAATTCATTGAGGGAAAATATAGTACAATGGATACAGCAAGTCAGAACATCAACTTAGTCCTCAAACCGCACAGATCATCCCACGTGAAGAAAAGAGAACTGTCAACTTCTTTCTGCATTTCTCTTGCTTCTTTCTGCACTTCTCTTCTATCTTTATATACCTCTTTTGTTTCTTTATGCACCCCTCTTGCCTCTTTCTGCACCTCTATTGCCTCTTTCTGTACCACAGTCTCTTCTCTTCCTTCTTTCTGCACTTCTCTTGCCTCTTTCTCAACCTCTTTTTCGTCTTTCTACACTTATTTGTCTCTTGTTGTACCTCTCTTGCTGTTATCTGAACCCCTCTTGTCTCTTTCAGCATTTCTGTTGCTTTTTTCTGTACATTTCTTCTACTTTCTGGACCTCTCTTGCTTCTTTCTGCACCTCTCTTGTTTCTTTCTGGCCTCTCTTACCTCTTTATGTAGTTCTCTTAATTCTTTATATACCTTTATTCCTCTTTCTGAATTTCTCTGGCCTCTTTCTGCATCTCTCTTGCTTTTTTCTGTACCTCTTTTACCTCTTTCTGTATCAATCTTCCCTTTTTGGGCACATCTATTGCTTCTTACTGTATTTCTCTAGCCTCTTTCTGTACTTCTCTTGTTCTTTCTGCACATTTCTTCCTCATTCTATACATGTATGTATGTATGTATTTTGTTTATTGTTTCAATTAATTAAAATTGTTACAAAAATAAACTGGTTGGGTTCGATCATAAATAAGCCTGGTCATTTCATTTAGCAAGACTGTTAAACATATCTAAAACATAATCATTTCTGAGCCATTCTCATAATTACAGCAATGAAACGTGGGTTAAAACTACTGTTTCTAGTCTTTGACGGAGTCATTGTGTAGTAGTTCTTTCACCTTATGTGCAAATTTCGCTAATCTTGCTAATTCCATTGGGATCTCCATCTTTAAGCGGAGTTTCATAGCGTCTGTGCAGGTGTGTATCCCATTTTTTAAAAAGAGGGGTTTCAGTAAAGTGCGACGTGCATAAGCGATGGCATGAGCAGATCATATGGGTCATGGATTCCTCGTACTGATGGCACAATCTACAAGTATAAATAAACAACAAGAATCCACCAAATGGGGTGAAGTGTTCCCTACAATGGTTGGGAGCACAAAGTGTTTTTAAAATTCCCCTCACACACCAAAAGGACACTTGGTGTCATGCTTCATCATTGGGGTCTTCGCACCCCTCTACGGGATGCGGCGTGCTATGACCTACGACTACACGGGAGCACTGATAATTTGACTATGCGTGGTGCATGTGGGGATTTGGTGTGAGTATGTGGTGAGGTAATGTGAGTACGTGAATGTTTTAAAAAATACCTGGCTCGTGAAGTAGGTCAGAATTAATTTAATGAGCCCCCGGGCTGGTACTATTAAAATGGGTGCAGGATGAGGTAATAGTGTGATATTAAGCACAGAACCTCTTTGGGTGCGTCGACATGTTTCGGAGATCAACTCCTTCTTCAGGACGGGATGCACCACACCCCACCTTACTCACGTTTATTTAATAAAATAGTGTATGATATAGAAAAGTGAAAAGTAGTACAATAATGTTCCTACTGATTGAATAAAGTGACACCAATCTGCAAGTAACCTAGAAGGAAAAAAAAAGAAGACCGTGTTTTGCAGAAATCAACTCCTTATTATTTACACAGGATATGATGACCTGTAAAGATAAATAGTGGGGGTCACTAGACATAAACTATGTCATACTACTAGTGCAGGTGACCCTGTGGAAACAAAATGACAAAATACAGTACAAACACACATATAACATAAAGCACACTCTCTAGAGCGTTAGATTCCTTTTGCCTGAGGGAACATAACTTTATGGAGTGGAAGAATCAAGTATTAGAGGGTAAGGAGACATACTTTTTTGTCTTAGGTACATTGCCCCATGAGCCTTCAAGAACGTTGGGGGTCAGGCTGGCCCAATGGCTCCTGCAAGATAGTACATATTACAGTGGTTGTCGATACTCACAGGCTGTTGAAGAAAGGTCCCTTCGTTCTAGCAAGTTTTTTACTCACAGATTACAGCAGTTGCAAAATCCTTGTGCCCCCGAAGGCGGCTCCGCGGTGAATGCGGTAGCGCGTTAAAGATGCCTTTTTTTACTGGTTGGGGATTGCGTAGTTATTGGTTAATTGGTAAAGTTAAGTGGCAGGAAAAGTCTAATATGGGAGTTCCGTTTTTTGTAGTTATCGTGTCCGAATGGTCCGTACCGCTCATGCGCGTGTGTTACCTCCTTGTGCCTCAGATGAGCGCATGCGCGGTTGTGCGATCCAAGCCGCCCATGCGCATGATGTAGACACTTCTCAATATGTGCATCTACCTTCACTGATTGTTCAATACATCGTAAAAATACAATCTACAAGTAGTAACCGACTCTAGTGTTTTCCAACGCCCGTTGATGTCTTTTATCGGTAATACCATCAATCTCACAAACAGAATTTGCTTTAAAATAGACTTGTTCAAGTTGGAGTCAAGGTATGGCTGACTCAGTTTATCATGAAAGGAACTGGCTAGTAGACTGATGTTGCTACTAGAGGACTCTAGTTCCTTCATGTCCACTTCCTTGGATAGTAGTCTAACTTGTTTCTTTAAAATGGTTTTTAAAATTCCAGGTTAGTAAATAAAATCCTGCTAATTGGGCAAGTCAAGGTGCAATTCAATGCAAGCAGTTAGAAAGTCGTTGGCCCACGAGTTGTTACTTTTCATTAAAATTTCCTTCAAGATTGCTTTCATTGTGTTTGGGGGGGCAGCATAGACCCCTCGATAGTACCGAACAATCGACGCCCAGTGTTCATAGCACTGTTTGTTTAGCCCAAATTCAAGCCGTACCAAGATGTTTCGAGCATGAGCGGGTATATGGAAGATTGTCGCGTTCTAATTTAGGACCCTGATCGATACTGTGACCTTATGCCGACGACACTCAGTTGGTGCTAGCGGTACATAAAAATGGGAGTGAGGTGGCAGCCAACTTTCAGTCAGGTATGAGAGCCATTAGTCACTGGATGGACAGTAATTGTCTAAAATTAAACACCGATAAGACCGAGGTAATGGTGTTTGGAGACCTAAAACCATCTTGGTCCCCGATCTGGTGGCCACCAGAAATGGGTAACCCACCCACCCCAGTTTCAAAGGCTAGAAACCTGGGAGTGTTGTTTGATAACAAACAAAGTTTTACCAGTCATGCTAATGCGGTAGTCTCCTCTTCCTTTTTCACGTTACGAAAAGTGAAAAAGTTGTTATCTTTCCTTCCCCTGTCTGCGGGAAAACCCCTTATGTCCTCCTTGGTGTTATCCAAGGTGGATTAATGTAATGGGCTTCTGTTGAATGCCCAGGAGCAGGTTTTTAAAAAACTACAAATGGTGCAGAATGCTGCTGCACGAATTCTGACCAAAACTCCCAAGTTCGCATCCATCTCTCCTATTGTCCACCAACTTCACTGGCTCCCAGTAAAAAAGAGAACCAAATTTAAGGCTTAATGTATCATCTATAGAGCATTGAACAGCCTAGGATCTGACTTTTTTAGGGAATCACTGTTGGTGTATGTCAATAATAGAGCTTTAAGATCTGCCTCATCCGCATCTCTATGCATTCAACGGGTGAGAACGGTTACTTGGGGAGACAGACGCTTCCTGGTAGACGCCTCGAAGCTCTGGAATACCTTGCCCCACCATATAAAAAGCAGTTCCTCACTGATGATTTTCAGAAAACAAGTGAAGACATGGCTATTCATCCAATAATGCACAGGAGGTATTCAGAAACTCGTCTCTGGCCTCACACGAACAGAGCCACATTTCAGAATCTCTTCCTCTGCAACTTCCTTTGCAGCTCATTAGTGCAAATGACACAGCAGGAACCACTATCTAAGATTCCTAGATTAACACTCCGAGTTCTTCAACAAGATAAAACTCAGCAACCTGGGAAATCCCCGCTTGCTATGTTTTGATTAGTAATAGAACTCTAATGAGCACTGATAGACGATCACTTCCTAGTGACAACTTTATTGACGTCTTATGTCCAAAAACTTACGTTAAAACAAGGCACCTTTCAGGTATAAATATTACCAACGTTGCCTTAAGCAAATGCTGGCTAGCTGCCTCATAGACATCGCTGCCGTTATCGCTGCTGATGCTATCGCTGCGAACGAGCGAACAATGGTGTGGTGAACACAGGAGCTGAACAGACGTCCCATGCAAGAGCCCAGCAGAGGCAAGCTGCCCGCGGACGCTGCCCCTCCTCCTCTTCCTCGACGCGCTGAGAGAGATGCCGTCTTTTCTCCTGCAGAGAAATCCAGCTCCGGCGTTTCCAGCCTACTCTTGCGAGTGACTGGAATATCGAGTTCCCTGAAGGAGATACCGGACCTCCAGCATTCTATTCCAGAGGTATGGTGTTGACTAAACCCTTAGAGAGAATTCTTGAAGCAAACCTTGGCAAAACCAACTTAACTAAAGCTACTTACTTACTCCCCTCTCAAGTATTAGGCTTAGGTCAGGTACACTGGGGTAGGCATAGTTAGAAGCACCAGTTGAGTATTTTAGCCTAATGTATATATGAATGTATATATGTTTTATTCATTTTAAATCATTGTATGGCTAAGAAACCGTATCGATGCTTTTACAGTATTATTTCGCAATACTCATCTTACTGTACGTACTTTTTATAATAACAAGTCTTGCAATTGTAGCAATTCATTTCTCTTGTACGAGAAGAAAGACTGTTCAATAAATACCACTTTTATTGAAAACGCCCGTCTCTCTATTCTCTACATGTTGTGAAAGTAATCTGCACAACAACTGACTGAGTAAAATAACTGTCTATTGTTTCACACGACTCTAGAGATTGACTCTTATCCGAGGAGCAAAGTTGTCATGTTTGCACGGTTGTTGGAAAACTGAATCCCTTCTTGTCTGTACCAGGGAAGCTGATCACTTCCTATTCAGTCAAGAAAGTTTCCAGTGACCTCTGAGCTAGTTGGTAACAAACCCAATTAGGTTTAGCATAGTCAGTAGAGGCCTGGAAGATCTGCACTTCTACATTGATACTACTGTTTATGTTATTCCAATGCGCAGGGCCTATTGGGAAAATAGGAACTACACTACATGGCGCCCAAACGTTTGGTAAGGCGATAAACTAACGCAAGACGTTAGAGTAACTCAGTTGTGAATTTTTCACACAGACCCCTTTCTCCCGTAAATACTCCAATAGACGTCTGGAGTGGGTGAAAGGTTAAAATCCGCCCGACCTTAGTAGGAAGAGATTCCTATGTAAAGCTCTGGTTTATTCAACGTTGAAGGATACAGTGTTCCAAAATATTGTGCACCTAATCTTTGTCTCCTTGGAGACCCGCTCTACAAAAACCTTTCTGACAATAAAATGTCAGATTTAGAGAACGGAAACGCTGCACCCGCAGTAAATGCGACTCAGCAGGGTCCCGATAATACTACTGAACCGGGTGCAATAATCATCCCGGCACGTTTAAGATAATCTATAAAGTTAAAACTTATAGAAAATGGACTGACCACACAAGGTGGCACAGTCGTCTTCGTGATAGAGGCACACGAATATCAGCAGACAGAGGTATTCTATTCATGGATAAAATTTCCAGCGGCAAACGCTGCAACACACGAGTTCCACTACTACGTAGTAGGAGTTCCACCGGATGAATACGCTCCTTTTGAGGAGATTGAAATCCCATTAAAATACCAAGAATACTTACTTTGGTTTAAAGGCGCCCTAAAACATAATGATCATATTACCAGGCTCGGTCCACTAGGTAGACCAGGAGCAACGTTGCCGGTTCTAGCCAGCTAAACACCACATCCGGACATTGCAAAAATGTCAAAAGAAGAGCTGTTAGCACAGCTAAAAACATTAATTAAAATACATAGGCAATTAGTCCAATATGTAATGCGGACTGCAACAGTCCAACCCGCTGTTAATGTACCACAGCTGACCCGTCATCAGGGGAACACTAATAAAATTACACCACAGAACATACAATCATGTCTTGGTAAAACACCCGTAAAACGGGAACAAATTCCTTTCTGGTTAGCGCAGAAAATTACTTACATAGAGGCAGTATTTCCAAATACTACCCCTATTGAGAAACACAGGATCCTAACCATCTGCCTTCCAATGGGGGTCGCACCACACATGGAGGACTGTGACACTTAGGGTACAGTCTTTGCTTCCATTTACACAAAAACACATGGTGTTCCGTCCATGGCGGTAATACCAGATGTGCTAAAACAGATTCAGAAAGAATACGGTCCAGAACCCGCTTTAACTCTTGGTATGAAATTACTGAAAAACTTCAAGCAGGTCTCGGCTATATTATTAGCCAATATAAAAGGAGAAGCAGCATCTGTGGCGATCCGCCAGAAGTTGAAGGAAACAGATATAACAGATAAACCAATTGAGCTTGCCAGAATCATAGAAAAATGCTATGAAGAATTAGGTAGAGACAGCTTGGGTGGGGAACCAGTAAAGCCCCAACTGCTCGAAAATCCTGAAAAACTCGAGAACACCAGTCTCCCCAGAGGGAGCCCTCTGAGAAAAGATATAACCTTAGAAATAGGGATAATTTGAAACAACCTGATAGATATCAAAGTATTGATACACGTCCCTCTCGATCTTTTTTGCAGAAATCGGAAAGAAGAGGACGGTCAGACCCAGGAGAGCACACCAAGTCCAAAGACAAGGAACCTGCTCAGAGTAGAAAATCTCAATTTCCAAAAAAGAAGGTAGCCAGTATTAGAGTAATCGAACATGCCGAGAATACTGAGGACACAGTTGAAAAATGGGGAGTGGGCACAGACAATGCTAGACAGTGCAGCAGAAATCAGTATAGCCCGCAAGATCTTGATGAGTCATCTGGAGACAGTGGACACGAATGAATACATTCAGGTTGAAACTGCCGACTCCAGACTTAGAGAGCCCCATAAGATATACAAAATAACATTGCGTATAGAGGGTGATAAGACTAGGAAAATAAGGGGTATATTTTGGGATAAACTCTCAAAAGGCTATGATATTCTGTTAGCTGAAAAAGATTGGCCCCCAGAGTTTGTCAGGGAGTGCCCTCGTGGCGAAGAAATGATTATGCCTGCCTTCTCGAATCACATTCCGATTCATAAAAAATATACTTATGCAAGGAAATGGGCAGTAGCCCAGGCACCGGCATTATATAAAAATCATGTAGGATGGGATGAGGACCCTCCTCCTCACAAAATCCAATTAAAAAGTCAACCTACTGCACAAAGGCAGTATCCCATTAAGCAAGAAGCTAAAAAACAAGTCAGGGAGATTTTAGATCAACTTGAATACCAGGGGGTGATTGAAACATGCACCTCTCAAATGAACAATCCTTTGTTTCCTGTCTCCAAACCAGACAATTCATATCGTCTAGTTTTGGACTACAGACACCTTAATGCATGTTGCAAAACATTTGCAGTAAAAAATTTGCATAGTGCTGCACTAATGAATCACATAGTTAGGAAGAAATATAAAATGACATTAGACATATCTAATGGTTTCTTTTGTCAAAACATTGCACCAGAAAGCAGGTACTTGACCGCTTTCTCCGTAATGGGGTCTCAGAATAATTTCTGTAGGCTCCCACAGGGGTTCAAGAACAGCCCAGGACTATTCTCAGCTAGAGTAACAGAGTTACTACAAATGTATGATGACGAGACATTATCTTATGTTGATGACATCTATCTCACAGACGACGACTTGGAGACTCACTTGAAAAGAGTGAACACCATAATACTTGGGTTCGCAGCAGAGGGTTACAAATTCAACTTTAAAAAGTCTCGAATTGCCCATCTGACAGTATTATTTTTAGGATACGAATTGTCAAGTGAAGGAAAAAGCCTAGCGGACAACTTCTTAGAGAAGTGAGCTGTGCTCCAAGCTCCAAAAACGCTGAAGAATTTACAATCGATTCTAGGCTTTCTGAATTTCGGTAGAACTTACATTCTAAATTACGCAGAGATGGTTAAACCTCTCTACGAACTAATCAAACCTGATTTTAAACAAATCACCTGGACTCAAAAACACACAGAAATTTTGAGATCATTGCAAACAGACATGTTAGCAAAAACAAAATTAGATACATGTGACAACACACGCAATCTTGTAATCCTAGTCATCCCCGGAAGATGCGGATTCATGTACCTGACCTCTAATGAGGGAGAAAAGGTACCAATTTCAATTAAATCTCACTTGTACACACAAGCAGAAAAAACATTCAGTCTCACAGAAAATACTGTGAAAGCAGTAGAAATTGCATTAATGAATGAACGAGAACTAGCACACGGCAAATGGATTAATATCCTCACAGCGGAATCCGCCTTCGAGGCGCTATTCAGCCCAGTAAACCTGCCTACAGTGTCACTGGATCCGAAATGGATACAGTGTATAGATTCTCTTGGAGCGGAAGATGTGAAATACTATTTCACCCCGCAATTCGACAAACTGAATGATTTGACTTATGAAGAAGAATATCCTCTGCCAATCGAACTTCTACCTCTCCCACAGTACGCCTGTATAATCTATACAGATAGATTTGTACAGCATTTCAACGTAGAGAGCAAATCCTACGATGCAGCCTACGCGATTGTTAAAGGTTGCTGGCTGAGCGGTAAATTCAGACCGAAAATAACAAAAACTGAATCAGTGAAGTACTGTTCGGCTCAGAGAGCTGAAATCAGATCTTTAAAGATGGCGCTCGAAAATGCAGAATCGTTTGTGATTCTCATTTATGTGTAAACTCGTACAATAATAAGCTGCAGATCTGGATTGAAAACGATTACAAAGATGACACAGGTGCCACAATAAAGCATAAATTGCTCTGGAACCAGGTAGCTCTTTTACAGAAAGAACTACAAAAGACTCACATGATACACGCACAGATCTTCAACGTGATGGCGTTCACGTTGCAGGGAATTCATTGGCTAACACAACCACAGTGGAAGCAACTAAACCGGCTTCCGTAGCCACAAGAAAGCGCGCAGAAAAATACATAGAGGGGGAAACCATGCTGGCAGTCAAAACGTCCGTAAAAGGCGACTGTGCAGCACTACCCGTGAACTATCCACTCAATTATGCATACGTAATCGATGCAAACTCCGTTCCTTTTGCTCGAATCCCTGGAGTGGGGGATAGGGTAATTCCAAACATGAACCGGAGAAAGTTATTAATAGCAGACGCACACATGGGTGAAGGTCCAAGTCATAATGCAATGAGGGAATCTCTGACTGAATTACAATCAGTATACTGGTGGCCGGGAATGAGCGTGCAACATCAAATATATGTAAAGAATTGTCCCGACTGCGACAGGGATCGCAGTAGTGAACTACGCTACCGGCTACCAATCAGAAACAGCGTAACGCTGTCTACATGCCATCCTGCGTCCTATTAATCATGAAGGCTAAATCCACTTAAAAAAATGTGGCTTCCAACGCTCGGCTGACGCCAGAACGGTTATAATAGATTTGCGAGTCTTTATCGGCACATACGCAATTGCCATGTTCCATTCTGACCAGGGTCCTGCTTTCAGCTCTCGAGTTTATAAGGAGGCCATGGCCAGCGTGGGAGTTGGGTTGCGGTATTCTTATCCATCACACCCCGAAGGGAACAGTGTGGTAGAAAGAAAAAACCGGGACATAAAGCAATCTATAACAGCGTAGGTATTAGGTTCAGGCGCTGGGTGGGTCAAACATTTAATAAGTGTCCAGATCAGTCTTAATAATTTGCCAAGAAATTCTCTAAAAGGTTTCAGCCCAAAAGAACTATTGTTCGGAACTAGAATGCGAATTCAGGACTTAGATAGTCAGGTATCAGTGGTACAAGATAAAAAAACAGACTTTGACATCAAAGATCGTTTGGCTGTTTTACAGGACTTGAATGAAACAAGAAAATCCTTAGGCAACATAAAGTTAAAGCAACAGCCAGCTACCACTGACGAGGCACCACCAGCAACAGCCCTAGCAAGGCCTGTCCGGATTCCAAAGATTGGGGATCTAGTCAGAGAAAAAATAGCGGTGAAGAAGGAATTTGGGCCTTCTTACAGAAAATCAGTACCTGTCTTAGCAGTCAACGGAACAAGATCAGTAGTACTACCGCCTTGCTGGTAAAAAGGAGAACAGAGTTGTATCAATTGACCTAGTAAAACCACAAGCATGTGGCCTACAATCAACAGTAGGCCCAGTGGACTCCAAAGAAACAACAGAATACCCAAACTTGCAACAATCCAAGAGGTTCAAACTGAAAGACTAATCACATTCGATCAGCCTGCAGTGCACAGAGAGGGGCTATGCAATAATGCCATGGAACCCGTGCCTCTTGAGAATCAGATTGAAACAGTTCGTCAAGAAACACCAGTCTACAATAATGTGGCATCAGAATGTGCTACCGAAAGACAAATTGAAAGAACAATTCCAACAATTGACAGAACTGCCTCTGGCTACTTCATCAACTTCGATAACTTTTTCAGAGGATCAAAATGACCTCGAAGTGATGCCAGAAATAAAAAAGACTTTTAAAGAAAAAACAACAGAACTCTTTCATCAACTCAAGGAAATTTATCTTGTTTCACCATGGTTAGAGTTCTGGTTTGGTCTAGGTGTATTTTTCCTCCTGCTTTGGCTCATCATGGTACTTTGTTTGGGAAAATTCATTGAGGGAAAATATAGTACAATGGATACAGCAAGTCAGAACATCAACTTAGTCCTCAAACCGCACAGATCATCCCACGTGAAGAAAAGAGAACTGTCAACTTCTTTCTGCATTTCTCTTGCTTCTTTCTGCACTTCTCTTCTATCTTTATATACCTCTTTTGTTTCTTTATGCACCCCTCTTGCCTCTTTCTGCACCTCTATTGCCTCTTTCTGTACCACAGTCTCTTCTCTTCCTTCTTTCTGCACTTCTCTTGCCTCTTTCTCAACCTCTTTTTCGTCTTTCTACACTTATTTGTCTCTTGTTGTACCTCTCTTGCTGTTATCTGAACCCCTCTTGTCTCTTTCAGCATTTCTGTTGCTTTTTTCTGTACATTTCTTCTACTTTCTGGACCTCTCTTGCTTCTTTCTGCACCTCTCTTGTTTCTTTCTGGCCTCTCTTACCTCTTTATGTAGTTCTCTTAATTCTTTATATACCTTTATTCCTCTTTCTGAATTTCTCTGGCCTCTTTCTGCATCTCTCTTGCTTTTTTCTGTACCTCTTTTACCTCTTTCTGTATCAATCTTCCCTTTTTGGGCACATCTATTGCTTCTTACTGTATTTCTCTAGCCTCTTTCTGTACTTCTCTTGTTCTTTCTGCACATTTCTTCCTCATTCTATACATGTATGTATGTATGTATTTTGTTTATTGTTTCAATTAATTAAAATTGTTACAAAAATAAACTGGTTGGGTTCGATCATAAATAAGCCTGGTCATTTCATTTAGCAAGACTGTTAAACATATCTAAAACATAATCATTTCTGAGCCATTCTCATAATTACAGCAATGAAACGTGGGTTAAAACTACTGTTTCTAGTCTTTGACGGAGTCATTGTGTAGTAGTTCTTTCACCTTATGTGCAAATTTCGCTAATCTTGCTAATTCCATTGGGATCTCCATCTTTAAGCGGAGTTTCATAGCGTCTGTGCAGGTGTGTATCCCATTTTTTAAAAAGAGGGGTTTCAGTAAAGTGCGACGTGCATAAGCGATGGCATGAGCAGATCATATGGGTCATGGATTCCTCGTACTGATGGCACAATCTACAAGTATAAATAAACAACAAGAATCCACCAAATGGGGTGAAGTGTTCCCTACAATGGTTGGGAGCACAAAGTGTTTTTAAAATTCCCCTCACACACCAAAAGGACACTTGGTGTCATGCTTCATCATTGGGGTCTTCGCACCCCTCTACGGGATGCGGCGTGCTATGACCTACGACTACACGGGAGCACTGATAATTTGACTATGCGTGGTGCATGTGGGGATTTGGTGTGAGTATGTGGTGAGGTAATGTGAGTACGTGAATGTTTTAAAAAATACCTGGCTCGTGAAGTAGGTCAGAATTAATTTAATGAGCCCCCGGGCTGGTACTATTAAAATGGGTGCAGGATGAGGTAATAGTGTGATATTAAGCACAGAACCTCTTTGGGTGCGTCGACATGTTTCGGAGATCAACTCCTTCTTCAGGACGGGATGCACCACACCCCACCTTACTCACGTTTATTTAATAAAATAGTGTATGATATAGAAAAGTGAAAAGTAGTACAATAATGTTCCTACTGATTGAATAAAGTGACACCAATCTGCAAGTAACCTAGAAGGAAAAAAAAAGAAGACCGTGTTTTGCAGAAATCAACTCCTTATTATTTACACAGGATATGATGACCTGTAAAGATAAATAGTGGGGGTCACTAGACATAAACTATGTCATACTACTAGTGCAGGTGACCCTGTGGAAACAAAATGACAAAATACAGTACAAACACACATATAACATAAAGCACACTCTCTAGAGCGTTAGATTCCTTTTGCCTGAGGGAACATAACTTTATGGAGTGGAAGAATCAAGTATTAGAGGGTAAGGAGACATACTTTTTTGTCTTAGGTACATTGCCCCATGAGCCTTCAAGAACGTTGGGGGTCAGGCTGGCCCAATGGCTCCTGCAAGATAGTACATATTACAGTGGTTGTCGATACTCACAGGCTGTTGAAGAAAGGTCCCTTCGTTCTAGCAAGTTTTTTACTCACAGATTACAGCAGTTGCAAAATCCTTGTGCCCCCGAAGGCGGCTCCGCGGTGAATGCGGTAGCGCGTTAAAGATGCCTTTTTTTACTGGTTGGGGATTGCGTAGTTATTGGTTAATTGGTAAAGTTAAGTGGCAGGAAAAGTCTAATATGGGAGTTCCGTTTTTTGTAGTTATCGTGTCCGAATGGTCCGTACCGCTCATGCGCGTGTGTTACCTCCTTGTGCCTCAGATGAGCGCATGCGCGGTTGTGCGATCCAAGCCGCCCATGCGCATGATGTAGACACTTCTCAATATGTGCATCTACCTTCACTGATTGTTCAATACATCGTAAAAATACAATCTACAAGTAGTAACCGACTCTAGTGTTTTCCAACGCCCGTTGATGTCTTTTATCGGTAATACCATCAATCTCACAAACAGAATTTGCTTTAAAATAGACTTGTTCAAGTTGGAGTCAAGGTATGGCTGACTCAGTTTATCATGAAAGGAACTGGCTAGTAGACTGATGTTGCTACTAGAGGACTCTAGTTCCTTCATGTCCACTTCCTTGGATAGTAGTCTAACTTGTTTCTTTAAAATGGTTTTTAAAATTCCAGGTTAGTAAATAAAATCCTGCTAATTGGGCAAGTCAAGGTGCAATTCAATGCAAGCAGTTAGAAAGTCGTTGGCCCACGAGTTGTTACTTTTCATTAAAATTTCCTTCAAGATTGCTTTCATTGTGTTTGGGGGGGCAGCATAGACCCCTCGATAGTACCGAACAATCGACGCCCAGTGTTCATAGCACTGTTTGTTTAGCCCAAATTCAAGCCGTACCAAGATGTTTCGAGCATGAGCGGGTATATGGAAGATTGTCGCGTTCTAATTTAGGACCCTGATCGATACTGTGACCTTATGCCGACGACACTCAGTTGGTGCTAGCGGTACATAAAAATGGGAGTGAGGTGGCAGCCAACTTTCAGTCAGGTATGAGAGCCATTAGTCACTGGATGGACAGTAATTGTCTAAAATTAAACACCGATAAGACCGAGGTAATGGTGTTTGGAGACCTAAAACCATCTTGGTCCCCGATCTGGTGGCCACCAGAAATGGGTAACCCACCCACCCCAGTTTCAAAGGCTAGAAACCTGGGAGTGTTGTTTGATAACAAACAAAGTTTTACCAGTCATGCTAATGCGGTAGTCTCCTCTTCCTTTTTCACGTTACGAAAAGTGAAAAAGTTGTTATCTTTCCTTCCCCTGTCTGCGGGAAAACCCCTTATGTCCTCCTTGGTGTTATCCAAGGTGGATTAATGTAATGGGCTTCTGTTGAATGCCCAGGAGCAGGTTTTTAAAAAACTACAAATGGTGCAGAATGCTGCTGCACGAATTCTGACCAAAACTCCCAAGTTCGCATCCATCTCTCCTATTGTCCACCAACTTCACTGGCTCCCAGTAAAAAAGAGAACCAAATTTAAGGCTTAATGTATCATCTATAGAGCATTGAACAGCCTAGGATCTGACTTTTTTAGGGAATCACTGTTGGTGTATGTCAATAATAGAGCTTTAAGATCTGCCTCATCCGCATCTCTATGCATTCAACGGGTGAGAACGGTTACTTGGGGAGACAGACGCTTCCTGGTAGACGCCTCGAAGCTCTGGAATACCTTGCCCCACCATATAAAAAGCAGTTCCTCACTGATGATTTTCAGAAAACAAGTGAAGACATGGCTATTCATCCAATAATGCACAGGAGGTATTCAGAAACTCGTCTCTGGCCTCACACGAACAGAGCCACATTTCAGAATCTCTTCCTCTGCAACTTCCTTTGCAGCTCATTAGTGCAAATGACACAGCAGGAACCACTATCTAAGATTCCTAGATTAACACTCCGAGTTCTTCAACAAGATAAAACTCAGCAACCTGGGAAATCCCCGCTTGCTATGTTTTGATTAGTAATAGAACTCTAATGAGCACTGATAGACGATCACTTCCTAGTGACAACTTTATTGACGTCTTATGTCCAAAAACTTACGTTAAAACAAGGCACCTTTCAGGTATAAATATTACCAACGTTGCCTTAAGCAAATGCTGGCTAGCTGCCTCATAGACATCGCTGCCGTTATCGCTGCTGATGCTATCGCTGCGAACGAGCGAACAATGGTGTGGTGAACACAGGAGCTGAACAGACGTCCCATGCAAGAGCCCAGCAGAGGCAAGCTGCCCGCGGACGCTGCCCCTCCTCCTCTTCCTCGACGCGCTGAGAGAGATGCCGTCTTTTCTCCTGCAGAGAAATCCAGCTCCGGCGTTTCCAGCCTACTCTTGCGAGTGACTGGAATATCGAGTTCCCTGAAGGAGATACCGGACCTCCAGCATTCTATTCCAGAGGTATGGTGTTGACTAAACCCTTAGAGAGAATTCTTGAAGCAAACCTTGGCAAAACCAACTTAACTAAAGCTACTTACTTACTCCCCTCTCAAGTATTAGGCTTAGGTCAGGTACACTGGGGTAGGCATAGTTAGAAGCACCAGTTGAGTATTTTAGCCTAATGTATATATGAATGTATATATGTTTTATTCATTTTAAATCATTGTATGGCTAAGAAACCGTATCGATGCTTTTACAGTATTATTTCGCAATACTCATCTTACTGTACGTACTTTTTATAATAACAAGTCTTGCAATTGTAGCAATTCATTTCTCTTGTACGAGAAGAAAGACTGTTCAATAAATACCACTTTTATTGAAAACGCCCGTCTCTCTATTCTCTACATGTTGTGAAAGTAATCTGCACAACAACTGACTGAGTAAAATAACTGTCTATTGTTTCACACGACTCTAGAGATTGACTCTTATCCGAGGAGCAAAGTTGTCATGTTTGCACGGTTGTTGGAAAACTGAATCCCTTCTTGTCTGTACCAGGGAAGCTGATCACTTCCTATTCAGTCAAGAAAGTTTCCAGTGACCTCTGAGCTAGTTGGTAACAAACCCAATTAGGTTTAGCATAGTCAGTAGAGGCCTGGAAGATCTGCACTTCTACATTGATACTACTGTTTATGTTATTCCAATGCGCAGGGCCTATTGGGAAAATAGGAACTACACTACATGGCGCCCAAACGTTTGGTAAGGCGATAAACTAACGCAAGACGTTAGAGTAACTCAGTTGTGAATTTTTCACACAGACCCCTTTCTCCCGTAAATACTCCAATAGACGTCTGGAGTGGGTGAAAGGTTAAAATCCGCCCGACCTTAGTAGGAAGAGATTCCTATGTAAAGCTCTGGTTTATTCAACGTTGAAGGATACAGTGTTCCAAAATATTGTGCACCTAATCTTTGTCTCCTTGGAGACCCGCTCTACAAAAACCTTTCTGACAATAAAATGTCAGATTTAGAGAACGGAAACGCTGCACCCGCAGTAAATGCGACTCAGCAGGGTCCCGATAATACTACTGAACCGGGTGCAATAATCATCCCGGCACGTTTAAGATAATCTATAAAGTTAAAACTTATAGAAAATGGACTGACCACACAAGGTGGCACAGTCGTCTTCGTGATAGAGGCACACGAATATCAGCAGACAGAGGTATTCTATTCATGGATAAAATTTCCAGCGGCAAACGCTGCAACACACGAGTTCCACTACTACGTAGTAGGAGTTCCACCGGATGAATACGCTCCTTTTGAGGAGATTGAAATCCCATTAAAATACCAAGAATACTTACTTTGGTTTAAAGGCGCCCTAAAACATAATGATCATATTACCAGGCTCGGTCCACTAGGTAGACCAGGAGCAACGTTGCCGGTTCTAGCCAGCTAAACACCACATCCGGACATTGCAAAAATGTCAAAAGAAGAGCTGTTAGCACAGCTAAAAACATTAATTAAAATACATAGGCAATTAGTCCAATATGTAATGCGGACTGCAACAGTCCAACCCGCTGTTAATGTACCACAGCTGACCCGTCATCAGGGGAACACTAATAAAATTACACCACAGAACATACAATCATGTCTTGGTAAAACACCCGTAAAACGGGAACAAATTCCTTTCTGGTTAGCGCAGAAAATTACTTACATAGAGGCAGTATTTCCAAATACTACCCCTATTGAGAAACACAGGATCCTAACCATCTGCCTTCCAATGGGGGTCACACCACACATGGAGGACTGTGACACTTGGGGTACAGTCTTTGCTTCCATTTACACAAAAACACATGGTGTTCCGTCCATGGCGGTAATACCAGATGTGCTAAAACAGATTCAGAAAGAATACGGTCCAGAACCCGCTTTAACTCTTGGTATGAAATTACTGAAAAACTTCAAGCAGGTCTCGGCTATATTATTAGCCAATATAAAAGGAGAAGCAGCATCTGTGGCGATCCGCCAGAAGTTGAAGGAAACAGATATAACAGATAAACCAATTGAGCTTGCCAGAATCATAGAAAAATGCTATGAAGAATTAGGTAGAGACAGCTTGGGTGGGGAACCAGTAAAGCCCCAACTGCTCGAAAATCCTGAAAAACTCGAGAACACCAGTCTCCCCAGAGGGAGCCCTCTGAGAAAAGATATAACCTTAGAAATAGGGATAATTTGAAACAACCTGATAGATATCAAAGTATTGATACACGTCCCTCTCGATCTTTTTTGCAGAAATCGGAAAGAAGAGGACGGTCAGACCCAGGAGAGCACACCAAGTCCAAAGACAAGGAACCTGCTCAGAGTAGAAAATCTCAATTTCCAAAAAAGAAGGTAGCCAGTATTAGAGTAATCGAACATGCCGAGAATACTGAGGACACAGTTGAAAAATGGGGAGTGGGCACAGACAATGCTAGACAGTGCAGCAGAAATCAGTATAGCCCGCAAGATCTTGATGAGTCATCTGGAGACAGTGGACACGAATGAATACATTCAGGTTGAAACTGCCGACTCCAGACTTAGAGAGCCCCATAAGATATACAAAATAACATTGCGTATAGAGGGTGATAAGACTAGGAAAATAAGGGGTATATTTTGGGATAAACTCTCAAAAGGCTATGATATTCTGTTAGCTGAAAAAAATTGGCCCCCAGAGTTTGTCAGGGAGTGCCCTCGTGGCGAAGAAATGATTATGCCTGCCTTCTCGAATCACATTCCGATTCATAAAAAATATACTTATGCAAGGAAATGGGCAGTAGCCCAGGCACCGGCATTATATAAAAATCATGTAGGATGGGATGAGGACCCTCCTCCTCACAAAATCCAATTAAAAAGTCAACCTACTGCACAAAGGCAGTATCCCATTAAGCAAGAAGCTAAAAAACAAGTCAGGGAGATTTTAGATCAACTTGAATACCAGGGGGTGATTGAAACATGCACCTCTCAAATGAACAATCCTTTGTTTCCTGTCTCCAAACCAGACAATTCATATCGTCTAGTTTTGGACTACAGACACCTTAATGCATGTTGCAAAACATTTGCAGTAAAAAATTTGCATAGTGCTGCACTAATGAATCACATAGTTAGGAAGAAATATAAAATGACATTAGACATATCTAATGGTTTCTTTTGTCAAAACATTGCACCAGAAAGCAGGTACTTGACCGCTTTCTCCGTAATGGGGTCTCAGAATAATTTCTGTAGGCTCCCACAGGGGTTCAAGAACAGCCCAGGACTATTCTCAGCTAGAGTAACAGAGTTACTACAAATGTATGATGACGAGACATTATCTTATGTTGATGACATCTATCTCACAGACGACGACTTGGAGACTCACTTGAAAAGAGTGAACACCATAATACTTGGGTTCGCAGCAGAGGGTTACAAATTCAACTTTAAAAAGTCTCGAATTGCCCATCTGACAGTATTATTTTTAGGATACGAATTGTCAAGTGAAGGAAAAAGCCTAGCGGACAACTTCTTAGAGAAGTGAGCTGTGCTCCAAGCTCCAAAAACGCTGAAGAATTTACAATCGATTCTAGGCTTTCTGAATTTCGGTAGAACTTACATTCTAAATTACGCAGAGATGGTTAAACCTCTCTACGAACTAATCAAACCTGATTTTAAACAAATCACCTGGACTCAAAAACACACAGAAATTTTGAGATCATTGCAAACAGACATGTTAGCAAAAACAAAATTAGATACATGTGACAACACACGCAATCTTGTAATCCTAGTCATCCCCGGAAGATGCGGATTCACGTACCTGACCTCTAATGAGGGAGAAAAGGTACCAATTTCAATTAAATCTCACTTGTACACACAAGCAGAAAAAACATTCAGTCTCACAGAAAATACTGTGAAAGCAGTAGAAATTGCATTAATGAATGAACGAGAACTAGCACACGGCAAATGGATTAATATCCTCACAGCGGAATCCGCCTTCGAGGCGCTATTCAGCCCAGTAAACCTGCCTACAGTGTCACTGGATCCGAAATGGATACAGTGTATAGATTCTCTTGGAGCGGAAGATGTGAAATACTATTTCACCCCGCAATTCGACAAACTGAATGATTTGACTTATGAAGAAGAATATCCTCTGCCAATCGAACTTCTACCTCTCCCACAGTACGCCTGTATAATCTATACAGATAGATTTGTACAGCATTTCAACGTAGAGAGCAAATCCTACGATGCAGCCTACGCGATTGTTAAAGGTTGCTGGCTGAGCGGTAAATTCAGACCGAAAATAACAAAAACTGAATCAGTGAAGTACTGTTCGGCTCAGAGAGCTGAAATCAGATCTTTAAAGATGGCGCTCGAAAATGCAGAATCGTTTGTGATTCTCATTTATGTGTAAACTCGTACAATAATAAGCTGCAGATCTGGATTGAAAACGATTACAAAGATGACACAGGTGCCACAATAAAGCATAAATTGCTCTGGAACCAGGTAGCTCTTTTACAGAAAGAACTACAAAAGACTCACATGATACACGCACAGATCTTCAACGTGATGGCGTTCACGTTGCAGGGAATTCATTGGCTAACACAACCACAGTGGAAGCAACTAAACCGGCTTCCGTAGCCACAAGAAAGCGCGCAGAAAAATACATAGACGGGGAAACCATGCTGGCAGTCAAAACGTCCGTAAAAGGCGACTGTGCAGCACTACCCGTGAACTATCCACTCAATTATGCATACGTAATCGATGCAAACTCCGTTCCTTTTGCTCGAATCCCTGGAGTGGGGGATAGGGTAATTCCAAACATGAACCGGAGAAAGTTATTAATAGCAGACGCACACATGGGTGAAGGTCCAAGTCATAATGCAATGAGGGAATCTCTGACTGAATTACAATCAGTATACTGGTGGCCGGGAATGAGCGTGCAACATCAAATATATGTAAAGAATTGTCCCGACTGCGACAGGGATCGCAGTAGTGAACTACGCTACCGGCTACCAATCAGAAACAGCGTAACGCTGTCTACATGCCATCCTGCGTCCTATTAATCATGAAGGCTAAATCCACTTAAAAAAATGTGGCTTCCAACGCTCGGCTGACGCCAGAACGGTTATAATAGATTTGCGAGTCTTTATCGGCACATACGCAATTGCCATGTTCCATTCTGACCAGGGTCCTGCTTTCAGCTCTCGAGTTTATAAGGAGGCCATGGCCAGCGTGGGAGTTGGGTTGCGGTATTCTTATCCATCACACCCCGAAGGGAACAGTGTGGTAGAAAGAAAAAACCGGGACATAAAGCAATCTATAACAGCGTAGGTATTAGGTTCAGGCGCTGGGTGGGTCAAACATTTAATAAGTGTCCAGATCAGTCTTAATAATTTGCCAAGAAATTCTCTAAAAGGTTTCAGCCCAAAAGAACTATTGTTCGGAACTAGAATGCGAATTCAGGACTTAGATAGTCAGGTATCAGTGGTACAAGATAAAAAAACAGACTTTGACATCAAAGATCGTTTGGCTGTTTTACAGGACTTGAATGAAACAAGAAAATCCTTAGGCAACATAAAGTTAAAGCAACAGCCAGCTACCACTGACGAGGCACCACCAGCAACAGCCCTAGCAAGGCCTGTCCGGATTCCAAAGATTGGGGATCTAGTCAGAGAAAAAATAGCGGTGAAGAAGGAATTTGGGCCTTCTTACAGAAAATCAGTACCTGTCTTAGCAGTCAACGGAACAAGATCAGTAGTACTACCGCCTTGCTGGTAAAAAGGAGAACAGAGTTGTATCAATTGACCTAGTAAAACCACAAGCATGTGGCCTACAATCAACAGTAGGCCCAGTGGACTCCAAAGAAACAACAGAATACCCAAACTTGCAACAATCCAAGAGGTTCAAACTGAAAGACTAATCACATTCGATCAGCCTGCAGTGCACAGAGAGGGGCTATGCAATAATGCCATGGAACCCGTGCCTCTTGAGAATCAGATTGAAACAGTTCGTCAAGAAACACCAGTCTACAATAATGTGGCATCAGAATGTGCTACCGAAAGACAAATTGAAAGAACAATTCCAACAATTGACAGAACTGCCTCTGGCTACTTCATCAACTTCGATAACTTTTCAGAGGATCAAAATGACCTCGAAGTGATGCCAGAAATAAAAAAGACTTTTAAAGAAAAAACAACAGAACTCTTTCATCAACTCAAGGAAATTTATCTTGTTTCACCATGGTTAGAGTTCTGGTTTGGTCTAGGTGTATTTTTCCTCCTGCTTTGGCTCATCATGGTACTTTGTTTGGGAAAATTCATTGAGGGAAAATATAGTACAATGGATACAGCAAGTCAGAACATCAACTTAGTCCTCAAACCGCACAGATCATCCCACGTGAAGAAAAGAGAACTGTCAACAGTAAATGTCACAGCCATTCCAATACCTGGTGGGGTAGTATGGGAGAAAACTGACTATGAAATCTATGGTCCGGTCGAGATCCTGAAGTATCCTCATCAATTCAAGGTTTCATTAAGTGACTTTGTAAAACCTAGTACATTCTCTGATGATTGGGACTTTGAAAGTATTAACAATATGATGTCTGATTTGGTAATGTCAGCTAGATTCACAGATCATGATTATTTACAAGGTTTGTCTAGTTATGAACAGATGTTCTGCTTCACACATTATGGTGATCATTACTTGCATAAATCTGCACAGCCTAGAAATGTTTTTAAGTATAATCAGTGGGAACATTGTGCTACACCACCTAAAAGCAGTTCTAAAACATTCTATGAGAAATTCAAGTACTTCTCAGGGTTTAACACCAGTGATGCAGAAACGTTTTATTATAAACTGTTAGATAAAACAGGGTTGAAGACAATGCTGACAAATACTAAATTGATATATTCAGAAGCATTTTATGAAAAAATGATGACATTTGGTTTTGATTTTTGGAAAAATAATATTGAAACAAAAACCATCTGGGGTACAAAAGAATGGCAGGTACAAGGCCTAGAAGCACTGTTTCGAGCCTGCATGATCCCAGAACAAATGATGTTTTTAAATTAAACAATTCATCAAACAACCTGTCTTGCCCTAGCAAAGATCAAAGACCTTAACAAACCGTCTATTCCAAAGCCAATACCTGATAATGCAACTACAGATATTGAGATAGACGTATCCAAAATTTTACATTTAAACAGAACACATCCTGATTGGAAAAAGTGGTTAATCTGGCCTACTGACACAAACAACTGTCAAGATAGATTCCTGAATAAAACACAGGGGTTGAAAATGACCAGACAAGACCCTAGATATTCCCAGAGACAACATCCAGGGATAGTAACAACATACAGTGTAGGGAAACTCTGCCTTGAATGGCTAGGATCATCCACACTGGCTGAAATTAAGCAACACTTGTCTTTACTTAAAGATGGTGCTGATTTGCGTGATTTCATTCTGGGACCACGCAAACAGCGTCAAAAGCGTTTCATAGCGACCAGTATCTATGCTGTATACAACAAGGCTTGGAAAGTCACGCAAATTGAAACAGCAGAAAAAATACGAGAAATTGATCGTATTAATTTGGAAAAATCACTTTCTGTAGTGGACAATGGGTTAATGACTCTGTCCTCCAGAATATATTCGTTGGACAATATTGTATCTTCTGCCTTTGATATAATAGACAGAGACTTGCTAATGTTACAGCATGGCCAGTCGCAATTGCGTTCTATTGTACAATTAGGCTGGACGCTGCAAAATCTTCGTTCAGGCTATGTGCCTTGGCGTGTAATCAACACAACGTCATTGTTTTCCATCTTTAACCTTACTGATAAACAAATCAGCTTGGCACAGAAAGGAGCAGACTATACAATCCTGAGCATCGAAAAACTTGAGAGATTACCATTGACAATGTCAGAAAGTCCTGTCATTGAATGGATAATACACAGGATTATCACAATTCCGATAACAACTTTCCGATTCAAAAATTGCCTTGAATACATACCTACTGGCCAGTATGAACGAATGGGTAAAGGGTACATTAAATCAGCATGGAAATTACCATACACACATACATGCTACAGTGACAGCAACAAAAATGTATTTCTTAGTGGTGAAAATTGTAAACATTCACTAAGCGGTATACTTTTGTGCCAGGGTATTAATTTACAAGGAGCCTGTGAAGGTAATTCTAACAACCTTTCATGCCACCAACATGTCACACCTGCAACGCAGATAGAGCCTTTCTTTATGCAACTCGCAAATGGGAGTTACATTCTAATAACGGATCACAGCTGTTGTGGCCTTTTGCCAGGGAAAGCGTATCTCGTAAGCGTAACTTCCATGGTCAAATGCTGTATGCAAGCATTGTTTCCGAGCGGCCCTGGAGACATAGAGACTCCCATCTGGCCTCGTCTGAATTTCTCTTCTATACGAATTGATACTTTAAGCAAAATGAAGTCTGTGCTTTTGCAGACAACAATGCCCATCACGTCATCAAAAGAGACGTATGATCTCCTAGTTGCAAGGACAGCTACGGAGGTTCATAACCTTTTATCAACGAATTGCCCCATGCATTTCGTAGAAATGCTGAGCCAACTTCTTAACATGTCTAGTGCCATAGGCATCCCAGGCATATTTAAGACGATTTTTACGGGACTGCTAACACCATTTCAAGCAATTCTGGGAATCGTTCCCAATTTTGTCCATTCAGTCTTTGGCGGCATATCCCTATTTTTGGGACTTGTAGCAGGGATTTTATTTTTGACTCTTCTGCTCCGATATGGCAAGCCACAGCTCAGACATGACTCCTATGGGAATGGAAGAAACGATCCTAGCAATCCGCTACCGGGACAGAATAACTAGAGTCCTTGGATTGGCCAGGCTGAGAGATCTAAAAATTACCTGGTTCCTTTCATTCAGACCTATATGGCAATCCTGCATCTTACCTGTACTACGATGTATGCTATGCGGAGATGAGTGCGTGTTGGACATCTGTCTTGCACTTCCATCAGCAGTACCAATGGATATCGATACTTTGCTAAGTCCGATAACGGCTCACGCATTGTGTTGTCCCCAGCGGCTACCAATCCTGATGACGGCATTCGTTGAGACTCCTGTACTATGACTAGGTGGTAACAGTGGAGCGAGTGACAAAAGCAACATCACCCAGGTATGACCTTCTGTGAGCATTGCTGATCCCGACTCTGATGACAGCAATCATTCTCACACCTGCCAAGTTACAGCACTATCGAATTTGGTCGAACTGTGACCTGATTTTGTAGACCAATTTTTTGAAAGCCTGTCTGATATGATGTTCTCACCCGAACAGAAACAATAACTTTAGAGAAGCATTCCGACACACAGTGTTCCCATGAACTCTGAATTCGGCCTTCAGTTTTGATCAACAAAAACTGCTAAAAAGCGTTGGAACTCTATTCCCCCGTTCACAAGAAAATATTTTTGGATTGAACTATTTTTCATAATATTTTGCCCTTTTTTTTTCTGGCACAAAAAATTCTTTGCTTAAAGTAGACCTATTCATAAAGAACAGAAGCTTCTACTTCTATTTAGGTAAATCTAGAGACATAATTACTTTCAACCAGCCTCTAGCACATTTTACTGCAATGCATTTATATGTGATGTAATTATCTCGCCCTTCTTTTCTGTATTCAGAGATATTTCATGTGTAATTCTTTTTGCAAAATCTTTCATTGATTGCATATGCTATAATTTGAATGGTTTCTATGCTTCAAAGTCGTACAGTACCTATATTTTCACGTATTACAAATACACCTATTTCAAATGCACATATGTATTTTGGGGTGGGCAATGTTACACATGCATCTTATTGCTCTAGTTTTAGTAATTTGATGGACATAAATTCGTGGAGTGGGTGTCGCGTTCTAATCTAGGACCCTGATCGATACTGTGACCTTATGCCCCTATACGGCTATAAATCCATTTATTCCCTATATTGGCATAACCGATCAAATGCAATATTCAGAAACTCGTCTCTGGCCTCACACGAAAAGAGCCACGTTTCAGAATCCCTTCCTCTGCAACTTCCTTTGCAGCTCATTAGTGCAAATGACACAGCATGAACCACTATCTAAGATTCCTAGATTAACACTCCGAGTTCTTCAACAAGATAAAACTCAGCAACCTGGGAAATCCCCGCTTGCTATGTTTTGTTTAGTATAGAACTCTAATGAGCACTGATAGACAATCACTTCCTAGTGACATCTTTATTGACGTCTAATGTCCAAAAACTTACATCAAACAGGGCACCTTTCAGGTATAAATATTGCCTTAAGCAAATGCTGGCTAGCTGCCTCATAGACATCGCTGCCGTTATCGCTGTTGATGCTATCGCTGCGAATGAGCGAACGATGGTGTGGTGAACACAGGAGCTGAACAGCCGTCCCCTGCAAGAGCCCAGAAGATGCAAGCTGCCCACGGACGCTGCCCCTCCTCCTCTTCCTCGACGCGCTGAGAGAGACGCTGTCTTTTCTCCTGCAGAGAAATCCAGCTCCGGCGTTTCCAGCCTACTCTTGCGAGTGACTGGGATATCGAGTTCCCTGAAGGAGATACCAGACCTCCAGCATTCTATTCCAGAGGTATGGTGTTGACTAAACCCTTAGAGAGAATTCTTGAAGCAAACCTTGGCAAAACCAACTTAACTAAAGCTACTTACTTACTCCTCTCCCAAGTATTAGGCTTAGGTCAGGTACACTGGGGTAAGCGTAGTTAGAAGCACCAGTTGAGTATTTTAGCCTAATGTATATATGAATGTATATATGTTTTATTCATTTTAAATCATTGTATGGCTAAGAAACCATATCGATGCTTTTACAGTATTATTTCGCAATACTCATCTTACTGTATGTACTTTTTATAATAACAAGTCTTGCAATTGTGGCAATTCATTTCTCTTGTACGAGAAGAAAGACTGTTCAATAAATAACACTTTTATTGAAAACGCCCATCTCTCTATTCTCTACATATTGTGAAAGTAATCTGCACAACAACTGACTGAGTAAAATAACTGTCTATTGTTTCACACAACTCTAGAGATTGTCTCTTATCTGAGGAGCAAAGTTGTCATGTTTGCACGGTTGTTGGAAAACTGAATCCCTTCTTCTCTGTACCAGGGAAGCTGATCACTTCCTATTCAGTCAAGAAAGTTTCCAGTGACCTCTGAGCTAGTTGGTCACAAACCCAATTAAGTTTAGCATAGTCAGTAGAGGCCTGGAAGATCCGCACTTCTACGTCGATACTACTGTTTATGTTATTCCAATGCGCAGGGCCTATTGGGAAAATAGGAACTACACTACAAGATCTGCTTAAATGCCCGGCAATTGGCATGCTCCATGATGTTGATTGATGCCGCGGGGAATGCTAGTTGGCCATATGTAATTGAAGGGAGTAACTTAGCTTTTATGACCTTTCTAATGGGTCCAGTTGTCGGGCTACTTAGTTTGGAGTTCAATTTGCAAAGGGCGTATGTCCCTGCCTTAGCTTTTGATTCCATGGATGCAGTGTATGCTGCCGATTTCCCACTGCTCATAATCTAGACCCCTAGGTAGTTGTATTTAGTTGTTGTTGCTATTTTCAGGTTACCCATTCTCCATTGTTTTTTTAGTTTATTTGCATACTTCCCGAAAATTACTACCTTTGTTTTCCCTGCGTTTGCTCTTAAATCGTTTTCGTCGTTATAGATGCTTAATGCATTCAGTGTTCGTTGCATGCCCGTTTTGGTTTGGTCCATGAGCACCATGTCGTCTGCATACTGCAGTAGAAACAGTCTAGTAGATCCAATTTTCGGGGGTACCAGATTGGCTTTAGATATTGTTTTGCCAAGGTCGGCAGTGTAGAGATTAAAAAGCAAGGGTGCCAGTACACACCCTTGTTTTAAACCTCGGTATGTATAGATTTTTTTGGTTACTGCATTCGTCGATACCTTCACGCGTACCCAAGTTCCGGTATAGAGAGCAATAATTGCTTTCAGCAGGGTAGTCGGAATCGCCCAATTTTGTAATTTCCTCCACAGCAAATTCCTGTTGACTCCATCGAATGCTGCGGAATAATCCACGAAGCATGCAAAGAGTGGAAGCTGGTTTTCCTGTGTGGACTGTTCTACCAGATAGGCGAGGGCTATGATGTTGTTTAGTGTTGAAACTCCTGGCCTGAAACCGGACTGATATACTGGAAGAATTTCATTCTTGTTAGCCCATTTTTGCAGGTCTTGCAGGAGGAGGCTTGCATATCTTTTTGCCTCAATATCCAAGAGGGCTATCAACCTATAGCTAGTTGGAACCCCAGTGTCCCCCCTTTTGTGTATCGGTTGAAGCAGGGAGCCTTTCCAGGCATCAGGCACCATTGAGTTATTCAGGGAGAACTGTTAAAGTGGAGTAAGTAAAGTTCCCCAGAAATCGCTGTCTTCTTTAAAGAGGCATCCAGGCAGACCATTGGGTCCCGGGGCCCCATCCTTTCTAATATTTTTTAATATTAGTGTCACCCGAGGGCCTGTGTCAAGAGTTTCAGAGCTTCCTCCGTGGTCATTATACGGGGGTTAATTGAACTGGTGTTGGTAGAAACTCTGTGATGGTTTACTGGTCTGTGGTCCGGAGCATTACAGTACAGTGCAGTCACATAGGAAACCCATGTGTGGCTGGCGACCCCATTGCGCCGGTCGTGGCCATGGCTGGACAGCCTATTGATATATGACCAGAATTCAGCCTGTCTGTTTGGCATCAACAGGCTAAAGATATGCAGCCATTGTGAGTCTTGCAATTGCCTTTTGTGAGCCCATAGGTTTTTCCTGAGAGCTTTTCTTGCTAACAACCGTTTTTGAAGTTTTTTATCGTTACCCTCTCTCGTATGTTCCCGGTTGGCTTGTCTTAAGTCCCGCTTGCTTTGTGCGATTTTTTCACTTCTTGGTTGAGTTTTGCAGCACACCTTTTCTACAGAGTCTTGCTGCTAGTGTGGTCTTTTGCCTGACAAAAGGCGATACAGTTCTGGCGCCAAGTTGATCCAATTCTCACATATATTGCCAGCTGTAAAGTCTTTAGCGAGTGCGGGCCAATTGCTTTTCCACTTTGACAGGCCAGTTGTATCTATTTTATTCCATTTTAACCTTCTCTGGAGTACATGTATTTCCTCTCCTTTGGAGTGGCCTAGGAGGGGAATATTCAAAAGACTGGCTGTTTGCAGCGAGATGGCTATGGCTAATGGAAAATGATCACTGGTCTGTAGCACTGGATTGCGGAGTTCTGCTGCTTGTTCATACGGGCAATTGCACATAAAGATATAATCAATTGAGGGTTTGGTCTTCCCCTATGATGCGTTATTCGTGGCATAGTCGGTAATTTGTTGGTCGTGCGTTGACCTTAATCTGTATGTGTTTAAAAAGATATTTAATAAGGTCCCTGCGCGATCCATATGCAATGATGAATCTTTTACTTTCCCCAGATTCTGGGTGTTGAAGTCCCCAGCCAATATGATCCCGCTGTTTGAGTGGTTACTAAGCAAGTCTTCAAGTGTGTCTATCATGGCCCTCATCTCGGAGTATCTTGGTTTATCTTTACAATTAAAGTACATATTCAATAGTAGAATTGTAAATAGACGGCCTGCAAATTGTATACCCTGCAAGTAGATAGCTTGAACGTAATCCGTGTTTAACACAGTTTTAGCTTTTATATTACAGCCAATTCGTATGTATATGGATAAGCACCCACATGGCCTGCCAAATATATTGTACTTTTTTGCTGGTTGTTGGAATTCTACAAAGTCTGGGATGACCACTGGAGCGAGTAACCAGGTTTCTTGGAGACACAACAGATCCCCAGGCTGTAAGAATTCAAATGCATCTCTATTTTGCAACGTAGTTTTTAATCCGTACACGTTCCATGAAATGACTTTTATAGTGGTGATCATTTGACTCCCCAAACGATCGTTCCTTATTGTGCTAGGAGCAATTTGGTTTTATGCATGTACTGGTCATTATAGTTCCATTTTGGGACTTTCTAGATTGGTCAATTTGTCCTCTTTCTGTTTGGTTGAGGTTTGGTGAAAGATGTATTCTTAAGTTAAGAAACAATGACGTGTGGGGAATTGGTTTTGTCCCTCTTAAGATGGTCTTTCTTGGGGTTGTTGTCTTTTTGTCGTTTGAACCGCCTCCTAACATATGTGGGTACTTTTCCTCTTTTGGTAGGTATATACTGATCCCCCATTTCGCAAATTGATCTCTTTCTTGCATGATTTTGTAGGCTATTGAATTATTTTTCCATTTTGATATGGTTGACTCTCTTGTTGTGTTACTTCCTGGAACCTTGAAATGGACTTGAATGAGGTCTTCAGTCACGATAAAAGAGAGCTCTGGGATGTATCACAGGATTTGTAATATATTAGATATGTTTAATGTGTTGGAGCTTCCACGAGATATATATTCAGGTGTGAAAATGATGATGTTGTTCTCTGTCTCTATTTGCACTTGAACCCTTTGGCCGCCAGCGGGAGGTTGTGTTTCCAAACTTTGAACCGTTGTTGTGGTTACTCTGTTGTCGTCAAGTCTGGCCTTATTCCCCCATGTCCCGAGGTTTTCAGCTAAAGGGAAGGATATCCTTTCTCTGCCCCTAGCCTGTGGTGATGCAACCAGTTCTTGATTTTCTAAGATCTGTTCTACAAGTTGGCGCTCCCCGCTATCTATGTTTAGTAAAGGTTTGGGCTCATTTGGGACTCCAATAGGCTGTTCTTTGTGCTTGAAAATATGACCAGCAGTGAGATTTATGCTTGTGGTTAATTTGATAGCTAATGATTTATTTAGCTGATTATTGTCAAAATTTGTATTTGTAATTAGTTTCAATGGCGGTATTTTGTTTGGCTTATCTTTTCCTGGTCTAAACTTTTGAAATATAGGATAATATTTCTGAGACTCCAGAGGGCTTTGTGCACGGGCCTTCTTTGGGTTCGTTTTTTGACTCTGGCTGCCGTGTGATGTAGCCAGGCCCAGCTGTAATTCCTTTGCACGGCCGCGTTGTTTATTATTTTTTGCTTGCTTCTTCAACCGTTTTTTTGCTCTCCTTGATAATACTTTGGCAGGTTCTGAGGCTTCTTGCAAGTTAACTGAATGATTAAAGTTGCTATGGACAGTCTTGCCCGTCACCGGTTCCTCGTGGTTAGGTGTAGTTTGGCGCATTACTAACGCCAACTGCGTCGATGTCGGAGGTGTGTCCGGCCCTAAAGTGAGTTTGCTGTCTTGAATATTATTGTCCATGAAAGACTAGACTTCAGGTCTTGGGATGTGGTTCACGCTCTTCGTTGTTTGATCTAACAAAATTAGGGGGCTATCAGCCCCTGTTGTGGCATTGATACCATTATGTTTTGCGTGATTTAGTGCTCTTTCAGCTATGTTTTGTTTTGGTTGATCTGTAAACTTCAATTGTCTTTCCTTTAGCTCTGATATTATTGATGTTAAAACTTCTGGAAGAGAGCTAAACTTCTCGACTATTGGCAAACAAGTACACCCAGCAGTTGTCTGCAGCTTTAACAACTCCAAATTTCCTGCTAATATATCGATTTTCCCTTCTATGTTGATCATAGCTGTTGCAATTGCCTGCATTGTGTCCATTTGAATTTAAAGTTTTTGTGTTTGCCAAGTAAGAGCCTTGATGGCCATCGACAATGTGGAGTTTATTGAGGATAATAAATTGTTTTGTTGGTAAGAGCCACTTTGGGTTGTGCTCTTTGTTTCTACAGTTAATTGATGGGGATTTTGTACCCCCAGGGAGGTATTCTCTTTAAGCTCCGCTCCCTGCGAAATTAAGCTTTGGTTGAAGGTGAGGAGTTTGATTGCTGATAGATACGGTGACTGGGACAGTTTGTGATGAGATCCTCTGCCAGCTACCTGTGGGGTCACCGGGCTCTCCCCGTACATCTGCAGTTTAACCTTATTTGGGGACCTCAAAGCTGATGATATTTCCAGGACTTCTTGGTTTCCTGGCCCGGTACATCTTGCCTCCTATCAAATGGCTCTGATACTGAAGATATTTCCAGGATTTCCGGGTTATCTTGCCCTAATACGTCTTGTCTCCTTTCCGGGGATGTACAGGGGTCTGCTCCATTATTCCGGGAGGAAGAATAGTTCCCATCGTCCAGTATGTCAATGCTCTGTATTTTTGATTCCTGTTGCATGGCGTCTTTAGCTTGTTGTTTCTCCTGTTTTGGTGTATTGGGTTCGGGCTCTCCATTCCCCAAGGTTCTTTTTCCAGTCAGTTTTGGCATAAAGTATTGGCAGATTTCCTTGCATTTAAGTAGGGATTTGAATTTAATGTGAAATGCAAGATAGGGGTAGACTCTAATTGTGCTCGGGCCTCATTATCTGACTTTTTCTTGATGCTGGTGTCAGAACCGACCCTGGTTTTACGTATTTGGATGGCTGGTCTGCTCTTCGTCATTTCCCTCCCCTGTTGTGCGTGAGCTTGTCTTTGGTTTTCTCGTGCAATCCTGTCACCAAGTTTGTATGGTAATTTGTATGTCGATATCCAGCTATATACCCCATATCTATGTTCTTTAAATACCAATGTTTTGCACGTCTTGTGAGTGGTAGCACTTTGCTTGGGTATGCGACGTTTACGAAGCAACTTTTACAACGCCGTTCCATTACGACGCGGTCATAACAACAAAAGTTGTTACAACGAATTGCACTGGGGGGCGCTCAAGGATAGTAAATCATTTAATTTACTATCCCAACACCTTCCCTACTATCCACGAGGACTGGTGTTGGAATATTAAATTACATTTTTTTAATTTGCGCCCCCCCAACGCAAGTCGTTGTAACAACGTGCGTTGTTACAACCGCGTTGTAATGGAATGCGTTGTAAAAGTGTGCGTCGTAACGACATACATCCCTTTGCTTGATCACTCCTCCTTTTCTATACCTTTCTTGGTCTTTTGGCACCCTTCATCCTCTTTCTGTACTGCTCTTGCCTCTTTCTGGGCTTCTTTTATCCCTTACGGCACCTCTCTTGCCTCTTTCATCACCTCTCTAGACTCTTCATGTTTCTTTCTCCCTCTTTCTGCATTTCTCCTGCTTCTTTCTGCACTTTTCCTGCTTCGTTCTGCACCTCTCTTGCTGTCTCTGCACCTCTCTTGCTTCTTTCTGTGCCTTTCTTTCTTCTTTCAGCACTACTCTTGCCTCTTCGTCAATTCTTTTGCTTCCTTCTGCTCCTCTCTTGCTTCTTTCTGTATATTTTTTCCTCTTCATGCATGTCTCATTCCTTATTCTGCATGTTTCTTTCCTTATTTCTGTACTTCACTTGCTTCTTTCTGCACCTCTCTTTCTTCTTTCAGCACTTCTCTTGCATCTTTCTGCTTTTCTGTGGTTTCTTTCTTGCAAATTTCTTCCTCTTCCCAAAACTTGCTTGCTTATTTCTGCATTTCTCTTGCTTCTTTCTGTACCTCTTTTATTTCTTTTTCCACCTCTATTACTTCTTTCTGCACTTCTCTTGCCTCTTTTACCAATTCTCTTGCTTCTTTTTGGACTTCTATTGCCGCTTCCTGCACCTTTCTTGCCTATTTCATCACTTCTCATGCATCTTTCTCAAACTCTCTTGCTTATTTCTGTACATTTCTTCTTCTGCCTGCACATCTCTTGCCTCTTTCTGCACTTCTCTTGCTTCTCTTCTGCATTTCAGTTGCTTCTTTTTTCACATTTCAACTTCTTTCTGAACTTCTCTTGCATCTTTCTGCACTTCTTTTGCATCTTTCTGGCCTCTCTTCCCTCTTTCTGCATTTCTCTTGCTTCTTTCGGGACATTTTTTCCCTTTTCTGCTTTTCTCTGGCCTCTTTCTGCATCTCTCATGTTCCTTTCGGCACCTCTCTTGCCTCTTTCTATACCTTTCTTCCTCTTTCAGCACTTATCCTGCTTCTTTCTGCACTTCTCTCGCTCATTTCTGCACCTCTCTTGCTTCTTTCAGCACTTCTCTTGCCTCATCATCACTTCTCTTGCTTCTCTCTGCAACTCTCTTGCTTCTTTCTGCACCGCTCTTGCTTCTTTCAGCATTTCTCTTGCCTCATCATCACTTCTTTTGCTTCTTTCTGCACCCCTCTTGCTTCTTTCTGTATCTTCCTTCCTCTTCCTACATGTCTCTTTCTACTTTCTGCTTGCCTTTATCCTTCTTTCGGCAACTCTTTTGCTTATTTCTGTACCTTGTTTGCTCCTTTCTGTACCTCTCTTTCTTCTTTCAGCACTTCTCTTGCATCTTTTTGCTTTTCTGTGGTTTCTTTCTGCACATTTCTTCCTCTTCCCAAAACGTGCTTGCTTCTTTCTGCATTTCCCTTGCTTCTTTCTGTACCTCTTTTATTTCTTTTTCCACCTCTCTTACTTCTTTCTGCACTTCTATTGCCTCTTTTATCAATTCTCTTGCTTCTTTTTGGACTTCTATTGCCTCTTTCTGCACCTTTCTTGCCTATTTCATCACTTCTCATGCACCTTTCTCAAACTCTCTTGCTTATTTCTGTACCTTTCTTCTTCTTTCTGCGCATCTCTTGCCTCTTTCTGCACTTCTCTTGCTTCTCTTCTGCATTTCAGCTGCTTCTTTTTTCAGATTTCTTCCTATTTCTGAACTTCTCTTGCTTCTTTCTGCACTTCTTTTGCATCTTTCTGGCCTCTCTTCCCTCTTTCTGCATTTCTCTTGCTCCTTTCAGGACATTTTTTCCCTTGTTCTGCTTTTCTCTGGCCTCTTTCTACATCTCTCATGTTCCTTTCGGCACCTCTCTTGCCTCTTTCTATACCTTTCTTCCTCTTTCAGCACTTATCCTGCTTCTTTCTGCACTTCTCTCGCTCATTTCTGCACCTCTCTTGCTTCTTTCAGCACTTCTCTTGCCTCATCATCACTTCTCTTGCTTCTCTCTGCACCTCTCTTGCTTCTTTCTGCACCTCTCTTGCTTCTTTCAGCACTTCTCTTGCCTCATCATCACTTCTTTTGCTTCTTTGTGCACCTCTCTTGCTTCTTTCTGTATCTTTCTTCCGATTCCTACATGTCTCTTTGTACTTTCTGCATGCCTTTATCCTTCTTTCTGCAACTCTTTTGCTTATTGTCAGTCAGTCAAAGTACTTTATTTTGGTAACATACCATAAAAAGGCCATACATATTACACAAATGAATACATCAAGATAACAGAATAAAATTGGTAATACAGTGTTAAAAGTCTCATAAGAACAGTTCCTGCAGATATTAAAAACATCGGTTAAAACACCAAAATGTCAGTATATAAAGTATCTAAAATTGAATAAAAGTTGTATAAAAGGTGTGGTACCTCCTAAAAAGTACCCCTTAGAGCGAGGTATGAGCTTCCCGCTTTAGTATAGCACATCTTGTGTACCACATAGATTGGAGAAATCTTTATGTGGCAAACACTATCAGGGGGGTAGTGTCGTATTTGAGAATCTAAAGACCTCCCTGTAATCCCTAAAGGTAAATAAGGTATATGGGCTATTGGTAAGTATAGCTCTATGGTAAATAATTTTAGTACTTCAAGTTCTACTGAACTTAGTTGTTGTAGAGCAAAGGGCTTAGCACACCCTGACTACAACTCCTAGAGAGGTTCTAGAAGGAAACACTTAGTGTAGGTAGGAGCACACACCACACCTCACTAGATCATGTCTACCTCAGGAGAGCCTAGTGTGACTCTCCCTGTGGGAAGTGACCCTGCCAGGGCAGCTTCAAGATATGATACCCTAACTTTCCATGATTTAAGGCATTTGTGCACATCAAGAAAGTTAAAACAGGGCTCTAACCCTACCCTCAAGCACCTGATAGAGCTCAAGGAAAAATATTATGTTCAGAAAGCCTCTAACCCAGGCCCCTCAGGTAATGCAGATGAGGGACTACCCTCAACAGAAGATGCCTCTGACCCTACTCCTGTAGATGATGAGGAGGAGGTGGAGGAGGAAGACTCTGAGGGAGATGTAAGTAGCCAGGTCCAAGTGAGAGTACTTAGCCAGGCTAACCTAAGCCTACATGGGGCTGAAGATGGGATAGCCCCATACAGACCCCTAAGCAGACTTAACCAGAGGTAGAGGAGTAGAAGATCCCTATCCAGGGAATCTCTCCACTTTAATGCTTCAGTGGGCTCTAATGCCTCTGCTCAGAGGAGAATGACTTCTCCTCAGAAAAGAGAACATCAGGCCAGACTAAGAGAAGTCAATCTGAGGATTGAGAGGCAAGAACTTGCCCTAGCCAAAGAGAGATTTGCTTTTGCTACAGAGCAGAAGTTAAGTGGGTTAGAACTCACTGGTGGTAGCGATTACCCAAGGATAAAGATAGGTCCTATGACAATAGAAACCCAAGCAAGATTATCCCCCCCTACAAAGATGGGGATGATATCCACAAATTGATAACTGCTTTGGAGAAGGCTTGCAAAGTACAGCATGTACCCCAAAGTCAGTGGGCAGCAATCTTATGGCTATCCTTTTCAGAAAAAGGTAGATATAAGCTCCTCACAGTTAGTGATGATGATGCTAATAACTACAAAGTCCTGAAGAGTGCTCAGATTGATGGGTTTGGCTTAACCACTGAGCAATATAGGTTGTTGTTCAAGGATACCCAGAAGACACAGACTCAGGACTGGACTGATTTTGTAGATTGTGCTACTAAGGCTCTGGAGGGCTGGTTATTGGGCAACAAAGTACATGACTATACAGGATTGTATAATTTGATTATGAGGGAGCAGATCCTTAGTAATTGTCAAAACCAGCTTCTACGCCAGCACCTGGTGGACTCTGATCTGACCTCTCCACAAGAATTGGGTAAGAGGGAAGACAAATGGGTCAGAACCAGGATTAGGCCTAAAAATCAGGGTGTTGACCATAAGAAAGAGTCCACCAAGCCTATTGAGAGAGGTGGGGATAAATCCAAGGACAAGTCCCCTACAGGGCCCCAAAACTCCAATGGGGGGGGGCAAAAAACTTCCTCTCACCCCAAGAACTTTATTGTCATGTCTGTAGACAGCCTGGCCACTGAAAAACTGACAGCAGTTGCCCAAAAGCCAACAATAAGGAAAATGTTCCTCCAAGCAATACTCCCAGACCTCCTGTTACTATTAGTAGTAATCCCCCAGGTGGTGGGAGTGCCCCCAAGAATTTGTCTGGGTTTACTTTGGGAACTCAGGTGGACTCTGGCCTAACCAGGTCCCCTACCATAGCTACTCATGTCTGTGAAAATGGCATGGGGTTTGCCAACTTCACTGCTTGTCCCAACACTTTGGGCAAGTACAGGCAGGAGCCCCTCTTTAATGGAAAGAAAGTTGAAGCCTATAGAGACACAGGGGCTAACATCTCTATGGTGACTAACAGCCTAGTCCCCTCAGGACAACATTTACCTGGGGTCACCTATCAGGTGATCAACATTGATGGAGTGCAGATAGATCATCCCATGGGAGTAGTAAATCTCAGCTGGGGAGGTGTCACTGGCCCCACGAGAGTGGCAGTGCCTACAAACTTGCCTGTAGATTGTCTACTGGGAAATGATCTAGAGATCTCAGCCTGGGCTGGGTTAGAACAAGAAACCCATTCCAAAATGGTAGGCCTTCCAGAAAAGGTTAGTGAGGCTGTGATGGCCACAACCCCAGCTCAAGCAGAATTCCTTTATAAATAGGTTGGAAGGGCTGTGATGGTCACAGCCCAAGCTCAGGCAAACTTCCCTGAAAAGGTTGGCAGGGCTGTGATGATCACAGCCCACACACAAACCGAATTCCTGCCTGAAAAGGTTGGTAGGGCTGTGATGGTTACAGCCCAAACTCAAACAGATTTTAGAGTTGTGAAACTATGGATCACTCCACTCAGACAGAGAGTATTGGGGAGGAAGAAAAGTCTCCCTCCTACCAGACATTAGGTGAGAGTCAGCCTCCTCAGGGAACTGACCCTACCCTTGTGAAGGAACTGCCCCAGAGGTAGTCAGGCCTAGCCTGGAAGAGCCCCTGATGTCAGTGGACCCTTCCAAGGTGGGACCCAGTCTGGAGCAGGTAACCCACCCCTCTCTATCCTGCCCCAGTCAGCCCAGGGCTGTAGAGGTCAGGGAGGCCAGTTGACCCCAAAGGGCCCCCTGTCCATAGGAACACCCCCATCAGCAGATTAGGGGCACCAAAGCTAGCAGCCCTAGCAAGGTTGTTCTGAATGTATCTAGGACCCTAATTAGATATTCCCGATGTATGCCCTTATGTGGTTATAACAAATCATATCCTTATAAAGGCATAAGAATCATATCCATATTAAGTCATAGCCAATGCAGTACAAATACGGCAAGGCTACTCCCATAGACTCCTAGAAAGTAAAACGCGTTCTTAAACAAGCCAAGCCTCCAGCAGCCCGGGAATTCCCCCTGCTTCTGTTTTTTTGTCCTAGAACTCCTGAGAGTCCTGAAAGAACTGCCTGTTCTTAGTGACGTCTTATGTCCAACCTTACGTCAAACTCGGCACCTTCCAGGTATAAATAACCAACATCTGCCTTAAGCAACACACAGTGGTTTGCAGATCGGCTATCTACTTGCCTGACGCCCTGCTGATACGAGTGCCGAAGAAGCCGGCCCTCCCTGCTGACGCACTGAGAGAGACGCTGTCTTTTCTCCTGCCGAGAAATCCAGCTCCAGTGTTTTACGGTCACCCTTGCGGGTTTCTGGGAGATCGAGTCCTGAGAGAGAGATACAAGACCTCCTTCATTCTATACCTAAGGTGGTTAGACCCATAGAGAATTCTTGATTCAGATTCTTGGCAATAACTGTAACTCATCTACTCCTTCCCATGTACTAGGCTTAGGTTAGGTACACTGGGGTAGGCATATCTTAGAAACACCAGTTGAGTATGTTTAGTCATTATTTTAGCATTGTATGTATTTTATCCATTTTAAGTATCTTACGGCTCAGAAACCATATAAATGCTTTTAGAGTATTATTTCATAATACTTCTTTTACTGTACGCACTTTACTTCATGACAAGTATTGCAATTGTGGCAATTCATTTCTCTTGCATGAGAAATAAGACTGCTCAATAAATAACCCTTTTATTGAAAACGCCCGTCTCTCTATTTCTCTGCATTTCTGGTGAAACGAAGCATGCACGATTGACTGAGTAAAATAGCTATCTATTGTTTCCGCGACTCTGGAGATATTCCTTATTGCAGGTGGAACAAAGTTGTCATGTGATATGGTTGTAAGAAGCTAATCCCTTCTTGTCTATTCAGGAAAGTTAATACCTTCTTGTTTATTCGAGAAAGTTTCTAGTGACCTCTGAGCTAGCTGGCACACACAATTAAGTCTAACATATTCAATAGAGACCTAGTCGACCTCAGTCCTACGTCTAAACTATTGTTTATGTTATTCCAATGCGCAGAGCCTATTGGGAATATAGGAACTACACTACATGGCGCCCAAAGTTTGGTAAGGCGATAATTTAACGCTAGATACTAGAGTAACTCAGTCGTGCTTTTCACAGAGACCCCTTTTCCCGTAAAAAACTCCAATAGACGTCTGGAGTGGGTAAAAGGTTAATATCCGCCAAAACTTAGTAGGAAGAGATTCCTATGTATTAGTTTTTGGTTTAATCAACATTGAAGGATACAGTGTTCCAAAATATTGTGCACCTAATCTTTGTTTCCTTGAAACTTGATCTGCAAACTTTCAGTCGGTAAAATGTCGGAAAGTGAAGACGAAATGGAGAGAGCTAGATTAGCAGCTCAACTTTTAGCGGAAGACACAAGTCTCCAACAAGATCAACCGGATGCAATACTCATCCCGGTAAATGTAAGGAAAACCTTAACTATAAAACTTATACAAAATGAAGTATCATCAAGAAGTGGTACAGTCATATTTGTTGTCGAGGCACATGAATATCGGCAGACAGAGGTATTCTACTCATAGATAACTTTTCCAGCAGCAAATGCTGTAACACATGAGTTCCACTACTACAAAGTAGGGGAACCACCAGAGGAATACACTCCTTTCGAGGAAGTTGAAATTCCAATAAATTACAGAGAGCATGAGCTCTGGTTTAATAGTGCCCTAAAACATCAAAATTACATTACCAGGCTCGGTCCATTATGTAGACCAGGAGCCACATGGCTGGTTCTAACCAGCTATACACCACATCCTGACATTGAAAAAATGTCAGACAGAGAACTTTTAGTTCAACTAAAACAATTAATTAAAATACATAGACAATTGGTACAATATGTCAAGCGGACTTTAACAGTCCAACCAGCAATAAAAATTCCACAGCACACCCCTCACCAGGGGAACACAAATATAATTACACCACAGACTATTCAATCAGTCATTGGTAAAATACCCGCAAAACGGGAACCAATTAAGTTCTGGTTTGCTCAAACAATTACTCAGATAGAGGCAGTATTTCCTGATACTACCCCTCACGAAAAACACAGAATTCTGACCATCTGCCTACCAATGGGGATTGCACCACATCTGGAGGACTGTGACACTTGGGGAACAGTCTTTGCTTCAATCTACACAAAAACACATGGTGTTCCGTCTATGGCGGTTATACCAGATGTACTAAGACAGATTCAAAATAAATATGGTCCAGAACCTGCTTAAACTCTAGGTATGAAATTACTGAAAGACTTTAAGCAAGTCTCGGCTATACTACTAGCCAACATAAAAGGAGAAGCCGCATCCGTGGCAATCCGCCAAAAAATAAAAGAAACAGATATTGCAGACCAATCGTTTGAACTTGCCAGAATAATTGAAAAATCCTATGAAGAATTAGGTAGAGATAGTTTGGGTGGGAAACCATTAAAACCCCAACTAACTGAAAATTCTGAAAAGACTTTCATTAAAAATAATCTCAATTCTCAAAAGAAGAAGTGGGAGGGTAATAAGCAATCCACTCCCAGAGAAAAACATTTCCAGTCCAGAGGAAAGTCGCCCCAACGGAGAGATAGATCTCCAGAAGGGGGGGCCAAGTCTCCACAACGGGAGCCCTCTGAAAAAATATATAACCTTAGAAATAGGGACAATTTGAGAAAACCTGACAGATATCAAGATATTGATACGCTTCACTCTCGATCTTTTCAGACTTCCTCACAGAAATCGGAAAGAAGAGGACGGTCAGAACATAAAGAAGAGTGAGTCTAGTCCAAAGACAAAGAACCTGCTCATCAAAGTAAAGAATTACAATTTCCCAAAAAGAAGGTAGCCAGCATTAAAGTAAAACATGCAGAGGATCCTGAGGACAAAACTCAAGAACGGAGAGTGGGCCCAAACAATGCTAGACAGCGCAGCAGAAGTGACCATAGCTCGCAAGATCCTGATAAATCTTCTGGAGACAGTGGACACGAATGAATACATTCAGGTGGAAACTGCAGACACCAGAGTTAGCGTGCCCCATAAACTATATGAAATAACATTACGTATAGAGGGGGACAAAACTAGGAAAATAAAACGTCTCTTCTGGGAGAAGCTATCTGAAGCCTATGATATCCTGCTAGCAGTGAAAGACTGGCCACCAGAGTTTGTTAGGGAGTGCCCACGTGGCGAAGAAATGATTATGCCTGCCTTCTCAAATCAAATTCCAATTCATAAAAAATACACATATGCAAGAAAATGGGCAGTGGCCCAAGCCCCTGCCTTATATAAAAATCATGTAGGATGGGATGAGGATTCTCCTCACCATAAAATCTAGTTAAAAAATCAACCTACTGCACAGAGGCAGTATCCTGTTAAGCAAGAAGATAAAAAACAAGTCAGAAAGATCTTAGATCAACTTGAATATTAGGGGGTGATTGAAACATGCACCTCACAAATGAACAATCCTTTGTTTCCTGTCTCCAAACCAGACAATTCATATTGTCTAGTATTGGACTGCAGACACTTAAACACTTGTTGCAAAACATTTGCAGTACAAAATTCATACAGTGCAGCACTAATGAATAATATTGTGCGCAAAAAATATAAAACGACATTAGATATTTCAAATGGTTTTTTCTGTCAAAACATTGCACCAGAAAGTAGGTATTTAACCACTTTCTCCAGCATGGGAGCCCAAAAGCAATTTTGTCATCTCCCACAGGGATTCAAGAACAGCTCAGGATTATTTTCAGCCAGGGTAACAGAGTTACTACAAATATATGATGATGAGGCATCATCTTATGTCGATGACATCTATCTTACAGACAATGACCTGGAGACACACTTGAAAAGAGTGAACACCATCTTGGGTTCGAATCTGAAGGGTACAAATTTAACTTTAAAAAGTCACGAATTGCCCACCAGACTGTCCTGTTTTTAGGATATGAATTATCAAGTGAAGGCAAAAGCCTAGCAGACAACTTCTTAGAGAAGTGTGCAGTACTCCAAGCTCCAAAAACGCTGAAAAACTTACAATCAATACTAGGTTTCCTGAATTTTGTAAGAACTTACATTCTAAATTATGCAGAGAGGGTTAAACCACTCTACGAATTAATAAAACCTGATTTCAAACCAATTAATTGGACTCAAAAACAGACAGAAATTTTAAGATCATTACAGACAGATATGTTAACTAAAACAAAACTGCAAACACACGCAAATGAACTCAACCTTGTAATCCGAGTCATCCCAGGAAGATGCGGTTTTACATACCTGACCTCTAATGAGGGCGAAACGGTACCAATAGCTTACAAATCACACTTGTACACACAAGCTGAAATGAAATTCAGTTCTACTGGAAAAATTCAAACTGCGGTTCAAACGGCTGTAGCAAAAGAAAAAGCCCTAGCTCATGGGAGGAGGATATCTGTTTTAACAGCAGTATCAGCCCTTGAAGCAGTAACAAGACCGAGCATTACAAATGCTATGGCATTAGATCCAAAATGGATACAATGAGTTAATTCTTTTGCTACAACTGATGTGATACACGCATTTGATCCCAAAATGAAAAAGCTAGAACATCTAGAATACGAACAAGAATGTCCTCTGTCGATCGAAATTCTGCCTCGAGAACAATACACCTGTGTAATCTACACAGACAGAATTGCACAACACTACGTTGTGGATAAAAAAGTTTACAATGCAGCGTGCGCAATTGTTAAAGGTCGCTGGTGCTTAGGTAAATTCAGACCGATGGTCACTAAAACTGAATCAATCAGAAAATGTACAGCTCAGTGAGCTGAAATACTAACTTTGAAGATAGCGCTTGAAAATGCCGATCGCGAATTCCCCACACTAATAGTGTGCGATTCGCATTACTGCGTCGAATCTTACAATAATTCCATGCAGACCTGGGTTCAAAATGGTTTCAAAGATGCAAAAGGTGGCACAATAAAATATAAAAAACTATGTGAACAAGTAGTTCTTTTACAGAAAGAACTACGAAAGACTCACGTGATACATACGCAGAGTCTTCAACGTGATGGCGTTCACGTTGCAGGGAATTCATTGGCTAACAGAGCCACAGCGGCAGCTGGTCAACCGGCTTCCGTAGCTACAAAAAAAGCGTTCTAAAAAACAAATAGATGGAGAAATACTACTAGCAGTAAGAGCCTCAATGGAAGGCAATTATGCGGCGTTACCTCTAAACTATCCACTCGGAAATACATACATAATTGATGCGAACTCCGTTCTGTTGCCCCAAATCCCTGGAGTGGGGGATAGAGTAATTCCACACACAAACCGGAGGGCTTACTTGATTCAAGCAGCACACATGGGAATGTGTCTGAGGCACCAAGAGATCCTGAAATCTCTAATAAAATTGCAATCAGAATACTGGTGGCCGGGAATGAGCGTCCAAGTTTATAACTTTGCAATGGATTGTCAGGACTGCAATAGAGATCACAGTTATGAACCGGACCAGATATCTGACCATAGCACAGTAAGACCAGCCCAGACACCTCTATTAGACAGCATTAGACTATCTACACGCAGGCGTCCGACCAGACAAATGCGATCCCATAAATATTAAGACAAGATTCATTTGGATGTGGCCCCAGCGCTCGGCTGACGCCAGAACTGCACATACGCAATTGGCATGCTATATTCTGACCAGGGTCCTGCGTTTAGCTCTCAAGCTTACAAGGAGGCCATGGCCAGCATGGGCATTGCATTGCGGTACTCTAGTCCATTCCATCCTAAAGGAAATGCGGTAGTGGAGAGAAAAAAACGTGACATAAAGCAATCTATAACAGCGAGGGTATTAGGTTCGGGTGATGGGTGGGTCAAACATCTAATAAGTGTCCAACGTAGTCTTAACAATCTGCCTAGAAATTCTCTGGGGGGAATCACTCCGTATGAACTTTTGTTTGGTACAAGAATGATAATCGAAGATCTTGATTGTCAGACTTCAGTGGTGGAACAAAAAGCTATGGATATCAAAGATCGTTTGTCTGTTTTACAGGACTTGAATGAAACAAGAAAAAGTCTAAGTAACACAAAGCTAAAGCCAACGGCCACTGAAGAAAAACCACCTGTCCAAGCAAGACCTGTCTGGATTCCAAAGATTGGGGATCTGCTCAGAGAAAAGATCGCGGTGAAGAAGGAATTTGGGCCTTCTTACAGAAAAGCAGTACCTGTCTTAGCTATCAGCGGAACAAGATCAGTAGTACTACCGCCCCTTGCTGGTAAAAAGGAGAACTGAGTTGTATCAATCGACCTGGTAAAACCACAACCATGTGGCCAATAATAAGTAGTAGGCCCAGTGGACTCCCAAGAAGTAGCAGAAGACCAAACCTTGCTACAACCCAAGAGGTTCAAACTGAAAGACTAATCACATTTGATAAACCTGCAGTGAATAAAAAAGGACTATGCAACAAAGCCATGGAACTTGTGCCTCTTGAAACCCAAATTGCAACAGTTCGTCAAGAAACGCCTGTCTACAATGATGTAGCCTCGGACTATGTTAATATGAAAAAGGAAGAAGCAACTACAAAGATTAATAACAATCCTGATGCCATCCAAACAATTGACAGAACTGCATCTGGCTACTTTATCAATTTCGATGACTTTTCCGATGATCCAAGTGAACATGGAGACAAGCCAGCAAACAAAAAAACTTTCAAAGACAAAATTACAGAACTCTTTCATCAACTTGGAGAAACATATCATATTTAACCTTGGATTGAACTATGGATTGTGTTAGGTGTACTTTTCCTCCTGCTCTGGCTCATCTTCGATTTAAGCTTGGGAAGGATGATTGAAGGAAAATACGGTACAATGGACACAGCAAGTCAGAACATCAACTTGGTTCTAAAACCTCACAGATCCTCTCACGTTGAAAAAAGAGAACTATCATCAGTGAACATCACAGCCATTCCTATACCTGGTGGTGTAGCTTGGGACAATACTGATTACGAAATCTATGGCCCGGGTGAGCTCTTGAAATATCCACACCAGTTCAAGATTTCTTTAAGTGATTGTATCACCTAATACTTTTTCTGATGATTGGGACTTTGAAAATATTAATAATATGATGTCAGATTTAGAAATGCCAGCAAAATTTACAGAACATGATTATTTACAGGGTTCATCGAATTATGAAGAAATGTTTTGCTTCAATCATTTTGGGCATCATTATTTGCATAAATCTGCTAATCCTAGAAATGTTTTCAGTTATAATCAGTGGGAACATTGTGCAACTCAGCCAAAAGGCAGATCAAAAACATTTTATGAGAAATTCCCATACTTCTCAGGGTTAATGTCACTGATCCAGAAACGTTTTATTTTAAAGTTATGAATAAGACAGGAGTGAAAAACATGTTAACAAATACTAAATTGATTTATTCTGAAAAGTTTTATGAAAAAATGTCTACATTTGGTTTTGAATTTTGGAAAAACAACATTGAGACAAAAACTGTCTGGGGTACAAAATAATGGCAGGTACAAGGTTTAGAATCATTATTCAGAGCCTGCTTCATCACAGAACAAATAATGTTCCTGAATGACACCATTCAACAAACAACCTGTCTTGGCCTAGCCAAGATAAAAGATTTAAACAACCCGTCTATACCAAAGCCTATGCCTGATAGAACACCACTACAGATGAGGGGTTAGACATGCCCTATATTTTAAAACAAAACAGAACTAATCCTGATTGGAGAAAATGGTTGATCTGGCCCACAGACACTAATAACTGTCAAGATAGATTCCTGAACAAAATACAGGGGTTCAAACAGAACAGGCCAGACCCAAGATATTCCCAGAGACTACATCCAGGGATAATTACAACATACAGTGTAGGAAAACTATGCCTCGAATTGCTACAGAAATCCACACTACCTGAAATTAAGCAACACTTGACTTTATAAAGAAGGTGCTGACTTGCGAGATTTCTTACTGGGACCTCGCAAACAGTGTCAAAAACGTTTCATATACGCCGGTATATACGCAGCTTACAATGAAGCTTGGAAAATAACACAAATTGAAACTGCAGAAAAGTTACGAGAAATTGATCATATTAATTTGGAAAAATCACTTTCTGTAGTGGACAATGGGTTAACGACTCTGTCCTTCAGAATTTATTCACTGGATAGCATTGTATTATCTACTATTGATATAATAGAACAGGATATGCTAATGTTACAACATTGCCAGTCACAATTACGTTCTATTGTACAGTTAGGCTGGACGTTACAAAGTCTGCGTTCAGGCAACGTGCCATGGCGTCTAATCAACACAACGATTAATAAAAAGTGAGCGACCCAAATAAACCCTTGAGGGCTTGGGTAATTAAACTGAAAGGGTAAGAGTGCCTTCAAGGGAATTTATTTTAGTATGTATTTTGTAATTTGTGATGGCTTAAAAGGATGAATTCATAATCCTCACTGTGAACAAATCGAGTGCTATTAGACTCTAATTCAATGTAAACTCAATTTTAACAGGACACAACATATAAACAAAACACGAGGTGTATTAGAAAAATAGATTTTTATCAAAAGGAATTTTAAATTATACACTTCATATACAGATAAGTAAACAAACAAAGAATAGGTCTGTGGGTACACACAGAAATAAATCAATACGTGACTCAACAGAACCTAAAAGACATCTATCCCCAGTCACATTGAATAAAACAAGATAGGGATAAGATGTAGGGTCGACGTTTCGGTTTCCTAGGAGTTATTTGTAGAAACCATCTTCAGGACTGCTGTCAATTGATATCTGTACAGAGATATTGTAATCTATTCGACGTTTTCAGCACCCTCTTAGCATATAGAACAAGTAGTGGACTTTGCTGTGCTAATGGTGGCGTTTCGAGGTATGCAATCGCCCGATGAGCTGTATGTCATCAAACAAGTGAATTAAATCACAACTCCAAGTTAGAAGATAAATCTTTCCATACGTAGATGGTCAATTTCAGAGCAGATAATTCGACAACCATACAGTGGTAATCTATTTAAAGTAGCAAGCAAAGATTGTATTGTATCAACCTTTTGGACCGGTATAAATGCCGAGCCGAGTCAGAAATTATCTTGCCGCATGCAGAAAATTAATTTCAAAGCAGAGATTCACCAAGTTATGGAGCGAGAAACTAGTAACAAGCAGAATGCCGCGCGACGTGCAGTCGATTCCGGACCAATTGCATACCTCGAAATGCCACCATTAGCACAGCAAAGTCCACTACTTGCTCTATATGCTAAGAGGGTGCTGAAAACGTCGAATAGATTACAATATCTCTGTACAGATTTCAATTGACAGCAGTCCTGAAGATGGTTTCTGCAAATAACTCTTAGGAAACCGAAACGTCGACCCTACATCTTATCCCTATCTTGTTTTATTCAATGTGACTGGGGATAGATGTCTTTCAGGTTCTGTTAAGTCACGTATTGATTTATTTCTGTGTGTACCCACAGACCTATTCTTTGTTTGTTTACTTATCTGTATATGAAGTGTATCCTTTAAAATTCCTTTTGATAAAAATCTATTTTTCTAATACACCTCGTGTTTTGTTTATATGTTGTGTCCTGTTAAAATTGAGTTTACATTGAATTAGAGTCTAATAGCACTCGATTTGTTCACAGTAAGGATTATGAATTCATCCTTTTAAGCCATCACAAATTACAAAATGCATACTAAAATAAATTCCCTTGAAGGCACTCTTACCCTAATCAACACAACGTCATTATTTTCAATCTTTAACCTTACTGATAAACAAATCTCTTTGGCACAAAGAGGGGCAGACTATACAGTGCTGAGCATTGAAAACTAGAAAGATTACCATTGACAATGTCAGAAAGACCTGTCATACATGGTACAATTACAATCCCGATAACAACTTTTCAGTTTCAATACTGCCAAAAGTATATACCAGCAGGCCTGTATGAAAGGTTGGGTAAAGGATACATCAAGTCAACCTGGAATTTGCCTTATACACATAGATGTTGGAGTGGGGGAAAGAAAGAGGTATTTCTTAGTGGTAACAACTGTAAAAAATCACTAAGCGGTACACTTCTGTGTCAAGGAATTAACTTGCATGGAGCCTGCGAAGGTTCATCAAATAACCTTTCATGTCACCTGCACGGCACCCCTGCTACACAGATAGAGCCTTTTTTCAGACAGCTTTCCAACAGCAGCTACGTTCTAATAAGTGACCACAGCTGTTGTGGCATGGTGCCAGGAAAAGCCTATCTCGTGAGCGTTACTTCCATGGTCACTTGTTGTATGCAAGTATTGTATCCAAACAGCAATCCAGACATGGAGGCAGCAATATGGCCTTCTTTGAATATCGCTTCTATTCGAATTGATACTTTAAGCAGAATGAAGTCTATTCTTTTACAAACAACTGTGCCTTTAACCTCGTCTAGAGAAACGTATGATCTGCAAGTTGCAAGGACAGCAGCAGAGATACATGCATTATTATCAACAAATTTCCCCGTACATTTTGTAGAAATGTTAAGTCAAATCTTAAACATGTCAGATACCAGTGGCATCGCAGATGTATTTAAGACAATTTTTTCGGGACTGTTAGCACCCTTCGAAGCAGTTCTAGGCATCTTCCTGAATTTTGTGCAATCTGTGTTCGGCGTCCTACCTCTGATCTTGGGACTTGTATCAGGATTTTTATTTTTGTTCCTTCTTCTCCGATATGGCAAGTCAAGTCACAGACAAAACTCAGGCTACAATGGAAGACACGATCCTAGCTATGCAATACCGAGAGCGGATTACTAAAGTCCTCAGCTTGGCTCGGCTAAGAGATCTGAATACGACCTGGTTTCTTTCATTCAGACCAATCTGGCAAGATTCCATCTTACCTGTTCTACGATGCTTGCTTTGCTGAGAAGTATGCGTGTTAGACGTCTGTCTCACACTCCCTTCAGCAGTACCTATGGATGTCGATATTTTGCTTGGTTCGTAACGGCTCATGCAACGTGTTGTCCCCAGCGGCTACCCATTGTGATGACGGCATTCGTTGAGACCTCGCCATTACGATTAGGTGACGGTGAGGTACGAGATGAAAGCGGCACACAGGTACAACGTTCCGTGAGCATTGCGGATCTAAACACCGATGATGGCAATGCTACGCACATATGCACTATTTCTACTTTTTCGGACCTGGTCCAACTTTCACCTACTGTTGTAGACAGTAGACACATTTTTTTTTTTTTCAGAACAAAATTTTATTGAGCTGTTGCAAAAGTAACATAGAATCTACAGCATTCCGAAGACCCGGATGGGCTGTGAGCATAAAGCAACAATCACATTGCAAGCAAGTCAATTGGTCTTTTTAAATTTAGAAACTAACCCCAAGGCCCCCCTCCCTCCATCCCCCAACTTTCCCCTCCCAGATCCCCCCATCCCACCCTCTGCACAGCATCTAACAGTCCACAAATAAAGGCATAGCAAAATACAATGTGTGTGTGTTCCTCATCACGCGGGCTCAATGTCTAATTGTCTTTCATCAGGTCCATCATGTGCTGGCGGCTCCAACCACAACCCCCTGTAGTCCGCCCACCTCTTCCAGATTTTATAATGTTTCCGGGGGCAGCCCCTGGCCTCGAAGATCGGGCGCTCCAATCCCATAGAAAAGTCAAGTCCCCTTTTCCCAATAAGGGGGCTCTGGGGTCTTTCCAGGCACGGGCCACGTCTCTTTTGGCCACCATGAGGCCTAACAACAGTAAATGGCGTTTATAAAGATTTCCTCCCACCTGTTCCAGGATATGAAGGAGGCCCAGTTGCAGCGTGCGGGGTAAGTCCCAGCCCAGCACCTCTGACAGACAGTCCCACACTCCTGTCCAGAACCTCTGTAGACTATCACACGCCCAAACTGTATGCAAAAACGTGCCCACCTCTCTGCCACACCTCAGACAATCAGGAGACGCAATCAAGCCCGCCTTCCAGAGACGGTCCCTGGTATAGTACGCCCTGTGTAGGTATTTGAACTGAATAAATCGCAGCCGTACTGCGACGGCTGCCCCTCTGGGGGCCTCGAGCGCCTCTCTCCAATCTTCCTCCTCAAAGGCTCCTAATTCATTTTCCCACTTCGCCCTCAGGGTATCCAAGGAAGTTGAGCAATGTGTGACTAGTGTCTGGTAGAGTGCTGAGATCTTCTTGCTTTCTAATTCCCCCATGAATACCTTAGCCTCCAGGGGACTAAACTCGGGCAGAGAGTCGAGGTTTCTCAGGGCCGGAGCAATGGCGTGACGGAACTGCAGGTATCTATAAAATTGGGTCTGGGGCATGTCATACTCCTCACGGAGCTCCTGGAACGACTTGAGGGTCGTGCCCTTAACCACATGTCCAACGGCCGAGATGCCAATCGCATCCCAGGCCCGGAAACCATGCAGGGACTGCAGTCCCGGCAGCTGTCCATTCTGCCACAATGGGGTCTCCCTCGTCAGCCTATTCCACCATCCCATTCGACGAAGCGCACCACGCCAGATCCGGAATACTATTTGCGTGACCACCGGAAGCTTCTTCCTTTTAGCAGCCGAATACAGTAGAGTGTGCAATGTGTCCGGGTCCATTATGTAGCGCTCCAGGGAATAGGCCGGATCGCCTCGGTCCCCATACCACCATTCATTCAGTATCAACAGATGGGAGGCCTGATAGTAGGACAAAATGTCTGACATTGCCAGGCCGCCGCAGTACGTGGAGAGAAAGCACGTGCGGAGCGCCACTCTTGCCACTCCCCCAGCCCAGAGGAAATTACTAAGCGCCGAGTTCACCTGCCGGAACCACCGTGGCGATATAGGGTACGGATGGTTCTGCAATTGGTATATGAGACGCGGGAGGGCCACCATTTTAAAGACGGCCGAGCGGCCATACACGTTGAGAGGCATACGGGACCACGTATTCATGTCCGAACGGATACGCTCCCACACGGGTACTACGTTGCGCATCCAGGAGACCCCGCGCAAGTCTGTCAGGAATATCCCTAGGTATTTGATGCCTCCCGCTGCTTCCTGCAATGCCTCGGCCCAGGGCCCTAAATCTCGACGCTCCCCTAGCACCCACAGTACTGATTTGCGCGGGTTTAGGTGTAGGCCCGAGACCTCCCCGAAGATCCGCATAATATCAAGGACCCGCGGTCCAGATCTATTCAAGTCAGTGAGGAAAAATAGAACGTCATCCGCATACAGCGCAATTCTGTCGGATGGTCCCGCAGTCCACTCGATGCCCCGCAGCTGTGCGTCCATCCGGACCCATGCCGCCAGCGGCTCCATGGCCAAGGCGAATAGATACGGTGACAGGGGGCATCCCTGTCTGGTACCTCTACCTATAGGGAAGGAATCCGACACTGCCCCAGCCACCCTAACCGATGCCGTGAGATCAGTGTATAATAGTTGTATGTAGGATAAGAAGTGTGGCCCTAAATTCAGATGGGACAGGAGTGCACGAAGGTAGACACAGCTTACCGAGTCGAAGGCCTTATCTATGTCGGCCAATAAAAGGGCCGCGGGGATCCCCGCTGCGCGGGCCGCCTCAACCGCCACCTGCGCGCGTCTGATATTATGTCTTGTTGCCCTATGGGGCAAAAACCCAGCCTGGTCCGGGTGGACGAGATCGGTAATGTACGGGAGCAGGCGATTGGCTAGCGCCTTCGCCAAGATTTTTGCTTCGGTATTTAGCAATGAGATTGGCCTGTAGGACTCTGGTTGGTCCGGAGGCCTTCCCGGTTTACAGAAGACCACAATTTCAGCGTGCCTCCAGTCCCTCGGGAGCCTGCCACACTCCCTGGCCGCCTCTAAGGCCCTGCTATAGTACGGGCCCAATTGGAGGTGAAACTTCTTAAAGAATTCGTTAGGGAATCCATTGGGCCCGGGGGCTTTGCCTGTGTTCAATTCCCAGAGGGCCGTACCCAGTTCCTCCGCTGACAAGGGAAGCTCAAGTTTAGCCCGCTCGTCATCTGAAATCGATCTCGGCGGGAGATCGGCCAGGAACTTATCAATGTCTCCGGGCGAGAGGAGCTCCCGGGGGGCGTATTGCGACTCATAGTATCGTGCAAAGCTGGCCGCCAAATCCGTTGGGGCCGTCATGGGTTTCCCGGACCCATCTCGGAGACATGGCAGAGACTGCGCATGGAAAGTGCCTTGACAAAGTCTATAGAGCATTGAGCTGGATTTATCGCCCCACTGGTAGATCCTACTCTGGGTCGCTAGCCATAGTTGTCGAGCCTCATCTAGCTGCATGGAGGCATAAGCCTGCTGAGTAAGCAGGAGTTGTCGTACCTCCTCCTCGCCTCCGCCGGCGCTACAGCTGTGTTCCAGACACCTGACGTCATCTGCCGCCTTAACTAGGTCCTCCCTGCGCGTCCTGCGGTGGGCAGCACACCAAGCAACATCCACCCCACGAAGTGTGGGTTTCAACGCCTCCCAGAGGGTCATGGCATCTATGTCAGGGTTTTTGTTCTCACGCCAGTAGTGGGCAATAGCCTCCCTCATGTGAGATTGATATGGTCCTTGCTGTAGGTGCCATGTGGAGAGGCGCCATCGAAACGGCTGCCTTTTCTTGTCAAGAAGGAGGTCAAGAACCACTGGGGAGTGGTCCGACAGACCCCGTGGCCGTATCTCGGTGGCATCTACCCTTGCGACCCAGGCGTGGGGGACAAATAAATAGTCAATTCTAGAGAAGGACTTATGAACCGCTGAGACGTATGTGTATTCACGATGCTGGGCGTGTTGGTGTCGCCACGTGTCAACCCACCCCATACCTCTTACCATGCCATTCAGCTTAGTGTGTGTGTCTGGTGGCCCCTCGCCCCCCAGCCTATGTCTGTCCATCCGCGCATCCATCACATCATTCCAGTCGCCACCCACGACTGCCATAACATTAGGGATTTCAGCCCAAACCCCAAACAGTTTCTCGATAAGGGCACCCTGCAATGGGGGCGGAGCGTAAACACTGCCAAAGACTATCTGCTCCGTGCCTATCTTGTCTTGAATGAACACGTATCTGCCTTGGGCATCAATCCACTGAGTCTCATGAGAGTAGGACAGCCTGCGATGCACCAGGATAGCCACCCCCCGGGAACCTCTCACAAATCCTGCATGAAACACCTGTTGGTATCCATATCTCTGTAAGCTAAGGGTCTTAGATCCCATGAGGTGGGTCTCCTGCAGTAGCAATATGTCGGCTCTACCTCTTTTCCCCTGTCGCAGGACCGCCCCTCTCTTAATCTTGTCCAGCATCCCCCGCACATTCCAACTCATAACCCGCATAGCCGCCCTCTGCAGGCCTGACTCAGAAGCTTCGACCGCCATTCATGATTAGGAGATCAGACATCCCGCATGCTAGAGGCCACACACATCCAACTCGCATCAAGAGGACCCAAAAAAACACTGTGCAACCATCCCCATTCCCCCTATGAGCTCCTCCACCCAACTCCCACCCCACCCCAACAACATCCCCTCCCCCCCAATGTCCCAGTTCAAGTCCGTAACAACCCGACCACCCCCCAGCCCCATACCTCACAAACATTGAAGTACCTGTCGCGGAATAGGGTATCACCAGCCCCGAACGGGAGGCCAGGTACCTACTATGCCAATGGATCCCCCCCAACACCCCCTCCAAGTACTACTTACCCTCTACCCAACTAACCTAAGAACCCCGTGGGTATGTCCGCCCATATTTAGGCATTCCCCAGCCCACATCACCCCCCTGCACATACAGATTGGCATAAGCAATTTTGCTGAAAGTCACAATTATGGATTTCGCACCAAGGCAACCATGTGCCAATAAGAAACTCCTGAGCCCCCTATCAAGGATCCATGCAGTGTCTCGGGCCCTAGGACCCCGACGTCGGGTCGTCCGCCTCACTAGGTGCCTCCGTCGTCTCAGTCTGGGAGGGTTGGTTCCTCTGAGAGCGCGATCTCCAGTTGCTCCTGCTACGTGATCTCCGGGGAGTCTTCGAGGGTCTGCCCGAAGAAGATGAATCAGAGTCTCTACCCGGGGGGGTATGCACCTTGACCCGAACTGTTTCATCCGTCCAAGCAAAGACCTCTTCTGGCGTATTAAAGAACTGTGTCCGGGAATGAAAGACTACTCTGAGGCGAGCCGGATATAGCAAGGCATATTGAATTTTTAAGTCTCGTAGGCGCGCTTTTGCCGCCGTGAAGGATTGTCTTTGTTGCTGCACCAACTTAGTATAATCAGGGAATATGAGAATCTTGTGATTGTCATACATTAATGGGTCTTTTGCACGAGCCTGTTGCAAAATAGCGTCCCGGTCGTGGTAGTTGAGCAGCTTGGCAATTACCGGCCTAGGGCGAGCCCCCACAGATGGCTTTGGGAGAAGTGCTCGGTGTGCCCTCTCCACCACAAAGCAACGCGACAGGGACTCCGGGGGGAGCCACCCCTCCAGCCAATGGGTCAGGAACGCCGCCATATCACCTTTCTCGCTGTTCTCCGGAAATCCTACAAATCTGAGGTTATTCCTCCGGGCACGTCCTTCGGCGTCTTCAACCCTGAGAGCAAGGCCCTTCTGAATCCCCTCCATGGCCGCCACTTTCTTTTTAAGGATCACCACGTCGTCTTCAACCCCCGTAATTCTGGTCTCAGTTTCAGTGATGCGGGCCACCGCATTGCGTAGATCCTGCCTGAGTAGGGTGACATCCGCCCCCACAGCCCCGATTTTCGCATCGAGCATATCGCGGGATTGCGTTATAGCAGCCATGAGGGCCGCGTTGTCTGGGCCTGGCCCCTGTGAGCCTCCCGCGGCCCCGGCCCCACCACTCGGCCCCGTGAACTTGTCGATCGGGCCCTGTTTCGCAGCGCTGCCACTGTTGCCGCCCCTCGTCATGGTGAACCGCTGTTTCAAGGATGCAGCGCAAGTCCGCAGCAGGGGCACCGGATCAGCGCTTCCTTCACTCCGGGGTCGGGTCCCCGGCCGCTGTCCCCTGGTCCCCCTAGTCACCACGGAGGTATAATCAAGCTCCAGAGAGGGCCCAGTCACGGCGCCGCACCCACAGCCCCGGTCCCCAGGCCGGGGACTAGTTCACAAATAGTAGCTTCCAATGTCTCTCATGCACTGCTATGGGGCAAAAGTTCCAGCGCCCGACCGACCCACTCCTCAGGACTGTCTCTTATTTAATCGTGGTCGGGGGCCAGCGACCCAGGCCAAGCACGCCATTCACTGCCACGCTCCATTCCATGCACCTCCACGCTCAGGGTTCACAGTTCTCTCCTCGGCTCCCAGGTATCCGCCAGGGGGGGGGGGGACAATCTATGGCGTCCGGGGGGGGGGGCCTGCAATAGGGCTCCCCACCACACACGGAGCACCAGACTCCTGCGGTCCGATCTGGCCGCCGAGTGGGAGCAGTCCCCTTCGAGGGTGTCACCCCTCCCCCCGCAGCGTCGCCCGCCCGAAGTGGCGGCTTACCCGGTTTTTGTGAAGAAGCGGGTCTCAGGACAGCGCCGGGATCCTCCGCGTCGGCCGTCAGCTGGGCACCAGGCGGCCCCTGGTCCGTCCCCGCAAAGTGTGAAGTCCGGTGCTCTCCACTCCACAGCTCGTTGCGCCGGCTCACTTCCGGCCGGGCGCGGGTAAACTCGAGGTCCCGGTTCCTCTGATGTGGAGCAGGCTTCTCAGGTGTGGGACGCCGAAGTCCGGGGCACACACCTCCAAGCCGCCAGGATCGCCACCGGAGCCTCCGCTGCGATCCCCGCAGCCAGGCTCCCCACCAGGGTTGACGTGGGTGGGGGCTATGCAGGATTACGATAAGGATTGTTTGTCGGCGGGACGGAGCTCTCTAGAGTGCGTCCGCCATGTTCGCCGCCACGGCCACGCCCCCAGTAGACAAATTTTTTACCAGCCTATCTGAGTTAATGTTCTCTCCTAACAACGAGAATAACTTTTGAAATAGCGAGCACACAGCGGTCCCTGAACTGTGAATTCGGCCTTCAAGTTTTGATAAACAGAACTTCTAAAAAACATTGGAACTATTTTTCTTCCCGAAAGCGAAATAATTTTTTCTCCAGTTCCCAAAATATTTATCCTTTTTTTGGCACATGATACTCTGCTTAAAGTAGAACTATTCTTAGAGAACAGGATTTCTATTTTTAAAAAATATCTAGAGACAATATTTTGTCTTAGCCTCTAGCACATGTACAGTCTTGTATAAATATGTGATGAAATGGTCTCGACCTTCTCTTCTGTATTAAGAGCCATTTCATAAATGTAAATTTTGTGATTCATTCAGTCAATATTCTAAATGTACAAAAAATGCATTATCTGAATGACACCACTGCATACAAAAACGTACAGTATTATACTCATCTTTCGTGTATATACCATTTCAAATGCTTACATGTATTTTGGGGTGGGCTGAAAAACACATGCATCGTTATATGTTTAGTATTGCTTAGTATTTAGTAATGATGGACATTATACGTGGAGTGGGTGTTGTGAATGTATCTAGGACCCTAATTAGATATTCCCGATTTATGCCCTTATGTGGTTATAACAAATCATATCCTTATAAAGGCATAAGAATCATATCCATATTAAGTTGTAGCCAATGCAGTCCAAATACGGCAATGCTACTCCCATAGACTCCTAGAAAGTACAACGCGTTCTTAAACAAACCAAGCCTCCAGCAGCCCGGGAATTTCCCCTGCTTCTGTTTTGATTTGTCCTAGAACTCCTGAGAGTCCTGAAAGAACTGCCATTTCTTAGTGACGTCTTATGTTCAACCTTACGTCAAACTCAGCACCTTCCAGGTATAAATATACCAACATCTGCCTTAAGCAACACACAGTGGTTTGGAGCAGATCGGCTATCTACTTGCCCGACGCCCTGCTGATACGAGTGCCGAAGGAAGCGACTCTCCCTGCTGACACACTGAGAGAGACACTGTCTTTTCTCCTGCCGAGAAATCCAGCTCCAGTGTTTTCCGGTCACCCTTGCGGGTTTCTGGGAGATCGAGTCCTGAGAGAGAGATACAAGACCTCCTTCATTCTATACCTAAGGTATGGAGCTGATTAGACCCATAGAGAATTCTTGATTCAGATTCTTGGCAAAAACTGTAACTCATCTACTCCTTCCCACGTACTAGGCTTAGGTTAGGACACTGGGGTAGGCGTATCTTAGAAACACCAGTTGAGTACGTTTAGTCATTATTTTATCATTGTATGTATTTTATCCATTTTAAGTATCTTATGGCTCAGAAACCATATAAATACTTTTACAGTATTATTTCATAATACTACTTTTACTGTACGCACCTTTCTTTATGACAAGTATTGCAATTGTGGCAATTCATTTCTCTTGCATGAGAAAGAAGACTGCTCAATAAATAACCCTTTCATTGAAAACGCCCGTCTCTCTATTTCTCTGCATTTCTGGTGAAACGAAGCATGCACGATTGACTGAGTAAAATAGCTATCTATTGTTTCCGTGACTCTGGAGATATTCCTTATTGCAGGGGGAACAAAGTTGTCATGTGATATGGTTGTCAGAAGCTAATCCCTTCTTGTCTATTCAGGAAAGTTAATACCTTCTTGTTTATTCGAAAAAGTTTCTAGTGACCTCTGAGCTAGCTGGCACACACAATTAAGTCTAACATACTCAATAGAGACCTAGTCGACCTCGGTCCTATGTCTAAACTATCGTTTATGTTATTCCAATGCGCAGAGCCTATTGGGAATATAGGAACTACACTACAAGGTGAAAATTCTGAGAATTACTGAGGGATCTCCCTTACACTTAGTTAGGAACCTCCCCCAGATGGACTCTGTTGGGCATAGCCAAACCTGGGACCTAAAGGCCCCAAACCTGACCTGTCCCTCCAGTGAGCCAGCAAAAGGGACCCAGCCTCCAGCTGTAGGCAGCCAGAGGTTGACCCTGAGAGCACAGTGCAACTCAGTCCTGGAAAGAAAGGCATACATGGTGGAAGGTGATTGGAGGAAGCTGAGCCCTACATTAGAGGAGCCTCACTTCAGTACTCCATCTCAACACCAGCCTTTTACTTTACCAAAACACACCACAGGTAGAGATTCCCTATGGTGGAGACCCTATGACACCCTTAGGGTAAGGGATTGCTTAGTGGACCGTGGGACAGGGGGTAACCAAGCTAGTGCAGGCACTTCCTTATATGGCCACTTAGGCAACATAGGTTACCTGGTCAAGGATAGCCTTATCTCCTTTCATTGGGGGGGTTGTGTAGGAAGGTGGATATCTGACTATATGGTTACCCCAACTTTTTGCCTAGTGTTTAGCTGGTTTTCGACTTAGTTGGCCTGGGATCCTGCTAATCAGGGCCCCAGGCTATCTGCTCTCACTGTAAAATGGACTCCATGTGCTTTAGGTACATCTCCAATTGGATATTGGATCACCTTGTGAGCCCCTGTATAGTGTACCTTAGGTACCCAGGGCATAGGTGCATCCAAGGCCTACCAGGGGTGCAGCATGTATTATGCTACCCCTGGCTGGCCATCCAAATTGACACAACTGGCTGATCACTCAGCTGGGGCAAGGTCGTGTCATCACCCCTTGCTTAGATATAGTATTCCTATACCTAACCTTATATATAGACACATATGCACCTATAAGTCACTCCTATGGCAGGCCTTAACAATCCTGAAGGTAGAGTGCTTGGTTGTATGTGAGATGGTGCTCTAGCATGAGCTGAGCCTGTCTGCAGCTTTCGGAACCATGTCCTTATAGCTGTTCCATGATATAGCCATACCATATACTCTTAAGTGCATTATAATCCTCGCGGTTAATGCTAACTTTGGTTTGGCTTTATCAAAACATGTTGTGTAAGGTGTCATAGGCTTTGGAATACTACCCCCTCACCAGTTATGGTGACGGGGGTAGCATTCCACCCTTCTAGAGAGAGAAGACATGTTGTTCCTGTTAATCCCGGTTAAAGTTAACCAGAGCCTCAGCATCACAAAATGGATGCTGCTGCCACAGACACAAGTCTGACCTCCTGCTGCTGGGAGTCCTTTAAGCAAGGGAGGCTTGGAAAATAGGTTTTCTGTCTTGGGAGGTGCTAGCACCACCCCAGACAGGCCATAGTATATTGGGACAGGGAGGGCTGATTGAAATGAGACACTGCCTGGGGCACACAAGGTGCTCCATGCATAGCCCGGTTCAAACCAGTTGTTGGGGCACTCCAGTCCCAGCTCTGGCGTGAAACTGGACAAAGGGAAAGGGGTGTAACCACCCCCTTCCCTGGTCCCACCCATAGGAGGGACCTGGCAGGTAATCCAGCCCCTTTAATCAGTATAAAGCTAGGAGCTGAGTCTAGAGACTTTAGATTATCCTGAACTGAAACTTGAAACGAAACTCTGGACCTTCGACATTCTACTGCAACTAGAAGACTGAAGAATCTCCCTTGTGGTCAGGAAGTGACCACCCTGTGCAAACAGGCACCAACAGTGATTTGCCAGTTTGCTTTGTCGACGATCCCGCCGGAGCCCGAGCACAGAGCTAGACAGGAACTGGACTTCCAAATTTCTCTGACTCCGACCCACATCCACAGCAAAGCTGAGACCTGTGGCGGTGACGAGAGACGTGGGACCGGACACCCTGGAAAACCTGCTTATTGCTAACTGTGCAGCTTTTGAGGCACCCTCGAAGTTGGGCCTTAGGGATTGAGAAGCCCCAGCCCTGAGCCACATTTGCACCAACGCACAGCTCTCCACACTCCACGAGTGCCACGTGGGCCCTGCTGCTGCTTTTGAGCTTGATGTGCCTTTCTGGTCATTTGCCCATTGGCTAGTGGCCCCTCTGAAGGTGATCCATCAAATGTACACTGCTTGCCTGATTGCTCCAGGCTTGCTCCTGCTTTCCTGAAAAAGAGAAGCACCCCAGACCTTTCTGGTCTGACTCAAAGCCAATATCCGATTCCTGCGTGGGTTTTATTTTCCAAGGCTTGTTGGCTCCAATCTGGGTCCCAACACCGCAGACATCAAGATCCCTCATGGGACAGCTCGATTCCAGTGCGTGGTTGTCATCGACACCTCCTGGACCTCGTGGCTGCAGAGACAAGCTTCATGACATCCCCTGATTGCTTCACGACATCGCCTGGTTCCTTCCTGGTCACTGGCTAGTGACCCAGACTCTGTCCCCTCTGCTTTCAGGTACTCTTCATCCTCGATCCACCCTTGGATCCAACCGGACACTTCTCTCCTGGTCGCCTGCAGCATCTTTTTACAGGTCTCCATAGGATTCAGCGACGAAACCTGACACCAAAAGACACCTATGCACCCAGCATCCCTGGCTGAGGTAATGCGAGTACTCCGGTGCTCCTGTGGGTATTAACTATCCAAGTGTCCTAGTTTTAAGTGGCTTTCTCCTAGTCCATCCTTAAGTGTCCTAAATCAAATAGTTTCTAACTTTTACATTCCCATTGTATCCCTATGGTAACTCGCATGTGTGTTTAGACACTGCACATGCTTCCTGTGGGCCTCCTGCTTCCTAACTTTTGGTAGTCCAGTGTAGCCCCAGCGATTCCCTAGGCCATAGGCCTAGTCCCTGTTCGTGACGTGGATCTTATACCACTATTTTAGTATATGGTTTTCAAGGCCCCTAGGGCTTGACTGCATTTTGTGCAACTTATTGTATGATAATTAACTTATTATGTGCTTTGGCCTCTGACCTCATAAAGAGTTCAGAGGGGTTGTGTTAGTAATAAATACATACATAATTTATATATAACCTGTGTAGTGTCCTTTCATTTGGTATTAAAGGGGTTACATATGGTAAAACAGCTGGCTTCACATGCTCTCTGAAGTTTTAGCTTAAGACTGATTTGCCCATGCTACCACTAGGATAGCTGGTCTATAAGGTTGACTTTACAACCATCACCATAAGGGGTTTTTTGGACTGATACATGGTGCCCACTAGAATAGTGGACATCACATATCAGGCCAACTTCTCACAGGGCTCATGGGAGTTCCAAGATCTATCAATTAGGTAACCTCTCCCTTCTTTTCAACGATAGTGTGAAGTCCACTCCACTTGTCTTTTAGAGCTGCTGGGGCCACAGGCTTCAACACCCACACTTTCTGTCCTGGCTGGCAAACAGCCAGTGCAGCCTTTCTGTCATGCCAGGCTTTCTATAATTCCTGGATAGTCTCAAGGTTTTAGTTGCCTTTTTCATGTACTCAGCCATCCTGGAGCGGAGACCAAGTACAGATAGTCCACAATATCCTGTTTAGGGGGTTTGAGCGGTAACTCTCATCCCTCTTTCACCAGACAAGGTGGGCCTCTGACAGGGTGCCCAAACAGAAGTTCAAATGGGCTATAGCCAACCCCCTTCCTTGGAACCTCCCTGTATGCAAACAAAAGGCAGGGTAGCAGTATATCCCATCTCCGCCTGAGCTTTTCTGGGAGACCCTTAATCATACCCTTCATGGTCTTGTTAAATCTTTCAACTAGACCATTGCACTGTGGATGATATGGTGTGGGGAACTTGTAGTTCACTCCACACACCTCCCACATTGCAGTCAAGTAGCTTGACATAAAGTTTGTACCTCTGTCAGATACTCTCTCCTTAGGGAAACCCACCCTTGAGAAACCTCCCAAGAGTGTTCTTGCCACAACAGGTGCTGTAGTGGTCCTAAGGTGAATAGCCTCTGGGTACCTTGTGGCATGATCCACTACCACCAAGAAAAACCTATGCCCAGATGCTGTTTGGAGATCCATTGGTCCAACAATGTCAATCCCTACACATTCAAAGGGAGCCCCACCACAGGTAGTGGTATAAGGGGGCCTTTGTAGTGCCACCTGCTTCACCACTGACTTGGCAGGTTACACAGGAGCGACAAAACTCCTTGGTGTCTTTAGACATGTGGGGTCAGTGAAAGTGAGGGACAATTCTGTCCCAAGTCTTGTTCTGGCCAAGATGTCCTGCTAAGGGAATATCATGGGCTAGTCTCAATCAATAGGAAGCCCCTGAATGCCAAAGGTATGACCAACCTCCTGGAAGCACCAGGCTTGGGGCCTCTACTCTCTGAATACAGGAGTCCATCATCCCACTAGATTTTATGGGTGCCACTAGAATTCCCAGCCATCTCAGCAGCAGCCTGCTGCCTGACGGGTTCAAGAGAAGGGCAGCTCAACTGCGCCTGATTCAGATCTGACCTGGAAGTGCCCCCTGTCCCCAGAAACTCAACCTGATCAAGCTCTTCTGGGATAGTACCTTCTTCAGGCCCACAGTCCGCTACCTCAGAAGGCTGATCCTCACTCTGAGTCAAGGGGGAAGGCACTGCCTTAACCCTACTGCTCATTTTCTTGGTAGGCAACTGGTCCATTATTCCAGATTCCAGTGACTGTCCAGTGTTAGACTTTTTGACCTGTGACCTACTCACTGCAAGAACATGTGCTGAGATTCCTAACATTTCTGCATGTGTCCTAAACTTCACTTCAGACCAGGCTGACGTCTCTAGGTCATTGCCAAGCATGCATTCAACAGGAAGGTGTGCACTGATCACAACCTTTTTAAGGCCAGTTACCCCTCCCCAGGAGAAATTAACAACTGCCATACTATGGGCGGTACTGATATTGCTAGCATTGGTCACTTGGTAAGTCTCACCAAGTATGACTTGTCCAGGGTCCACAAAGTTGGGTATCACCCTTGTGATACTTGCCCCTGTGTCCCTGTAGGCCTGAGCCTTTTTCTCAATAATTAAAGGAGTTTGTCTGTACCTGACCAGGTTACTGGGACTCACAGAGGAGGTAATTACCATGCCTCCATCACAGATCAAAACAGCTTGAGTTGGAACTCTGACTAGGCCAAAGTCCAGCTCAGATCCCAGGGTTAACCCTACTACACCCTTCTGCTGAGAACCACCACATGTAGCTGTACTAGGGGGAACAGTTGCCTCAGGGACAATGGTGGCTGGAGCTGTCTCCTTTTTGGTGCATTCATTAGTCCAGTGGGTGTTATTCTTACACACCTTGCACCATGGTTTCTTTGGGCCTTCTTTCTTTTTAGATTGGGGACACCCACCATTAGAAGCTTTTTGGGGACCTTGTGAAGACTTCTGATCTTTACCCTTCTCCGCACCCTTTTGCTCTTGCTTCTTTTGGTCACCACCTTGGTTATGTGCCTTCTGCTTCACCCTGGTTCTGACCCATTTGTCTGCCTTTTTTCCCAATTCTTGGGGAGAGGTCAGATCATAGTCAATCAGGTGCTGATGCAACAGATGGTTCTGACAGTTATTAAGAATCTGTTCTCTCATGATTAGATTATACAATCCTGTATAGTCTCACAATTTACTGCCCAGTAACCAGCCCTCCAGAGCCTTAGTAGCACAATTTACAAAGTCAATCCAGTCCCGAGTCTTTCTCTTCTGTGTGTCTCTGAACTGCAACCTACATTGCTCAGTGGTTAAGCCAAACCCATCTATCAGAACACTCTTCAGGACATTGTAATTGTCAGCATCCTCTTCTCTTACAGTGAGGAGTTTGTCTCTACCTTTGTCTGCAAAGGAGAGCCATAAGATTGCTGCCCACTGTCCCTGGGGTACCTGCCGTACTTTGCAGGCCCTCTCCAGTGCAGTAATCCATTTGTGGATGTCTTTCCCAGTCTGATAGGGAGGGGCAAACTTGCTTAGCGTTCTATGGTCATAAGACCTATCCCTACCACTAGGGATATTGCTACCACCATGGTGCTCTAGCCCCATCTTTTTTCTCTCTCTTTCAAGAGCTAGGGTCTTTTTTTCTAAGGCTACTTCTTGTCTCCTTATTCTAAGCTTGGCTTCTTTCATCCTAGCGTCATGCTCCCTCTTCTCAAGTGAGGTACCCCTCCTATGAGAAGAGGCAGAGGACCCTACTGATGTACCAGAATGAGTAGACTCCAGTGAAGGAGACCTATTCCTTCTTGGCATAACACTACCCCTACTGAGAGAACAAATGGAGGCACATTTTGGCCTTCCTCATCTCCAGGTAGACCTGTATTCCCCAGGTCTAGATCATCATCTACTTACTGATTGTCATCATGGTCAGAGTCCTGATGGGGAAACCCACCAGGGTTCTCTTCTTCTGATGTGTCCACCCCATTACCATTGTCTATCCTTGTGGGATCTGATGCTTTTAAGGAGTCATCAAGCAACAACACCTCTATAAGGCGTTGGGTATTGGGGTTCTGTCCTGGCTTCAATTTTCTCATTGAACACAGAGCCCTTAACTCTTGGAAAGGGAATATGTCATATTTCCATGGCTGTACTTGACTGACATCTTGAACAGACCCACTGGGTCCATCCTTTGGAGACATGACAAGTGAGGTGTGGTGTGTGCACCTACCTATACTACTTGGTTACCTACTAAACCTCCCTAGTAGTTGTAGTCAGGGTGTGCTAAGCCCTTACCACCTACAACTTCTAAGTTCAGTAGAACTTATTGTATTTAAGCTTGTATTATATGTACCTATGGTACCTTTAGTGATTTTTCAATCAATCAATCAATCAATCAGTGACACTTATAGAGCGCGCTACATACCCGTAGGGTCTCAAGGCGCTGGGGGGGGGGGGGGGGGGAGGGGGGGGTGCCGCTACTGCTCGAACAGCCAGGTCTTCAGCTTCTTCCTGAAGGAGAGGTGGTCTTGGGTCAGGCGCAGGTCGGGAGGGAGGGAGTTCCAGGTCTTGGCGGCCAGGTAGGAGAAGGACCTTCCTCCTGTAGTCGCTCTTCGGATGCGGGGGACGGCGGCGAGGGCGTGGTTGGCTGATCGGAGGTGGCGTTTGGGAGCGTAGAAGTTGACTCGGCTGTTGAGGTAGCTCGGGCCTTGGTCGTGTAGGGCTTTGTGTGCGTGGGTGAGGAGGCGGAAGGTGATTCTCTTGTTGACGGGGAGCCAGTGAAGGTCTCTCAGATGTCCGGAGATGTGGCTGGTTCGTGGGATGTCGAGGATGAGTCTGGCTGAGGCGTTTTGGATCCGCTGGAGTCTCTTCTGGAGCTTGGCGGTGGTACCGGCGTAGAGGGCGTTGCCGTAGTCCAGTCGGCTGGTGACGAGGGCCTGGGTGACGGTCTTCCTGGTCTCTGTGGGGATCCACCGGAAGATCTTCCGTAGCATGCGTAGGATGTTGAAGCACGCCGAGGAGATGTTGTTGACTTGCCTGGTCATGGAGAGGGAGGAGTCCAGGATGAAGCCCAGGTTTCGTGCATGGTCTGTCGGTTTGGGTGCGGTGCCCAGGGCGGGAGGCCACCAGGAGTCGTCCCAGGCGGAGGGTGAGGAGCCCAGGATGAGGACCTCCGTCTTGTCCGAGTTCAGTTTCAGGCGGCTGGTCGTCATCCACTCGGCTACCTCTTTCATCCCTTCGTGCAGGTTGGCTCTGGCGGCGGCGGGGTCGTTGGTCAGGGAGAGGATCAGCTGGGTGTCGTCGGCGTAGGAGATTATGCTGAGGTTGTGTTTGCGTACGATGGCCGCGAGGGGGCTCATGTAGACGTTGAAGAGGGTGGGGCTCAGAGATGATCCTTGGGGGACGCCGCAGATGACTTCGGAGGCCTCTGACTTGTACGGTGGTAGGCGGACTCTCTGTGTTCTTCCGTCGAGGAAGGAGATGATCCATTCCAGCGCCTTGTCCTGGATTCCGATGTTGCTGAGGCGCCGTACTAAGGTGCGGTGGCAGACCGTGTCGAATGCTGCGGAGAGGTCTAGGAGGATGAGGGCCGCTGTTTCTCCATTGTCCATCAGGGCTCGGATGTCATCGGTGGCGGCGATGAGGGCGGTCTCGGTGCTGTGTTTGGCTCGGAAGCCGGACTGTGAGGGGTCGAGGGATCCGTTCGTCTCGAGGAAGGCGGCCATCTGCTTGTTGACGGTCTTCTCGATGACTTTGGCTGGAAACGGGAGAAGCGAGATGGGGCGGTAATTCTTGAGGTCGGTGGGGTCCGCTGTTGGTTTCTTGAGTAGAGCGCTGAGTTCGGCGTGTTTCCAGCTCTCAGGGAAGATGGTGGTGTCGAAGGATGTGTTGATGATGTCTCGCAGGTGGGGTGCGATGACAGCGTCGGCCTTGTTGAAGACGTGGTGAGGGCAGGGGTCGTCGGTGATCCGGAGTGGATGGAGTTCATCGTGCGGATGGTGTCTTCGGTGCTGATCGGGGTCCAGGCGTGGAGGGTGGTGGTGGGGGGTGGTTGTTCGGTCGTGGTGTGCGTTGGTTGGTTGTTGAAGCTGCTGTGTATGTCCGTGATCTTGTTGTGGAAGTATGAAGCGAGGGAGTTGCAGAGGTCTTGCGATGGGGTGACGTCGTTGTTTCCTGCGCTCATTTTTCAAATGATATTCTCAAGATTATCTGGTAAAACAATGCAAGCTGGAATCCCACACGCTGCACACCAATGTGGGAAGTTGGCCTGGCATATGATGTTCACTATTCTAGTGGGCAACTTGCACCAGTCCAAACGACCCTTATTGTTGGTAGGTTTAAGACAACCTTTATAGAAAGCTATCCTAGTGGTAGCTATGGAGAGCAGCCTTCAGGCTAAGTCTTGAAGGAATGTAAATCAGCTTGTTTTACTAGTCTATAATCTCTTGAATGATCAAATGAAAGTACACCACACAAGGTATATATATAAAATATATGTATTTATTCTAAACACAACCCCTCTAGTCTCTTTATTAGGCTAGCGGCCAAAGTACAATGCAAGGAACTTAATTAGCATACAAAAAATTGCACAGTATACGTTTTGCCCTAGGGGCCTCACAAACCATATACTAAAATAATGGTATAAGTACCACGTGATGGATAGAAGTCAAGCCTAGGGCCTGTAGAACCACTTAGGCAACCAGGAACCACCCGAGGTAGGGACGCAGGAGTCCCACAGGGGACGCATGCAGTGTCTAAACCAGCCGCAAATCACAATTGACTTTTTATGGAGAACTAACAAGTTACAATTTTAAAGATTAAGAACACTTAGAGGTGAACTACGATGGAACACTTTTAGACTTAGACACTTTGAGAGTCAAGACCCACGGGAGCACTGGAGTACTCTTGTTACCTCACCCATGGAAGCCGGGTGCATAGGTGTCTTTTGGTGTCAGGTTTTGTCTTCGATTCCAATGGAGAGCTGCGAAGAAGTGCTGCAGATGACCAGATCCACCCTTGGTGTCCGGGTGGATCCAAGGGTGGATTGGAGATGTGAAAAACCTGAAAGCAGAGGGGACAGAGTCTGACTCACTAGCCAGTGACCAGGATGGCGACAGGAAGATGCCAGCCGATGTTGGGTGTTTTTAAGTGGAAGATGTAAAGCTTGACTCTTCAACCACGAGGACCAGGAGGTGTCGACAATGACCAGGAGCAGGATTCGAGCTTTTCCACAAAGGAAGTCGAGTGCTGCAGCATCAGAATCTGGATTGGACCCAACAAGCCTTGGCAACAGCAACCCATGCAAGATGAGAAGATTGGCTTTGGTGTGGACCAGCAAGGTCTGAGGGACTCACTCTTTAGAGAGGAGTCAGAGCACTTCTGGAGCAACCAGAAACACTCAAGAAACAAAGGATTATCCTTCGTGGGGACCCACTAGCCAACAGACTATGGATCACAAAGGAAACTCAAGCTGCGGTGAAGAAAGTAGACTCACGGAACACTCATGGAGTGCAGGCCTCTCAGCTTTGGGACAAAAGGTGATTGGAGTAAGGCAACAAATAGCCCAATGCACAACTTCAAGATACTTCAGGAAGTAGGTGCAGTTGCAAAATTGCAGGATGTCCAGGAGTTCCGGTACCATGTCTCTCGTGTCAGCTACAGGTCTCAGCTTTGCTGGGGGCTCATGTAAGCCTTGGAGATGTCTGGATTCCATGTCCTGTGTCACAGATTCTTCAGGATTGGCAGGAGCCTCGAAAATGCAGAATGGAAAGATGCTTCTTTGGTGCCTGTTTGAACAGGGAGGTCACTCCTTGACCCCAAGGGAGATTTCTTCCATCTTCCAGTCGATATGGAATGTCAAAGGTCCAAGATATATGTTGCAAAGTTTCCTCCAGGGTAATCTAAAGTCCTAGGGACTGGGTTCCTATACTTATACTAAGTTTAGGGGATGGATTAACTCTATGGCCCCACCTATGGGAGGGCCTGGGAAGGGGGTGGTTTCAAAGTTTGTCCAGTTTCATGCCTGAGCTGAGGCAGGGTGCCCCAGCAACCGGTTTGAACTGGGAAATGCATGGATCACCTTGTGTGCCACAGGCAGTGTCTGAAAAGCATTCACTTAATGTAACCCACCCTGCCCCAATACACTAAAGCCTGTCTGGGGAGGTGCTAGCATCTCCCTGGACAGGAACCCTATTGTCCAGGCCTACCCTGCCGGAGTTTCATCCAGCATTCAGGAGGGCAGACTCGTTTCTGTGGCAGCAGCATCCATTTTGTGATGCTGGGGCTCTGTTTAATTTTAACCGGGTATACCGGTGTGTACATGTCTTCTCCCTCTAGAAGGGTGGAATGCTACCACCACCACCAGAACTGGCGGGTGGGTAGTATTCAAAAGTGTTTGACACCAAACACGACATGTTTTGAAAAAGCCAAACCAAAGTAATCATTAACCGCGAGGATTATAATGCACTTAAGAGTATATGGTATGGCTATATCATAAACCAGCTATAAGGAGATGATTCTGAAAGCTGCAGAGGGGCTCAGTTCATGCTAGGGAACCCTCTTACACAAAACCAAGCACTCTGCTTTCAGGATTGTCAAGGCCTGCCAGAGGAGTGACTTATAGGTTACTTTCCGCCTGATTCATCAACAAACCGTTTTGCGAGTCTCTAATAGAGAATCATAAGGAATCTCTATTAGAGACTCGCAAAACGGTATTCATGTAGTAATCGCAAAAGAAAATGCGATTCCTACAAATTCCTTATTTGAGATTAGCAAATTGCTAATCGCAAATAAGGAAAAACTCCCCATTCATTCCTATGGGCCAAAAGGCCCATAGGAATGAATGGGGAGTATTCCTTATTTGCGATTAGCAATTTGCTAATCTCTAATAAGATAGCGATTTGAAGGGTGCCAGGGGTGTCCAAAGGACACCCTGTAGCACCCCTTAAATGCACATTTGAACAGGTGTTGCGCACACACATGTCCAAAGGACATGTGTGTGTGTAACATGCAAAAGAAAAAAATGCACTAAAGTGCTTTTTACTCTTTTTTCGCAATTTACCACCAAGTCAGACTTGGTGGTAAATTGCGACCAAATATTGCTATTTTGCATTTTCAAATTGGTTGATGAATTGGATTTAAGGAATCTCTATTAGAGATTCCTTAAATCCAATTCCTCGCAAACATGCAATTTCTTAAATAGAGACTTTTGCTTTTGGGATGATGAATCCCAAAAGCAAAAATTGCACTTGCAAAGGGCCAGATTCTCAGAATCTGGCCCTTTGCGAGCGCAATTATGCTTGATGAATCAGGCTGTATGTGTCTATATTTAAAGGCAGATAAAGGTATACTATATCTAAGTAAGAGGTGCTTACACCACCTTACCCAGGCTGCAAGTGCAGACTTGTGGTGTCATTTTGGAAGGCTGCCCAGGGTGACACAATACATGCTTCAGCCCCTGGTAGGCCTCTCTGCACCTATGACCTGGGTACCTAAGGTACCATATACAGGGACTCACAAGGGTGACTCAGTAACCAATCTGGTTTGTACCTAAAGTGCATGGTATCAATTTAGAGAGAGAACAGCTAGGCTGTGGTCTTGATTAGCAGGGCCACAGCTATACTAAATTCGAAAAACCAGTGAAACACAGCAAAAAGTGGGGGTAACCATAGGAAGCAGACCCTACTATCCTACACAGAGGCCTTTGTCACCTTTCAATATTTTTCTGTTATTCTCTTACTTCTTTCTGCACTTCTGCCTCTTTCTACACGTCTTTTGCTTCTTTCTGCACTTCTTTTGTCTCTCTTTGTACCTCCTTTCCTCTTTCTGTACCTTTCATCCTCTTATTGCATTTCTCGTGCCTCTTTCTGTATTTTTCTTATTTCTTTCTGTGCTTCTCTTACTTTTTTTCTTAACCTCTTGTGCTTCTTTCTGTACCTCTCTTGCTTCTTTCTGCACTTCTCTCACCTCTATCAGCACTCTATTGACTCTTTCTGCACTTTTATTGCCTCATTCAGTACTTCTCTTGCCTCTTTCGACACTTCTTTTGCCTCTTTCTGTATTTCTTTTGCTTCATTCAGCACCTTTCTTCCTCTTTCAGAACTTCTCTTGGTTTTTCTGCACTTCTCTTGCTTCTTTCTGTATTTCTCTTGTCTCTTTCTGTACCTCACTCTCTTTTTGCTGTACATTATTCTTTTCTTTCTGAACCTCTCTTGCTTCTTTCTGTACCTCACTTCCTTCTTTCCGCACTACTCAAGCTTTTTTCTGCACATTTCCTCCTCTTTCATCACTTATGTTACTTCTTTCTACACCTTTCTTTTCTCTTCCTGCAACTCCCTTACCTCTTTATGCACCTATCTTATCTTGTACCGCACCTCACTTGCTGCTTTATGCACTTCTCTTGCTTATTTATGCACTGATCTTGCCTGTTTCTGCACCTCTCCCACCTCAATTGGCACTTCTCATGACTCTTTCTGTACTTTATTGCCTCCTTCAGTACTTCTCTTGCCTCTTTCTTCACTTCTTTTGCCTCTTTCTGTACTTGTCTTGCTTCCTTCCGCACCTTTCTTCCTATTTCAGAAATTCTCTTGCTATTTTTGCATATCCATTGCTTCTTTCTGCACCTCTCTTGCCCCTTTCTGCACTTCTCTTGCCTCTATCTGCACTTCTCTTGCCTCTTTCTGCACTTCTCTTCCCTCTTTCTCTTTCTGCACTTCTCTTGCTTCTTTCTGAACATCTCTTGCTTCTTTCTGCACTTATTTGGCCTTTTTCAGCACCTCTCTTGTCTCTTTCTGCTCCTGTCTCTTCTTTCCTTACCTTTCTTGCTTCTTCTACACCTATCTTGCTTCTTTCTTTACTTCTTTTTGCACTTTTCTTGTTTCTTTTTGCACTTATCTTCCTCTTTCTGCACCTTTTGGCACAATTCATCCTCTTTCTGCACTTCTCTTGCCTCTTCCTGCACATATTTTGCTTCTTTCTGCACTTCTTTTGTCTCTTTCTGCACCTATCTTCCTCTTTCTGCACTGTTCATCCCTTTTCTGTTATTCTCTTACTACTTTCTGCACTTCTCTTGCCTCTTTCTACACCCTGTTTGATTCTTTCTGTACTTCTTTTACCTCTTTCTGTACCTCTCTTTCCTCTTTCTGTACCACTCTTTCCTCTTTTATCTTTTTTCTGCACTTCTCTTGATTTTTTTGTGCCATTCTCCCTCTTTCCCTTTCTTGCTCTTTCCACACTTGTCTTCCTCTTTCTGTACTTTCTGTACTTTTCTTGCTTTTCTGTATATCTCTTGTCTCTCTGCAACTCTCTTGCCTCTTTCTGCACCTCAGTCTCTTCTTTCCTCACCTGTCTGGCTTCTTTGTATTCCCCTCTTGCTCCTTTCTGCCCTTTTCTTGCTACCCTGTACTTCTCTTGATTCTGTCTGCTCCTATTATCCTCTTTCTGCACATTTCTGCACCTGTCATCCTCTTGCTGTTCTTCTCTTACTTCTTTCTGCACTTCTCTTGCCTTTTTAGTACCTCTTTTGCTGCTTTCTGTATTTCTTTTCTCACTCTGTACCTCTCTTTCTGCACTTTCCTTGCTTCTTTCTGCACCTTCCTTCCTCTTTTTACACATTTCTTGCTCTTTCTGCAACTTTCGTACTCTTTCTGTACTGCTCTTGTTTTTTCTGCATATCTCATGTCTCTTTATGTATCTCTCTTGCCTCTTTCTGCACATCTCTCTTGCTTCTTTCTGTACCTCGATTCCTTCTTACTGCACTTCTCTTGCTTCTTGTTGTACCTTTCTTCCTCTTTCTACTCCTTTCTTGTTCTTTTGGCACTCTTCTTCTTCTTTCTGCACTCCTCTTACTTCTTTCTGTAGTTTTCTTGTATCTTTCTGTATCTCTCTTGCCTGTCTCTGCACCTATCATGCCTCTTTATGCACCTTGATTTCTTCTTTCTGTACCTCAATTGCTTCTTTCTGCACTTATCTAGCTTTTTCTGCACTTATCTTGCTTCTTTCTGCACTTCTCTTGCCTCTTTCTGGACCTTTCTTGTTTCTTTCTGTACTTCTCTTGCTATTTTTGCACTCCTCTTGATCTTTTTGCACCAATCGTATCCCCTTTCTGTACCCCAGTCTCTTCTTTCTGTACCTCTCTTGCTTCTTACTGCTTCTCTTTCTTCTTTCTGCTGTTCTCTTGCTTCTTTCTGCACTACTCGTGCCTCTTTTTACACCTATATTGCCTCTTTCTGTAACTCTCTTGCTTCTTACTGCTTCTCTTTCTTCTTTCTGCTGTTCTCTTGCTTCTTTGTGCCCTTCTCTTGCCTCTTTGTGCACCTATATTGCCTCTTTCTGTACCTCACTTGATTCTTTCTGCACCTCACTCTCTTCTTTCTACACCTCTCATGCTTCTTTCTGGACCTCACTGCCTTCTTTCTGTACTCCTCTTACTTCTTTCTGCACCCTTCTTCCTATTTCTGCATGTCTGGTGCTTCTTTCTACACTTCTCTTGTCTCTTTCTGCACCTCACTTGCCTCTTGTTGCACCTCTCTTGTCTTTTTCTGTACCCATCTTGCCTCTTTCTACACCTCACTTTCTTTTTTCAGCACCTCACTTGCTTCTTTCTGCACTTCTCTTGCTTCTTTCTGCACTTATCTTCTCTCTTTCGATCTCTCTCTTGTTTCTTTCTGCATGTCTCTTGCCTCTTTCAACATCTCAGTCTCTTCTTTATGCTATTCTCTTGCTTCTTTATGCACTTCTCTTGTCTCTTTCTGCACCTCTTTTGCTTCTATCTGGACTTCTTTAGTCTCTTTCTGTACTTCTCTTGCTGCTTTCTGCAACCATCTTGCCTCTTTCAGCATTTCTGTTCCTTTTTTGTGCACATTCCTTCCTCATTCTGAAACTCTCTTGCTTCTTTATTTACCTATCATGCTTCTTTCTGGGCTTTCTTTTTTCTTTCTGCATTTCTCTTGCTTTGTTCTGTATCTATCTTCCTCTTTCTGTGCTTCTCTAGCCTCTTTTTGCATCTCTCTTGCTTCTTCCTGTACCGCTTGTCCCTCTTTATGTACCTTTCTTCCTCTATATGCCTGTCTATTGCCTATTTCTGTACTTCTCTTGCCTCGTTCTGTCCTTCTCCTGTTCTTTCTGTGCCTATCTTCCACTTTCTATACCTGTCTTGCTCTTTTGGCACCTTTCTTCCTCTTTCTGTGCTTCTCTTATCTCTTTCTGAACCTCTCTTGCCTCTTTCTGCGCCTCTCTTGCCTTTTTATGTACCTATCTTGCCTCCTTCTGTTTCTTTCTTCCTCTTTCTGTACTTCTGCTTATTTCTGTACTTTACCTGCTTCTTTCTGTACCTCTCTTTCTTTTCTCTGCACCTCTTGCTTTGTTGTGCACCTCTATTTATTCTTCCAGCAGTTTACGTGCCTCTTCATCACTTCTTTGGCTCCTTTCTGCGCCTCTGTTGCTTCTATCTGTATCTGTATTTCTCTTCCTGAATTTTTCTTGCCTCTTTCTGCATGTCTCTTGCTTTTTTTCAGCAATTCTTTCTTCTTTCCCAATCTCTCTTGCTTATTTCTACATTTCTCTTGCTTACTTCTGTACCTTTCTTCCTCTTTCTTCATTTCTCTGGCCTCTTTTCTTTCTTCATCTCTCTTGCTTCTTCCTGTGCCTCTTGTGCCTATTTCTGTACCTTTCTTCCTCTTTCTGCAAGTCTCCTGCTTCTTATTGTACTTCTCTTGCCTCTTTCTTTACTCCCCTTGCTTCTTTCTACCTCTTTCTACACCTTTCTTGCTCTTTTGCACCTTTCTTCCTATTTATGCACTTCTCTTGCTTCTTTCTGCACTTCTCTTGTCTCTTCCAGTACCTCTCTTGCCTTTTTCTGCACCGCTCTTGCCACTTTCTGCACCTATCTTGAATCTTTCTGTATCTTGAATCTCTTCATCTTTCTTTCTTCTTTCAATACTTCTCTTCCCTCTTTCATCACTTTCCAGCTTCTTTCATCCCTTCGCTTGCTACTTTCTGTATCTTTCTTCCTCTTCCTGCATGTCTCTTGCTTGTTTTTGCAACCCTCCTCCATCTTTCTGTATTTCTCTTGCCGCTTTCTGCTCCTCTCTTATTTCTTTCTGCATGTCTCTTGCTTCTTTCTGTACCTCGCTTCCTATTTCTGTACCTTTCTTCCTCTGTCTGTACCTCTATTGCTTCCTATTGCACTACTCTTGCTTCTTTCTGCGGTTCTCTTGCCGATTTTATCAATTCTCTTACCTCTTTCAACACTACTATTGCCCCTTTCTGCACTTCTCTTGCTTCTTTTGTGCACTTTTTGTCCTGTTTATGCACTTTGTTTTGCTTTGTTCTGTACTTCTATTGTCTCTTTCTGTAACCTGTACTCTTCTTTCTGTACCTCACTCTCTTCTTTCTGCACCTCTTGCTTCTTTCTGCACATCTATTTCTTCTTTCTGCACATCTCTTTCTTCTTTTAGCACTTCTATTACCTTTGTCTGCATTTCTGTAGTTTTTTTCTGTAACTTTCTTCCTATTCCTGCATATCTCTTGCCTCTTTATCTACTACTCTTGCCTCTGTCTGTACTTTTCTTGCTTCTTTCTGAGCCTGTCCTCCTCTTTCTACAACTTTCTTGCTCTTTTGGCACCTTTCTTTTCCTTTGTGCACTTCTCTTACTTCTTTCTGTACTTCTCATGTCTCATTCTACACCTCTCTTGCCTCTTTCTGCACCTATATTGCCTCTTTATGCACCTCACTATCTTTCTGTAAATCACTTGCTTCTTTCTGCACATATATTGCATCTTTCTGCACATTTCTAGTTTCTTTCTGTACTTCTTTTGCTACATTCTACACCCCGCTTGCCTCTTTATGCACCTCTCTTATCCTCTTTCTGCATCTCAGTCTCTTATTTCTGAGCCTCTCTTGCTTCTTACTGCTTCTCTTACTTCTGTCTGCACTTCTCTTGCCTCTTTCTGCACCTCTTTTGCTGCTCTCTGTATTTCTTTCCCATTCTGTACCTCTCTTGCCTCTTTCTGGACCTCTTGTTCTTCTTTTATCGATTCTCGCCCTTCTTTCTGCCCTTCCCTTGCTTCTTCCTGTACCTTTCTTCACCTTTATTGCTCTTTCTGCACCTTTATTACTCTTTCTGCACTGTTCTTGGTTTTTTCTGCACATCTCATGTCTCTTTATGTATCTCTCCTGCCTCTTTCTGCACATCTCTTGCCTTTTTCTGCACCTATCTTGCCTCTTTCTGTACTTCTCTGGCTTCTTTCTGTACCTCAATTCCTTTTTACTGCATTTCTATTGCTTCTTGTTGTGCCTTTCTTCCTCTTTCTACTAATTTCTTGCTCTTTCTGCACCTTTCTTCCTCTTTCTGTACTTCTATTGCTTCTTTCTGCACTTTTTTTGTCTCTTTATGTATCCCGCTTACCTCTCTATGCACCTATCTTGCCTCTTTATGCACCTTGCTTTCTTATTTATGTACCTCAATTGCTTCTTTCTGCACTTGTATTGCCTCTTCCTGGACCTTTCTTGTTCCTTTCTGTACTTCTATTGCTATTTTCTGCACCTCATTCTCTTCTTTCTGTACCTCTCTTGCTTCTTACTGTTTCTCTTTCTTCTTTCTGCTGTTCTCTTGCTTCTTTCTGCACTTCTCTTGCCTCTTTTTGCACCTATATTGCTCTTTCTGTACCTCACTTGATTCTTTCTTCACCTCACTCTCTTCTTTCTGCACCTCTCATGCTTCTTTCTGGACCTCACTGTACTTCTCTTCTTTGTGTACCCTTCTTCCTATTTCTGCACATCTGTTGCTTCTTTCTACACTTCTCTTGTCTCTTTCTGCACCTCTCTTGCCTCTTGTTGCACCTCTCTTGTCTCTTTCTGCACCCATCTTGCCTCGTTCTACACCTCACTTTCTTTTTTCAGCACCTCACTTGCTTCTTTCTGCACTTCTCTTGCTTCTTTCTGCACTTATCTTCTCCCTTTCTGTACCACTCTTGTTTCTTTCTGCACTTATCTTGCTTAATTGTGCACCCCTCTTGCTTCTTACAGCACCTTTCTTGCCTCTTTCTGCATCTCAGTCTCTTCTTTCTGCTGTTCTCTTGCTTCTTTATGCACTTCTCTTGTCTCTTTCTGTACCTCTCTTGCTTCTTTCTGGACTTCTATTGAATCTTTCTGCACGTCTCTTTCTTCTTTTTACACTTCGATTACCTTTTTCTGCATTTCTGTTGTTTCCTTCTGTAACTTTATTCCTATTTCTGCATGTCTCTTGCCTCTTTTTCTACTTCTCTTGCCTCTTTCTGTACTTTTCTTGCTTTTTTCTGAGCCTTTCCTCCTCTTTCTGCAACTTTCTTGCTCTTTCAGCACCTTTCATCTTATTTTTACACTTCTCTTGCTTTTTTCTGCACTTCTCCTGTCTCTTTCTGCACCTCTCTTGCCTCTTTCTGCACCTATCCTGCCTCTTTATGCACCTCACTATCTTCTTTCTGTACCACACTTGCTACTTTCTGTACATCACTTGCTTCTTTCTGCACTTATCTTGCCTCTTTCTGCACCTTTCTAGTTTCTGTCTGTACTTCTCTTGCTAAATTCTACACCACACTTGCCTCTTTTTGCACCTCTCTTATCCTCTTTCTGCATCTCCGTCTCTTTTTTCTGTACCTCTCTTGCTTCTTACTGCTTCTCTATTTCTTCACCTCTCTTGCTTCTTTCTGTACTTCTCTTGTTTCTATCTGTGCCTATCATCCTCTTTCTGTACCTTTCAGCAACTTTCTACCTCCTCTGATTTTCTCTTGCTTCTTTCTGCACTTCTCTTGCCACTTTCTGCACCTATATTGCCTCTTTCTGCACCTCACTTGATTCTTTATCCACCTCACTCTCTTTGTTTTTGCATCTCTCATGCTTCTTTCTGGACCTCACTGCCTTCTTTCTGTACTTCTCTTCTCTTTTCTTTCTGCAGTTCTCTTGTCTCTTTCTGCACCACTCTTGCCTCCTTCTGTACCTCTCTTGCCTCTCTCTGCACCTCTCTTGCCTCTTTCTAAACCTATCTTTCCTCTTTATGTATCTTTCTTCCTCTTTCTGCATGTCTTTTGTCTCTTTCTGCACTTCTCATGCTTCTTGCTGTACCTCTCTTGCTTCTTTCCGTACCTCACTTGCATCTTTCTGCACCTATTGTGCTTATTTCAGTATTTCTCTGGCCTCTTTCATCACTTCTCTTGCTTCTTTCAGCACATGTCTTGCTACTTTCTCTATCTTTCTTTCTCTCCCAGCATGTCTCTTGCCTCTTTCTGTACTTCTCTTGGCTCTTTCTGCACTTCTATCATCTTTCAGCACAACTCTTGCCTCTTTCTGCATTTCTTTTATCCTCTTTCTGTACTTCTCTTGCTTCATTCTGCACTTTTCTTCTTCTCTCTGCATTTCTCTTGCTATTTCTGGACCTCACTTGCTTCTTTCTGTACCTCTCTTGCCTCTTTCTGCACTTCTCTTGGCTCTTTCTGTACTTATCCTGCTTCTTTCAGCACATCTCTTGCTTCTTTCTCCATTTCTCTTGTCTCATTGTTATGTTATGTTATGTTAAAAAGTTTTCTAGAGCGCACAGCTGCCCCTGCAAAGGGGCGTCCTGGCGCTGTCAGACCTGAAACAGGACAGTCCAGAGAGATTACAGCACAGGCGATCAAGTCCATGTCCTATACTGAAGAAAACAAAAAAGTTTTAATGGCTTTCCGAAATGCCAACAGGTCCTCCAGAGCCCGGATATGTAGTGGCAAAGAATTCCACAGCTTGGCGGCTAGGTACCGAAACAAAGACCCTCCCGCCGGACAACGTGAGAACCGTGGGACAGTCGCCATGTGCTGTCCACAGGAACGCAACTGGCGGTGTGGGACATAAGGGCCTCAGAAGACCGCACAGGAGCATTGGGCTATTTGACTTTAAGATTTTAAATGATAAGCACAAGGTTTTAAACTGGATCCGTTTATCAATCCGCAGCCAGTGTAGCCCTTGTTTTGTAGCCCCGGCCGAGCAGTAGCGGGGGAGACCCACCAGCGCTCTGGCTGCGGAGTTCTGAACTCATTGTAATCGCGGTATCTCTGCTTTATTAGCCCCTAAAAGCAGAGAACTGGCGTAATCTAAGCGAGACAATATAGTGGACTGCACAATAAGCTGACGCACCGCAGGGTCTTAAAATTTCAGAAAAGGTTTGAGGCCCCTTAGTAGTCCAACGCAGGTGGCAGCAACTCTCTTAGTATGGGTCTGGAAGCTAAGCGTGGAGTCCATCCAGACCCCAAGATTTTTTACCACTGATTTAGGCAATGGCATAGGACCAAGGGGCGCTGGCCACCAGTGCTTGTTCCAAAGAGCAGCCTTCTTTCCTACCTATAGAACCTCAGTTTTATTCACATTGAGTTGTAGACAGTTTTCTGTCATCCAGTGTGCCACTGCTGTCATCCCCTCTCTGAATCAGGTGGCTGCTACTGATGATCCCTTAGCCAAGTATCGTCTGCGTAGGACACCATCGTAAGATCCCATCTTTTAGCAACAGCAGCCAAAGGGTGTTCATACAGATTAAACAGAGAGGGGCTCAATGCTGAGCCCTGTGGAACCCCGTGTCTGATGGAATAAGGTTGCGAAAGGAACAGAGGGGCCGACACACGGAAGGATCTCTCTGTAAGGAATGACCTAAACCATTCCAGCGCCATACTGGTAACCCCTGTTGCCTCCAAACGATGAAGAAGGATGTCGTGTGACACCGTGTCAAAGGCAGCGCTGAGATCTAACAAAATCAGCGCTGCACTTTGACCGGCATCAAGGACACTCCGCAGATGTTCAGTGGTGGCTAGCAGGCCCCTTTCCGTGCTATGGCCAGGCCGAAAGCCGTTCTGAGATGGGTCCAGAATATTATGGGAGCTCAGGAATTGAGATAGGGTGTTGTTAACATGGGCTTCTGTGATCTTGGCAACCCAAGGGAGGAGTGAGATTGGTCTAAAATTCTCAGGTTTTAGGGTTCTAACGTAGGCTTATTAATAATAGGAGACACCGACGCCTCTTTCCAAGCAGCTGGAACAATGGCCCTCCAAAAGGATAGGTTCACAATTTGGCATAGCAGCTGCTGCAGCAACGCAAAAGATTCAATAAATTGAGGCGGCCTCATAGGGTCAGCCGGGGAGCCAGATTTTATTTTGCCACCCAGTCTGATAAGGTCCTTTCCAGAAATTTCCGGAATAGCAGATAGCGTTGGGCATGACTCATCTCTAACAAATGTGGAGATGATGTCAGGGATCACATGTGGAAAGGATTGATAGATTTTTGGGACTTTTTCCTCAAAGAAAGTCGCAAGCTCTTCACAATGCTGCAAGGATGTAACACTGGTTGGAGTTGCTTTGCTACTCCTGAGCTCTTTAAAGATTTTAAATATGCATTTGGTTGGGTTGGAGCTAAGCTTTATTTCCTTTGCATAGAAACCCGCACGTGCAGCACTGATCGCTTTGTGGTAAAGCTTGATTTTAGACATATAGATTACTTTACCTTCATTCATATAGTCTCTTCTCCACTCGCGCGCAGCTTTCTTGCACGCTTTTCTAAGTGCTCTCAAGGATTCATTATACCAAGGGCTTGAGTTAGAGATACGCCCCTTGGTCCAATTAGCAGGGATAAAGGTATCTAAACCCTTTAGTATCCAATCGCAGAAGGCGGTGTAAGCCATCTCAGGATCTGTCATATCTGCTAAGGGGTTAGACATAAGAAAGGCATGAAACTCATCCAGTCTGAGTTTATGCCATGGGCGTCTAAAGGCCTTCTTCTCACTATCACGTCTGTACAAATCAAAAATAGGTAGCCTTATCTCGATCAGAAAGTGGTAAGTCCACCCCATAGGCTTAGGCGTAACTATGCTCAAGTCTGGGATATTGGAAAAGACCGGGTCTAACGTGTGTCTGGCCAAATGAGTAGCACCGGACACTAATTGTTCCCGCTGCAGCGCACCTAAATCTTCAACCAAAGTGCGTATAACACTATCCTGCAGCATATCATAATTTTTAGATTAAGGTCACCCAAGATAGTGAAATTGGCGGACCCGACAAATAGGTCGCTTGCCATATCCAGAAATGACTCAATAAACGTATTAGCTGGCCCTGGGGGGCAGTAGATAAACAGACCAGAGAAGGCAAATGCACACTAATATCTACCCTAAAGCGGGCGCTTTCACACTCCTTAATACTTTTCTTGGTAAAAGAGCAGGGGTACAGGGATTTATAGATTATCGCGATACCCCCCCTAGAGTCCCTATTGATAGTGCTGATCGAGTAACCCCTGGGGAGAGAGAGATTATGTATCGCTGTCATATTGTCTCTAAGCCAGGTTTCACACACAAACAAAATATCCGAAGTCTCCTCAGAGATGACATCATGAATTTCCATGTAATGCTTTACAAGTGATCTTACATTAAGTTGGTATATTTTAAGATGGGGTAGCTGAGTTCTCTTCACTGCCCCTCGAACGAGCTCCGAGGCCGGTGTGCGAAACTAGCATGTAGGGCATGACAGTTCAGTATCCCCCAGCTGAGAGGAGCATTTACTACAATCCCCTGCACCATAATTCAGTGACAGAAGGGAGTCTCGTCCATAGCAAAAAGGATCGTTAGGTTCTGGGCCAACGATTTTGGTGAGAGGCGACGTCCTGGCGCGGACGGGCGCAGACGGGCTTGCCTTTGGCGTGCCTTCGGCGTGCCATCGGCACGCCCGCTGCGCCCGCCCACTGCGTGAATGGATAGTGTTTGACATATATAGGCATGAAAGGACCGGGGCTGGCCAACAACTAGTCCGCACCCGAGAAATCCTCCCCCAATGGCGTCTTAGCCCTGCCTCAGTCCTGTGGCAGTGCCTAATCGGCTGCAAGGGCACAGGGTCACAAGGCAGTGGCATTGCAAATGTGCAAACACAGTTCCAGAACCCTATGTTTAAAAAACTGACACTGCGTTGCTCGGGGTCAAAAAGCAGTGAACAGCATGTACTGCACTTCACTTTCTTTCTGTACCTTACTTTCTTCTTTCTGCACCTCTTGCTTCTTTCCGCATCTCACTTCCTTCTTTCTGCCCTTCTCTTGCTTTTTTCTGCACCTTTTAATCTCTTTCTACAGTTATTTTGCTTATTTTTTCACTTCTCTTGTCTCATTCTGCAACCCTCTAGCATCTTTCTGCACCTCAGTCTCTTCTTTCCTTATCTTTCTTGCTTCTTTCTACACCCTCTTGCTTCTTTCTGCACTTTTCTTGCTTCTTTCTCCACTTTTTCATTTTGCGCCTATGTCCCTCTTTCTGCACCTTTTTGCACCTTTCATCCTCTTTCTGCTATTCTACGTCTGTTGCCTCTTTCTGCACTTCTCTTGTCTCTTTTTGCACTTCTCTTGCTTCTTTCTGCACCCTTCTTCCTATTTCTATACCTTTCTTGCTCTTTTTACAACTTTCTTCCGCTTTCTGCACTTCTCTTGCTTCTTTCTGCACTTCTCTTGTCTCCTTCAGTACATCTCTTGCCTCTTTCTGCACCTCTCGTGCCTTTTTCTGCACCTATCTTGACTCTTTCTGTATCTTTCTTCCTCTTTCTGCATGTCTCTTACCTCTTTCTGCACTTCTCTAGCTTCTTTCTGGAACTCTTGTGCTTCTTTCTGCACCTCACTTCGTTCTTTTTGCATCTCCCTTACTTCTTACAGCACTTCTCTAGCCTCTTTTTGCATTTCTATTGTTTCTTTCTGCACATTTATTCCTCTTTCTCAACCTCTCTTGCTTCCTTTTTCAACTCTCTTGCTTCTTTCTGCACCTTTCTTGCTTCTTTCTGGCCTCCCTTGACTCTTTCTGTACCTATCTTGCCTCCTTCTGTTTCTTTCTTCCTCTTTCTGCACGTTTGCTTCTTTCTCTACTTCTCCTGCTTCTTTCTGCACCTCTCTTTCCTATTTCTGCATTTTTCTTGCTTCTTTCTGTAACTTTCTTCCTCTTTCTGCGTTTCTCTGGCCTCTTGCTACATCTTTCTTGCTACTTTCTGTACGTCCTGTGCCTCTTTCTGTACCTTTCTTCCTCTTTGTGCATGTATATTGCCTCTTTCTGCACTTCTCTTGTCTCTTTCTGCACCTTGCTTGCCTTTTATGTACCTCTCGCATCTTTCTGTACCTATCTTGCCTCCTTCTGTTTCTTTCTTCCTCTTTCTGCACTTCTATTGCTTCTTTCTCTACTTCTCTTGCTTCTTTATGCTCATTTCTTTCCTCTTTCTGCATTTCTCTTGCTTTATTTCTGTACCTCTTGTGACTATTTCTGTACCCTTTGTTCTCTTTATGCATGTCTCCTGACTCTTTCAGCTCTTTTCTTGCCTCTTTCTGTACTCATCCTTCTTCTTCCTGTACCTTTCTTCCTCTTTCTATACCTTTCATGCTCTTTTGGCAACCTTCTTCCTCTTTCTGCACTTCTCTTGCTTCTTTCTGTACTTCTTTTGTCTCTTTTGGTACCTCTCTTACCTCTTTCTGTAATGCTCTTGCCTCTTTCTCTGCACCTATCTTAAGTCTTTCTGTATCTTCTTTCTCTTTCTGCCCTTCTCCTGCATCTTTCTCTACTTCTCCTGTATTTTTCTGCACCTCTTTTTCTTCTTTCTTCATTTCTCTTCTGGTAACTTTCTTCCTCTTTCTGCACTTCTCTGGCTTCTTTCTGCATCTCTCTTGCTTCTTTCTGTTACTCTTGTGCCTATTTATGTATCTTTTTTCCTCTTTCTGCATGTCTCCTGCCTCTTTCAGTGCTTCTCTTACCTCTTTCTGTACTTCTCTTGCTTCTTTCTGCACCTTTCTTCCTCTTTCTATACCTTTGCTGCTCTTTCTGCACCTTTCTTCCTCTTTCTGCACTTCTCTAGCTTCTTTCATCACTTCTCTTGCTACTTTCTGTATCTTTCTTCCTCTTCCTGCATGTTTCTTGCCTCTTTCTGCACTTCTCTTGCTTCTTTCTGCAGCTCTCTTTCTTCTTTCATCACTTCTATTGCCTCTTTCTCCATTTCTATTGCTTCTTTCTGTACCTTTCTTCCTCTTTCTGCACATCTCTTGCCTCTTTCTGCACTTCTCTTGCCTCTTTTTGTACTTCTCTTGCTTCTTTCTGAGACTGTCTACCTCTTTCTACAACGTTCTTGTTCTTTTGGCATCTTCCTTCATCTTTATGCACTTCTCTTGCTTCTTTCTGCACTTCTCATGCCTCTTTCAGTACCTCTCTTGCCTTTTTGTACAGCTCTCTTGCCTTTTTCAGCACATATCTTGCCTATTTATGCTCCTCACTTTCTTCTTTCTATACCTCACTTTCTTCTTTTTGCACTTATCTTGCTTCATTCTGCACTTATCTTGACTCTTTGTGCACCTTTCTAGTTTTTTTCCATACCGCTATTGCTTCTTACTGCACCTCTTTCTTTTTTCTGCACCTCTCTTGCTTCTTTCTATTTTTCTCTTGTTTCTTTTTTGTGCCTATCTTCCTCTTTCTATAATGTTCTTCCTATTCTGCTGTTCTCATGCTTCTTTCTGCACTTCTCCCGCCTTTCTGCACCTATATTGCCTCACTTGATTCTTTCTGAGCCCCACTCTCTTCTTTCTACACCTCTCATGCTTCTTTCTGGACCTTATTGCCTTCTTTCTGTACTTCTTTTACTTCTTCCTGCAACTCTCTTGTCTCTTTCTGCACCTCTCTTGCCTCCTTCTGCACCTCTCCTGCCTCTTTCTGTACCTCTCTTGCCTCTTTCTGATCCTATATTTCCTCTTTATGTATGTTTCGTACTCTTTCTGCATGTCTGCTGTCTCTTTTTACACTTTTCATGCTTCTTTCTGTACTTCTCTTTGCTTCTTTCTGCACCTCAATTGCTTCTTTCTGTACCTCTCTTTCTTCTTTCAGTACTTCTCTGGCCTCTTTCATCACTTCTCTTGGCTCTTTCTGCACTTTTCTTGACTCTTTCTGCACTTCAATGAACTCTTTCTGCACTTCTGCACTTTCTGCACTTCTATTACCTCTTTCTGCACCTCTCGTGCTTCTTTCAGCACGTCTCCTGCATCTTTCAGCATTTTTATTGTCTCTGTCTGCACTTCACTCTCTTTTATACCTTACTCTCTGCTTTCTGCACCTCTCATGCTTCTCTCTGTACCTCTCTTGCTTTTTTCTGCACATTTTTATCTCTTTCTTCACTTCTCTAGCTTCTTTTTCCACTACTCTTGTTTCCTTCTGCGCTTACCTCCCACTTTATGAACCTTTTTGCACCTTTCATCCTCTTTCTGGTATTCTACGTCTCTTGCCTCTTCCTGCACTTCTCTTGAGTCTTTCTGTACTTCTCTTGCTTCTTTATGCACCTTTCCCCCTCTTTCTATACATTTGTTGATCTTTTGCCAACTTTCTTCTGCTTTTTGCAGTTCACTTGCTTCTTTCTGCACTTTTCCTGTCTCTTTCTGAACCTTTCTTCCTTTTTCTATACCTTTCGTGCTCTTTTGGCACCCTTCTTCTTCTTTCTGCACTTCTCTTGCTTCTTTCTGCACCTCTCTTGTCTCTTTCAGTACCTACCTTGCCTCTTTCTGCAATGCTCTTGTCTCTTTCTGCACCTATCTTAAAGTCTTTCGGTATCTTGCTTCCTCTTTCTACACTTCTCCTGCTTCTTTCTCTACTTCTCATGCTTTTTTCGACACCTCTCTTTCTTTTTTCTTCATTTCTCTTGCTTCTTTCTGGTAACTTTTTTCCTCTTTCTGCACTTCTCTGGCTTCTTTCTGCATCTCTCTTGCTTCTTTCTGTAACTCTTGTGCCTATTCCTGTACCTTTTTTTCCTCTTTCTGCATGTCTCCTGCCTTTTCAACACTTATCTTACCTCTTTCTGTACTTTTCTTGCTTCTTTCTGTGCCTTTCTTCCTCTTTCTATACCTTTCTTGATCTTTCAGCACCTTTCTTCCTCTTTCTGCACTTCTCTAGCTTCTTTCATCACTTCTCTTGCTATTTTTTGTATCTTTCTTCCTCTTCCTGCATGTCTCTTGCCTCTTTCTGCACTTCTCTTTCTTCTTTCTGCAGCTCTCTTTCTTCTTTCATCACTTCTATTGCCTCTTTCTCCTTTTCTATGGTTTCTCTCTGTACCTTTCTTCCTCTTTCTGCACTTCTCTTGCCTCTTTCTGCACTTTTCTTATCTCTTTCTGTAATTCTCTTCCTTCTTTCTGAGACTTACTTCCTCTTTCTAAAACGTTCTTGCTCTTTTGGCATCTTCCTTCATCTTTATGCACTTTTCTTGCTTATTTCTGCACTTCTAATGCCTCTTTCAGTACCTATCTTGCCTATTTATGCACCTCACTTTCTTCTTTCTATATCTCACTTGCTTCTTTCTGCACTTATCTTTACTCTTTCTGCACCTTTCATATTTCTTTATATACCGCTCGCTTCTTACTGTACCACTCTTTCTTTTTTCTGTACCTCTCTTGCTTCTTTCTGTTTTTCTCTAGTTTCTTTCCTCTTTCTATAATGTTCTTCCTCTTCTGCAGTTCTCATGCTTCTTTCCGCACTTCTCCAGCCTCTTTCTGCACCTATATTGCCTGAAAGAGGCTAGAGACGTACAGAAAGAGGAAGAAAGATACAGAAAGATTCAAGATTGGTGCAGAAAGAAGCAAGAGCGAAGCAGAAAGAGATAATGGAGAGGTACTGAAAAAGACAAGAGAAGTGCAGAAAGAACCCTGACCGCTTTCTGTACTTCTCTTGCTACTTTCTGTACCTTTCTTCCTCTTTCTATACCTTTCTTGCTCTTTTGGCAGCTCTATTTACTCTTTCTGTATTTCTCTTGCTTCTTTCTGTACCTTTCTTTGTCTTTCTGCACTTCCATGGCCTTTTTCTGCATCTCTCTTGCTTCCTTCTGTACCTCTTTTCCCTATTTATGTACCTTTGTTCCTCTTTCTGAATATCTCCTGCCTCTTTCAGCACTTCTCTTCCTTCTTTCATCATTTCTATTGCTACTTTCTGTATCTTTCTGCACTTCTCTTGCTTTGTTCTGCACCGCTACTGCTTCTTTCTGCACCTCGCTTTCTTATTTCAGCTTTTCTCTTGCCTCTTTCTGCATTTGTGTTGTTTCTTTCCAACCTTTATTCCTCTTTCTGTACGTCTCTTCTTCCTTCTGTACTTCTCCTTCCTCTTTATTTATTTCTCTTGTTTCTTTCTGCACCTTTCTTGCTTTGTTCTGCACCTCTATTGCTTCTTTCTGCACCTCTCTGTCTTCTTTCAGCTTTTTTCTTGCCTCTTTTTGCATTTTTGGTGTTTCTATCTACACCTCTCTTGTCTCTTTTGGTACCTCTCTTGCCTATTTCTGCAATGTCCTTGCCTCTTTCTGCACCTATCTTAAGTCTTTCTATATCTTCCTTTCTCTTTCTACACTTCTCCTGCTTCTTTCTCTACTTCTCATGCTTTTTTCTACACCTCTCTTTCTTCTTTCTTCATTTCTCTTGCCTCCTTCTGCACCAATCTGCTTCTTTCTGCAAATCTCTTCCTCTTTCTTAAACTCTCTTTCTTCTTCCTGTACCTCTCATTCCTCTTACTGCATTTCTCTTGCTTCTTTCTGTACCTTTCTTCCTCTTTCTGCACTTCTTTGGCCTTTTTCTGCATCTTTCTTGCTTCTTTTTGTACCTATTGTCCATATTTATGTAACTTTGTACCTCTTTCTGAATTTCTCCTGCCTCTTTCAGCACTCTTCTTGCTTCTTTCATCATTTCTTTTGCTACTTTCTGTATCTTTGTTCCGCTACCTGCATGGCACTTGTCTATTTCTGCACCTCTCTTGCTTTGTTCTGTACCTCTATTGCTTCTTTCTGTACCTCTTGTTCCTCTTTCTGCATTTCTCTTGCTTCTTTTTGTACCTTTCTTCCTATTTCTGAACTTCTCTGGCCGCTTTCTGTATTTCTCTTGCTTCTTTCTGTACCTTTCTTCGTCTTTCTGCACTTCCATGGCCTTTTTCTGCATCTTCCTTGCTTCTTTCTGCACCTTTCTTGCTTTGTTCTGCACCTCTACTGCTTCTTTATGCACCTCGCTTTCTTATTTCAGCTTTTCTCTTGCCTCTTTTTGTGCATTTCTGTTGTTTCTTGCCGACCTTTATTCGTCTTTCTGCACGTCTCTTCTTCCTTCTGTACTTCTCCTTCCTCTTTCTTTATTTCTCTTGTTTTTTTCTGAACCTTTCTTGCTTTGTTCTGCACCTCTATTGCTTCTTTCTGCACCTCTCTGTCTTCTTTCAGCTTTTTTCTTGCCTCTTTATGCATTTCTGTTGTTTCTTTCTACACCTTTCTTGTTCTTTCTGCACCTTTCTTCCTCTTTCTGCACTTCTCTTGCTTCTTTCTGCACTTCTCTTGTCTTTTTTACACTGCTCTTTCCTCCTTTTACACAAATCTGTTTCTTTCCACACCTCACTGCCTTCTTCCTGTACTTTGCTTACTTTTTTCTGTGCCTTTATTCATCTTTCTACAACTTTCTTGCTTTTTCTTCACCTTTCCTCACAATTCTGCACTTCCCTTGCTTCTTTCTGAACTTGTCTTGTTTTTTTACACTGCTCTTGCCTCCTTCTGCACCAATCTGCTTCTTTCTGCACATCTCTTCCTCTCTCTGAAACTCTCTTGCTTCTTCTTGTACCTCTCATTCCTCTTTCGGCACTTCTCTTGCTTCTTTCGGTACCTTTCTTCCTCTTTCTGCACTTCTTTGGCCTTTTTTTGCATATTTCTTGCTTCTTTTTGTCCCTTTTGTCCCTATTTATGTAACTTTGTTCCTCTTTCTGAATTTCTCCTGCCTCTTTCAGCACTCCTCTTGCTTCTTTCATCATTTCTATTGCTACTTTCTGTATGTTTGTTCCGCTTCCTGCATGGCTCTTGCCTCTTTCTGCACCTCTCTTGCTTTGTTCTGTACCTTTACTGCTTATTTCTGTACCTCTTGTTCCTCTTTCTGCATTTCTCTTGCTTCTTTCTGTACCTTTCTTTCTCTTTCTATACATTTCTATCTCTTTTACCACCTCTCTTTCCTCTTTCTGCATTTCTCTTGCTTCTTTCTGTACCTCTCGTTCCTCTTTCTGCATTTCTCTTGCTTCTTTCAGTACCTTTCTTCCTCATTCTGCACTTCTATGGCTTTTTCTGCATCATTCTTGCTTCTTTCTGTACCTCTTGTCCCTATTTATGTACCTTTTTCCCTCTTTCTCAATATCTCCTGCCTCTTTCATCACTTCCCTTCCTTCTTTCATCATTTCTATTGCTAATTTCTGTATCTTTCTTCAGTCTCTTGCCTCTTTCTGCACCTCTCTTGCTTTGTTCTGCACCTCTACTGCTTCTTTCTACACCTGGCTTTCTTATTTCAGCTTTTCTCTTGCCTCTTTCTGCATTTCGGTTGTTTCTTTCTGACCTTTATTCCTCTTTCTGCACGTCTCTTCTTCCTTCTGTACTTCTCCTTTCTCTATCTTTATTGTTCTTGCTTCTTTCTGCACCTTTCTTGCTTCGTTCTGCACCTCTATTGCTTCTTTCTGCACCTCTCTGTCTTCTTTCAGCTTTTATCTTGCCTCTTTATGCATTTCTGTTGTTTCTTTCTACACCTTTCTTGCCCTTTCTGCACCTTTCTTCCTCTTTCAGCACTTCTCTTGCTTCTTTCGCACTTCTCTTGTCTTTTTTACACTGCTCTTTCCTCCTTCTGCACCAATCTGCTTCTTTCCACACCTCACTGCCTTCTTCCTGTACTTCTCTTACTTTTTTCTGTGTCTTACTTCATCTTTCTGCAACTTTCTTGCTCTTTCTTCACCTTTCCTCCCAATTCTGCAGTTCCCTTGCTTCTTTCTGCACTTCTCTTGTTTTTTTTACACTGCTCTTGCCTCCTTCTGCATCAATCTGCTTCTTTTTGCACATCTCTTCCTCTTTCTGAATTTCTCTTGCTTCTTTCTGTACCTCTTGTTCCTCTTTCTGCATTTCTCTTGCTTCGTTCTGTACCTTTCTTCCTCTTTCTGCACTTCTATGGCCCTTTTCTGCATCTTTCTTGCTTCTTTTTGTACCTCTTGTCCCTATTTATGGACCTTTCTTCCTGTTTCTGAATTTCTCCTGTCTCTTTCAGCACTCCTCTTGCTTCTTTCATCATTTCTATTGCTACTTTCTGTATCTTTGTTCCACTTCCTGCATGGCTCTTGCCTCTTTCTGCAACTCTCCTACTTTGTTCTGTACCTCTATTGCTTCTTTCTGTACCTCTTGTTCCTCTTTCTGCATTTCTCTTTCTTCTTTCTGTACCTTTCTTCCTATTTCTGAACTTCTCTGGCCGCTTTCTGTACTTCTCTTGCTACTTTTTGCACCGTTCTTCCTCTTTCTATACCTTTCTTGCTCTTTTGGCACCTCTCTTTCCTCTTTCTGCATTTCCCTTGCTTCTTTCGGTGCCTTTCTTCCTCTTTCTGCACTTCTATGGCCTTTTTCTGCATATCTCTTGCTTCTTTCTGTACCTCTTGTCCCTATTTAGGTACATTTTTTCCTCTCTCTGATTATCTCATGCCTCTTTCAGCCCTTCTCTTCCTTCTTTCATCATTTCTATTGCTATTTTCTGTATCTTTCTTCAGTCTCTTGCCTCTTTCTGCACCTCTCTTGCTTTGTTCTGCACCTCTAATGCTTCTTTCTACAACTCGCTTTCTTATTTCAGCTTTTCTCTTGCCTCTTTCTGCATTTCTGTTGTTTCTTTCCAACCTTTATTCCTCTTTCTGCACGTCTCTTCTTCCTTCTGTACTTCTCCTTCCTCTTTCTTTATTTTTCTTGCTTCTTTCTGCACCTTTCTAGCTTTATTCTTGACCTCTTTTGCTTCTTTCTGCACCTCTCTGTCTTCTTTCAGCTTTTTTCTTGCCTCTTTATGCATTTCTGTTGTTTCTTTCTTCACCTTTCCTACTCTTTCTGCACCTTTCCTCCCAATTCTGCACTTCTCTTGCTTCTTTATGCACTTCTCTTGTCTTTTTTTACACTGCTCTTGCCTCCTTCTGACCAATCTGCTTCTTTCTGCACATCTCTTCCTGTTTCTGAAACTCTCCTGCTTTTTTCTGTACCTCTCGTTCCTCTTTCTGCATTTCTCTTGCTTCTTTCAGTACCTTTCTTCCTCTTTCTGCACTTCTATGGCTTTTTCTGCATCATTCTTGCTTCTTTTTGTACCTCTTGTTCCTATTTATGGAACTTTGTTCGTCTTTCTGAATTTCTCCTGCCTCTTTCAGCACTCCTCTTGCTTCTTTCATCATTTCTAATTCTACTTTCTGTATCTTTGTTCCGCTTCCTGCATGGCTCTTGTCTCTTTCTGCACCTCTCTTGCTTTGTTCTGTACCTCTATTGCTTCTTTCTGTACCTCTTGTTCCTGTTTCTGCATTTCTCTTGCTTCTTTCTCTACCTTTCTTCCTATTTCTGAACTTCTCTGGCCGCTTTCTGTACTTCTCTTGCTACTTTCTGCGCCTTTCTTCCTCTTTCTATACCTTTCTTGCTCTTTTGGCACCTCTCTTTCCTCTTTCTGCATTTCTATTGCTTCTTTCTGTACCTTTCTTCCTCTTTCTGCACTTCTATGACCTTTTTCTGCATCCCTCTTGCTTCTTTCTGTACCTCTTGTCCCTATTTATGTACCTTTTTCCTTTTTCTGAATATCTCCTGCCTCGTTCAGCACTTTTCTTCCTTCTTTCATCATCTCTATTGCTACTTTCTGTATCTTTCTTCAGTCTCTTGCATCTTGCTGCAACTCTCTTGCTTTGTTCTCCACCTCTACTGCTTCTTTCTGCACCTCACTTTCTTATTTCAGCTTTTCTCTTGCCTCTTTCTGCATTTCTGTTGTTTCTTTCCGACCTTTATTCCTCTTTCTGCACGTCTCTTCTTCCTTCTGTACTTCTCCTTCCTCTTTCTTTATTTCTCTTGCTTCTTTCTGCACCTTTCTTGCTTTGTTCTGCACCTCTATTGCTTCTTTCGGCACCTCTCTGTCTTCTTTCAGCTTTTTTCTTGCCTCTTTATGCATTTCTGTTGTTTCTTTCTACACCTTTCTTGCTCTTTCTGCACCTTTCTTCCTCTTTCTGCACTTCTCTTGCTTCTTTCTGCACTTCTCTTGTCTTTTTTACACTGCTCTTTCCTCCTTTTACACAAATCTGCTTCTTTCCACACCTCACTGCCTTCTTTCTGTACTTCGCTTACTTTTTTCTGTGCCTTTATTCATCTTTCTACAACTTTCTTGCTTTTTCTTCACCTTTCCTCACAATTCTGCACTTCCCTTGCTTCTTTCTGAACTTGTCTTGTTTTTTTACACTGCTCTTGCCTCCTTCTGCACCAATCTGCTTCTTTCTGCACATCTCTTCCTCTCTCTGAAACTCTCTTGCTTCTTCTTGTACCTCTCATTCCTCTTTCTGCACTTCTCTTGCTTCTTTCGGTACCTTTCTTCCTCTTTCTGCACTTCTTTGGCCTTTTTTGCATCTTTCTTGATTCTTTTTGTACCTTTTGTCCCTATTTATGTAACTTTGTTCCTCTTTCTGAATTTCTCCTGCCTCTTTCAGCACTCCTCTTGCTTCTTTCATAATTTCTATTGCTACTTTCTGTATGTTTGTTCCGCTTCCTGCATGGCTCTTGCCTCTTTCTGCACCTCTCTTGCTTTGTTCTGTACCTCTACTGCTTATTTCTGTACCTCGTGTTCCTCTTTCTGCATTTCTCTTGCTTCTTTCTGTACCTTTCTTTCTCTTTCTATACATTTCTATCTCTTTTACCACTTCTCTTTCCTCTTTCTGCATTTCTCTTGCTTCTTTCTGTACCTCTCGTTCCTCTTTCTGCATTTCTCTTGCTTCTTTCAGTACCTTTCTTCCTCATTCTGCTCGTCTATGGCTTTTTCTGCATCATTCTTGCTTCTTTCTGTACCTCTTGTCCCTATTTATGTACCTTTTTCCCTCTTTCTCAATATCTCCTGCCTCTTTCAGCACTTCTCTTCCTTCTTTCATCATTTCTATTGCTAATTTCTGTATCTTTCTTCAGTCTCTTGCCTCTTTCTGCACCTCTCTTGCTTTGTTCTGCACCTCTACTGCTTCTTTCTACACCTGGCTTTCTTATTTCAGCTTTTCTCTTGCCTCTTTCTGCATTTCGGTTGTTTCTTTCTGACCTTTATTCCTCTTTCTGCACGTCTCTTCTTCCTTCTGTACTTCTCCTTTCTCTTTCTTTATTGTTCTTGCTTCTTTCTGCACCTTTCTTGCTTCGTTCTGCACCTCTATTGCTTCTTTCTGCACCTCTCTGTCTTCTTTCAGCTTTTTTCTTGCCTCTTTATGCATTTCTATTGTTTCTTTCTACATCTTTCTTGCTCTTTCTGCACCTTTCTTCCTCTTTCTGCACTTCTCTTGCTTCTTTCTGCACTTCTCTTGTCTTTTTTACACTGCTCTTTCCTCCTTCTGCACCAATCTGCTTCTTTCCACACCTCACTGCCTTCTTCCTGTACTTCTCTTACTTTTTTCTGTGTCTTACTTCATCTTTCTGCAACTTTCTTGCTCTTTCTTCACCTTTCCTCCCAATTCTGCAGTTCCCTTGCTTCTTTCTGCACTTCTCTTGTTTTTTTTACACTGCTCTTGCCTCCTTCTGCATCAATCTGCTTCTTTTTGCACATCTCTTCCTCTTTCTGAATTTCTCTTGCTTCTTTCTGTACCTCTTGTTCCTCTTTCTGCATTTCTCTTGCTTCGTTCTGTACCTTTCTTCCTCTTTCTGCACATCTATGGCCCTTTTCTGCATCTTTCTTGCTTCTTTTTGTACCTCTTGTCCCTATTTATGTAACTTTCTTCCTCTTTCTGAATTTCTCCTGTCTCTTTCAGCACTCCTCTTGCTTCTTTCATCATTTCTATTGCTACTTTCTGTATCTTTGTTCCACTTCCTGCATGGCTCTTGCCTCTTTCTGCAACTCTCCTATTTTGTTCTGTACCTCTATTGCTTCTTTCTGTACCTCTTGTTCCTCTTTCTGCATTTCTCTTTCTTCTTTCTGTACCTTTCTTCCTATTTCTGAACTTCTCTGGCCGCTTTCTGTACTTCTCTTGCTACTTTTTGCACCTTTCTTCCTCTTTCTATACCTTTCTTGCTCTTTTGGCACCTCTCTTTCCTCTTTCTGCATTTCTCTTGCTTCTTTCTGTGCCTTTCTTCCTCTTTCTGCACTTCTATGGCCTTTTTCTGCATATATCTTGCTTCTTTCTGTACCTCTTGTCCCTATTTAGGTACCTTTTTCCTCTCTCTGATTATCTCATGCCTCTTTCAGCCCTTCTCTTCCTTCTTTCATCATTTCTATTGCTATTTTCTGTATCTTTCTTCAGTCTCTTGCCTCTTTCTGCACCTCTCTTGCTTTGTTCTGCACCTCTAATGCTTCTTTCTACAACTCGCTTTCTTATTTCAGCTTTTCTCTTGCCTCTTTCTGCATTTCTGTTGTTTCTTTCCAACCTTTATTCCTCTTTCTGCACGTCTCTTCTTCCTTCTGTACTTCTCCTTCCTCTTTCTTTATTTTTCTTGCTTCTTTCTGCACCTTTCTAGCTTTATTCTGCACCTCTTTAGCTTCTTTCTGCACCTCTCTGTCTTCTTTCAGCTTTTTTCTTGCCTCTTTATGCATTTCTGTTGTTTCTTTCTTCACCTTTCTTACTCTTTCTGCACCTTTCCTCCCAATTCTGCACTTCTCTTGCTTCTATATGCACTTCTCTTGTCTTTTTTTGACACTGCTCTTGCCTCCTTCTGCACCAATCTGCTTCTTTCTGCACATCTCTTACTGAAACTCTCCTGCTTTTTTCTGTACCTCTCGTTCCTCTTTCTGCATTTCTCTTGCTTCTTTCAGTACCTTTCTTCCTCTTTCTGCACTTCTATGGCTTTTTCTGCATCATTCTTGCTTCTTTTTGTACCTCTTGTTCCTATTTATGGAACTTTGTTCCTCTTTCTGAATTTCTCCTGCCTCTTTCAGCACTCCTCTTGCTTCTTTCATCATTTCTAATTCTACTTTCTGTATCTTTGTTCCGCTTCCTGCATGGCTCTTGTCTCTTTCTGCACCTCTCTTGCTTTGTTCTGTACCTCTATTGCTTCTTTCTGTACCTCTTGTTCCTGTTTCTGCATTTCTCTTGCTTCTTTATCTACCTTTCTTCCTATTTCTGAACTTCTCTGGCCGCTTTCTGTACTTCTCTTGCTACTTTCTGCGCCTTTCTTCCTCTTTCTATACCTTTCTTGCTCTTTTGGCACCTCTCTTTCCTCTTTCTGCATTTCTATTGCTTCTTTCTGTACCTTTCTGTCCTCTTTCTGCACTTCTATGGCCTTTTTCTGCATCTCTCTTGCTTCTTTCTGTACTTCTTGTCCCTATTTATGTACCTTTTTCCTTTTTCTGAATATCTCCTGCCTCGTTCAGCACTTTTCTTCCTTCTTTCATCATCTCTATTGCTACTGTCTGTATCTTTCTTCAGTCTCTTGCCTCTTGCTGCAACTCTCTTGCTTTGTTCTCCACCTCTACTGCTTCTTTCTGCACCTCGCTTTCTTATTTCAGCTTTTCTCTTGCCTCTTTCTGCATTTCTGTTGTTTCTTTCCGACCTTTATTCCTCTTTCTGCACGTCTCTTCTTCCTTCTGTACTTCTCCTTCCTCTTTCTTTATTTCTCTTGCTTCTTTCTGCACCTTTCTTGCTTTGTTCTGCACCTCTATTGCTTCTTTCGGCATCTCTCTGTCTTCTTTCAGCTTTTTTCTTGCCTCTTTATGCATTTCTGTTGTTTCTTTCTACACCTTTCTTGCTCTTTCTGCACATTTCTTCCTCTTTCTGAAACTCTCCTGCTTTTTTCTGTACCTCTCGTTCCTCTTTCTTTATTTCTCTTGCTTCTTTCTGCACCTTTCTTGCTTTGTTCTGCACCTCTATTGCTTCTTTCGGCACCTCTCTGTCTTCTTTCAGCTTTTTTCTTGCCTCTTTATGCATTTCTGTTGTTTCTTTCTACACCTTTCTTGCTCTTTCTGCACCTTTCTGCACCTCTCTTGCTTTGTTCTGTACCTCTACTGCTTATTTCTGTACCTCTTGTTCCTCTTTCTGCATTTCTCTTGCTTCTTTCTGTACCTTTCTTTCTCTTTCTATACATTTCTATCTCTTTTAGCACCTCTCTTTCCTCTTTCTGCATTTCTCTTGCTTCTTTCTGTACCTCTCGTTCCTCTTTCTGCATTTCTCTTGCTTCTTTCAGTACCTTTCTTCCTCATTCTGCACTTCTATGGCTTTTTCTGCATAATTCTTGCTTCTTTCTGTACCTCTTGTCCCTATTTATGTACCTTTTTTCCTCTTTTTCAATATCTCCTGCCTCTTTCAGCACTTTTCTTCCTTCTTTCATCATTTCTATTGCTAATTTCTGTATCCTTCTTCAGTCTCTTGCCTCTTTCTGCACCTCTCTTGCTTTGTTCTGCACCTCTACTGCTTCTTTCTACGTCTGGCTTTCTTATTTCAGCTTTTCTCTTGCCTCTTTCTGCATTTCGGTTGTTTCTTTCTGACCTTTATTCCTCTTTCTGCACATCTCTTCTTCCTTCTGTACTTCTCCTTTCTCTTTCTTTATTGTTCTTGCTTCTTTCTGCACCTTTCTTGCTTCGTTCTGCACCTCTATTGCTTCTTTCTGCACCTCTCTGTCTTCTTTCAGCTTTTTTCTTGCCTCTCTATGCATTTCTGTTGTTTCTTTCTACACCTTTCTTGCTCTTTCTGCACCTTTCTTCCTCTTTCTGCACTTCTCTTGCTTCTTTCTGCACTTCTCTTGTCTTTTTTACACTGCTCTTTCCTCCTTCTGCACCAATCTGCTTCTTTCCACACCTCACTGCCTTCTTCCTGTACTTCTCTTACTTTTTTCCGTGTCTTACTTCATCTTTCTGCAACTTTCTTGCTCTTTCTTCACCTTTCCTCCCAATTCTGCAGTTCCCTTGCTTCTTTCTGCACTTCTCTTGTTTTTTTTAACCTGCTCTTGCCTCCTTCTGCATCAATCTGCTTCTTTCTGCACATCTCTTCCTCTTTCTGAATTTCTCTTGCTTCTTTCTGTACCTCTTGTTCCTCTTTCTGCATTTCTCCTGCTTCGTTCTGTACCTTTCTTCCTCTTTCTGCACTTCTAAGGCCCTTTTCTGCATCTTTCTTGCTTCTTTTTGTACCTCTTGTCCCTATTTATGTAACTTTTTTTCCTCTTTCTGAATTTCGCCTGTCTCTTTCAGCACTCCTCTTGCTTCTTTCATCATTTCTATTGCTACTTTCTGTATCTTTGTTCCACTTCCTGCATGGCTCTTGCCTCTTTCTGCAACTCTCTTGCTTTGTTCTGTACCTCTATTGCTTCTTTCTGTACCTCTTGTTCCTCTTTCTGCATTTCTCTTTCTTCTTTCTGTACCTTTCTTCCTATTTCTGAACTTCTCTGGCCGCTTTCTGTACTTCTCTTGCTACTTTCTGCACCTTTCTTCCTCTTTCTATACCTTTCTTGCTCTTTTGGCACCTCTCTTTCCTCTTTCTGCATTTCTCTTGCTTCTTTCTGTGCCTTTCTTCCTCTTTCTGCACTTCTATGGCCTTTTTCTGCATATCTCTTGCTTCTTTCTGTACCTCTTGTCCCTATTCAGGTACCTTTTTTCCTCTCTCTGATTATCTCATGCCTCTTTCAGCACTTCTCTTCCTTCTTTCATCATTTCTATTGCTATTTTCTGTATCTTTCTTCAGTCTCTTGCCTCTTTCTGCACCTCTCTTGCTTTGTTCTGCACCTCTAATGCTTCTTTCTACACCTCGCTTTCTTATTTCAGCTTTTCTCTTGCCTCTGTCTGCATTATTGTTGTTTCTTTCCAACCTTTATTCCTCTTTCTGCACGTCTCTTCTTCCTTCTGTACTTCTCCTTCCTCTTTCTTTATTTTTCTTGCTTCTTTCTGCACCTTTCTAGCTTTATTCTGCACCTCTTTTGCTTCTTTCTGCACCTCTCTGTCTTCTTTCAGCTTTTTTTGCCTCTTTATGCATTTCTGTTGTTTCTTTCTACACCTTTCTTGCTCTTTCTGCACCTTTCCTCCCAATTCTGCACTTCTCTTGCTTCTTTATGCACTTCTCTTGTCTTTTTTACACTGCTCTTGCCTCCTTCTGCACCAATCTGCTTCTTTCTGCACATCTCTTCCTCTTTCTGAAACTCTCCTGCTTTTTTCTGTACCTCTCGTTCCTCTTTCTGCATTTCTCTTGCTTCTTTCAGTACCTTTCTTCCTCTTTCTGCACTTCTATGGCTTTTTCTGCATCATTCTTGCTTCTTTTTGTACCTCTTGTTCCTATTTATGGAACTTTGTTCCTCTTTCTGAATTTCTCCTGCCTCTTTCAGCACTCCTCTTGCTTCTTTCATCATTTCTAATTCTACTTTCTGTACCTTTGTTCCGCTTCCTGCATGGCTCTTGTCTCTTTCTGCACCTCTCTTGCTTTGTTCTGTACCTCTATTGCTTCTTTCTGTACCTCTTGTTCCTGTTTCTGCATTTCTCTTGCTTCTTTCTCTACCTTTCTTCCTATTTCTGAACTTCTCTGGCCGCTTTCTGTACTTCTCTTGCTACTTTCTGCGCCTTTCTTCCTCTTTCTATACCTTTCTTGCTCTTTTGGCACCTCTCTTTCCTCTTTCTGCATTTCTATTGCTTCTTTCTGTACCTTTCTTCCTCTTTCTGCACTTCTATGGCCTTTTCTGCATCTCTCTTGCTTCTTTCTGTACCTCTTGTCCCTATTTATGTACCTTTTTCCTTTTTCTGAATATCTCCTGCCTCGTTCAGCACTTTTCTTCCTTCTTTCATCATCTCTATTGCTACTTTCTGTATCTTTCTTCAGTCTCTTGCCTCTTGCTGCAACTCTCTTGCTTTGTTCTCCACCTCTACTGCTTCTTTCTGCACCTCGCTTTCTTATTTCAGCTTTTCTCTTGCCTCTTTCTGCATTTCCGTTGTTTCTTTCCGACCTTTATTCCTCTTTCTGCACGTCTCTTCTTCCTTCTGTACTTCTCCTTCCTCTTTCTTTTTTTCTCTTGCTTCTTTCTGCACCTTTCTTGCTTTGTTCTGCACCTCTCTTGCTTCTTTCGGCACCTCTCTGTCTTCTTTTAGCTTTTTTCTTGCCTCTTTATGCATTTCTGTTGTTTCTTTCTACACCTTTCTTGCTCTTTGTGCACCTTTCTTCCTCTTTCTGCACTTCTCTTGCTTCTTTCTATACTTCTCTTGACGTTTTTTGAACTGCTCTTTCCTCCTTCTGCACCAATCTGCTTCTTTCTGCACCTCTCTTGCCTCTTTCTAAACCTATATTTCCTCTTTCTGAATCTTTTTTCCTCTTTCTGCATGTTTGTTGTCTCTTTCTGCACTTCTCGTGCTTCTTTCTGTACCTCTCTTGCTTCTTTCTGTATCTTTCTTTTACTACATGCCTCTTGCCTCTTTCTGCACTTCTCTTGCTTCTTTCTGTATCTTTCTTCATTTTTCTGCATGCCTCTTGCCTCTTTCTGTATTTCTCTTGCTTTTTTCTGCACCTCTCCTGTTTCTTTCTTCACCTATCTTGATTCTTTCTGCACCACTCATTTTCTTTCGGCACTTCAATAGCCTCTCTCTGAGATGAATTACCTGGTTTGCTATGAATAAAAAGGCTACGCCATGCACAATATGCTCTGTTTCTGAGAGTTCTCGGGCATAGTAGGGTGGAAAATAAAGGAAATGTCAAGGAGTGAATGTCATGTTGTGCTCATACTATGAGCAGGTGCCCCCGTGCCTAGAGGAGGGGTGCCCTTAGTTGCGCCATGAGACTGAGCCTCCTCCAGGCTATGAAGGGGTGGAATTAATAAGGTGGGCTGCTGATGTCATTACGGTGTGCAGGAATTCCTGGGTGAGTTATTTAAGGCTGTGCCTGAAAGTATTCTGCCTCTTTGTCTCCTCAGACCTCCGACAAGCTGCAGAGGTGCGTCATTGACCACCCACTACCCAGCAGAAGAGCGAGGTATTGGCGGAGGGTGGTGCACTGACAGCTAACGACAAAGGGGAAGGCACAACAATGGAAGTTCAGCGATTGGATGGACCCCGGGAGGGGGTAGGATCCACGTGTGCAGAGGGTTGGCGGGGAGGGGGACCGGCCTGCGGGTGGTACTCAACTCTACTGCCCTAACCCACCACTTATGGACTGAGATGAATCTTGGGGAGGCTGCCTGTGTTCAGGTACCCCCGGAAGGTCGGTGCGCTATGTGGTGCCCTGGATTGCAAGCAATCCAACTGTTTGCCGTAGCATGATGAGGCCTGCTTGCTTAATGTGGTATTAGCGCCGTGATATCCTTCGGGATGAATGTTGCGCTCTACAAATAACAAATAACAAATGTGCGCAGCTGAGTGGGGAGCTTGGCGTGCCGAGTCCGCCCAAGTTCAACTGTGCGGCCAAGCTCAACTGCAGGTATAATGTTGTGCACAATTTTCTTACTGCATTTGCCAGGTTGTTGCCGCTAAAGTGTGTGGCCAAACTGAAATGCAAGTGTAATGTTGTGCCTAATTTACTTAATGCCTGTGACAGGATGATGTGGCTAAAGCATGATGCTGTGAATTATTTTATCTATCCGAACAGGATAGTTTCTCCTATTGATCTGAGATGAATTACCTGGTTTGATGTGAATAAAAAGGCTACGCCCTGAAAAATATGCTCTGTTTTTGAGAGTTCTTGGGCATAGTGGGGTGGAAAATAAAGGAAATGGCGAGGAGTGAATGTCGCATTGTGCGCATACTATACATTATCAGGTCTTGCTCACAACCGTCGCACACACACTGCCGGCATTTGGTGCGAGCCATCCTTCGCGCTTCAGTAAGTAAATCTACTAACATCTTCTGTTATTTCCGTAAACACGCTGCACGGCACGTTTGCAAAATGCATTTAACCAGTATTTCACACCCCATTTTGGTATGTTCGGCATATATGTGCCTACATTTGCATTCGTCAGCTCTGTGATCACAGAGTACTCACATTGTGTATGCATCAGTAAAAAGTCACAAAAGGGGGTGGTGATGGACGGAGCATCTGAACCAATCAAACACTCACACCCAGTCAACAGATCTGGATTTAATCCATCACCGTTCTTTAGCCCACTCTGCCACCCCAGTTCAGACATGGCCATATGCAAATCAGTCTGACCCTGTGCCTCATGGGAACAGTCCAGCCCGAACTGCAAGGCCATGCCTTCCCTGAACCGGATTCAAGCTTCCTAGGACTGGTTTCTGGCATTACAGCCGTCTTCAGCCCGGCTTGCTTGAATCCATTGGCAAAGTGAGCAAGGGACTCACGTCTGAGCATACCCTGCCAACTTATGGTGAACAAAGCGGTACAAAAGGGGATGGTGATGGACGGAGCATATGAACCAATCAAACACTCACACCCAGTCAACAGATCTGGGTTTAATCCATCACCGTTCTTTAGCCCACTCTGCCACCCCAGTTCAGTCATGGCCATATGCAAATCAGTCTGACCCTGTGCCTCATGGGAACAGTCCAGCCCGAACTGCCAAGCCATGCCTTCCCTGGACTGGATTCAAGCTTCCTAGGACCGGTTTCTGGCATTACAGCCGTCTTCAGCCCGGCTTGCTTGAATCCATTGGCAAAGTGAGCAAGGGACTCATGTCTGAGCATACCCTGCCAACTTATGGCGAACAAAGAGGTACAAAAGGGGGTGGTGATGGACGGAGCATCTGAACCAATCAAACACTCACACCCAGTCAAGAGATCTTGACATGGCTTTGCAGTTCAGGCTGGACTGTTCCCATGAGGCACAGGGTCAGACTGATTTGCATATGGCCTTGTCTGAACTGGGGTGGCAGAGTGGGCTAAAGAACGGTGATGGATTAAACCCAGATCTGTTGACTGGGTGTGAGTGTTTGATTGGTTCAGATGCTCCGTCCATCAACACCCCCTATTGTACCGCTTTGTTCGCCATAAGTTGGCAGGGTATGCGCAGGTGTGAGTCCCTTGCTCACTTTGCCACTGGATTCAAGCAAGCCTGGCTGAAGATGGCCGTAATGCCAGAAACCGGTCTTAGGAAGCTTGAATCCAGTCCAGGGAACGCATGGCTTGGCAGTTCGGGCTGGACTGTTCCCATGAGGCACAGGGTCAGACTGATTTGCATATGGCCATGTCTGAACTGGGGTGGCAGAGTGGGCTAAAGAACGGTGATGGATTAAACCTAGATCTGTTGACTGAGTGTGAGTTTTTGATTGGTTCAGATGCTCAGTCCATCACCACCCCCTTTTGTTCCGCTCAGTAAAAAGTCACAGCACGGGTTAAGTTTTCTTCTATCTTTATGTTCCTCACTAATATTCACTCTATAACTTTGCTCGTGTAGCCCTTGAACCTTGTAATTGTTCTGTGGACGTTTTCTTTTCTCCTTTTTGAATTCATTGTTTATGGACTTTCGTAAACACAGTTCTGTGCTCGATGCATGGAACACCTTCCACTACACCTGGGAGAAGGTGGAGGACTGCATTTTTCGACTGGTCACTCATTATACTTTGTATTATTATTTTGTAGAAACCTCCCCTGACGAAGTGCAGTCTGTGCCCGAAATGAATTGGGTGATGTTGAACGTTTTCTTAAACACTGTCATGTTCATAAAAAAAGATCTGCAATATGAAAATCAACATATTGTTTCATTGAATAAAATCTCGTCATTATACACGAAGATTGGAGTCAACATTTTTATATAAACTCTTGAGATAAATGTAGTATATCGCCTCCTGCGATCCTCCGCTGTGCTCAGGGGGACGGTACCTAACTCAGGCAACGCTACCTTTTAGGCAATCCCCGATTTACCAACACTGGTAAACCTGGGACTGTAGTATAAAGCTGCGCAAGGGAGGCGTAATGAGGAGAAATATATTTATCTTTCTCTTTCTATGTGTGTAGCATTCTGCAGCACAGTTAGAAAAAGGAAGACGTCTCAGGGGATTGTTGTTGTGCCGGAAGGTGTCCCTTCCAGCACGAAAACAATCCTGCTTACTACACAGGAACCCTTGAACAATGGTGCAAGGATACCTGCATAGGAGCTAGGTAGCACATTATGTGCCAGTGCCAGGGAAATGACAGGAATGAGACGTATATTGTTTTGGTTTTTTTAAACACACTTTATTGATGACTTTGACATTCCATCTAATGCAATGAGTATCATACAGAGCCAGTCTTTTGTATTTGTGATAGGTACAGCATATATGTTGCAAGCAAATTCTGTACATGTTGCTCAATGCAATAACATAAAAGACCAAGTACAATGCTCTCCAATGAAATTGTTGGTACTAAAACATTGTAGCCCCAGCACAAAGTTTGTCAATATAAAGCCTTTACAGTTCTAATCAACAATAGAAAATTGTTCAACTGTGTCCCCTCCCTCCCTAACCCACCCAATCCCTACTCTTGGTCTGTCTGAATTTAGCTTCTATAATAATCAAAGTAGTATGTTATAAATGTAATCCTGGGATGACTTTAGTGCCCTTGGGTTATATTGCATGGGTCTGGGTCTCGAAACCCAATGATAAAGGGTCACAGAGCGACAATTTGTGTTATGGGGTTGGGGGTAACCTGAGGGGGTAATAGGTCAAGTGATTCTAGTGCGAGTAGCAAAATCTCCTAGTCCATCGAGATGGGTTGCTTTCTCAATCCACTCTCTTCTTCTCTGCGAAGAGCTGCACCCTCTTCCTTCCCCCACTGAAGCATATTGGCTTGCCAAGTGGAGACCGCAGGACATCTGGGGGACTTCCACCTCATGGTAAGGGCTCTTACTGCTAGAATGAATGAGACGTATATTGTTAAGTACAGTGCATTCCTGCCCTTTCTCTATCATGCAGCGCAGTGCAGCGGGGTGACTGGCTGCACTGTGTTCCTTCTTAATAAATATGCCCCATAATGTATTGCATTCCAGAAGATGTTCGGCCAGGAGGGTTAATTTTCACAGGTTCCCTGTGACATGGCTTGTATTTATCTGCTATGGTATTATGGATGCCTCATGAAACGGAGGGGCGGGAGGTGGTCAACATTCAAGGGGAAGTTTGAGTTTATGTTTTTAATTTTCTTTTCTGTGTGAATATATGTGGTGAATTAATGTCATCTATAGCAACACAAAAAGATGATTGACGGAATTTTCGACAATGTTCAGCATTCCGTCCATCATCTTTTTGTGTTGAATTAATGTCAAAACATTTATCCTTGAACTGTGAGTATCGAGAATACTAATAAAAATTATAAAAAGTTGGGCTGCTTTTGTTTCCAATCCCACCCTGTGCAGAGCCCAGAGCTGCTCCAGTAACCCAGTAGTTCATAGGAAAACTAAAAACATTGCCTGAAAATAGTTTCCACAAAGGAAACTCTTTTGTTATACGTTGGCCAAAATTAGTGCTCTGTAAGCAAATGGCTCACTCTACGAATGATATTCAAGCACGAGCCTACGGAAAACGTTTTTGTATTTTTTCAATGCTATTTAATGATCTAAACACCTCACAGTATGCAATTTATCACGAGATAGCCACGTTTAGTGCCAGGCACAGAACTCACATTTCTCGTTTAAGAAAGAGTGAAAAGTAATGTTTGCATAGTCAGATAGATATATACCTCAAAGTCTGTCACATTCAACATTAATGTCCTCTTCGATTACAATTGATGCACCCACACATAATTCCTTTGTTTGAGGAGGGAGGGTGTTGCTTTGATTAACTAATCCAGAGTCATAAATTGGTCGCAGCCCTGAAGCCTGTTTTTGCTCTCTGACTTGTTGCAAAGATTCTTGTTTCTGTTTAAGGTGTTTAAAGCATTTTAGCTTCACAGGATCCCTGTTTTCCTTTGAGCAACGCAGCAGGCTGTGAAGATCTTTCCGGAATTTGGAGCTCATTCCAAAATAGATGAGCGGGTTGTAAAAGCTGGCAGATTTAGCAAAAAGGCTGGCTAGTATGCTCGTGAAGCTCGGTACAAAGTAGCCTGACGCCGACCACATGGATATAACAGCGTAGGGAGACCAGGCAACAATAAAAGCCGTGCATATGACAACAGATACCTAAAAGGAAAAAATAACAATGAAAAACATTAGGCTCTTATATCATTATTTTTTAAAACAAACGTTTACAACTAGTTCATTGGCATTACCTTTCGTATGCTGCAAAGTGTCATGTATAGAGCATTGTATATAATTTCTGGTCGTAGAATGTCCTTACTTCCTTTTACACAAACCTCAATTGATTAGCTTTGTAAAGGAAATATTTTACTGGTCAATAGGAAATGGTATATGCAATTTTTCTAATGGGGATAGTTGATCAACGGGAAGAGACAACATTTATGACTGGTGCCTTGCAAAAGTGTTATCGGGATTTATCACAAAATGCTATAAAGGGTATATGGGGGGAGAGCTAAGCTGTGCGCCTGCTTTTTTCAGTGCTCAATTTATACAATTTTTCTTTTTTTTAAACACATCAGTGCTGGTGCCGAAGCGAACAATGCAATCAAACAGTGCATTTTACAGCACACGTTACATTTACTAAAAAGCCAAAGGCTCCGAAATAGTACTCATTAAATATTCCACTACTTTCACGGTGGGAAATGTGTGGCAAGAAATAACTTCTCTCATACTTATAATGTTGTCTCTTAGCCCCCACACTCAATACTATGAGCCTCAGATGTTAAGAACTTATTTATTTATAACATACAATGCTAACACAAGCATAAAGCGCCGAGCGTCTAATTAGTCCGAGCTCCGGTCGCCAACTGCCAACTATTCCTTTCGCGCCTTCAATCCCGGCCCGCGTGCGCATGCGTGCGCCTTCCGCTCTCGTCTACGGCGTGACGCGTCATCGCGTTCACGCTCGTAGACTAGAGCGCACACCACATACCTCCCCCCTTTAACCTTAACAAAGATAACAATACCAGTCCAAGTTCTAATGTCCACTCATTTCAAAGTCTCTATATCTGGAGGGCACAGCTCTGCCACTCTGCCACTCTGCCACTGCGGGTGTACCTTACCGGCATGTTCTCTTCCGCCTCTCTCTCTCCAAATAACCTCTCACCGTCTCTCTGATCTTCTCTCTGTACTTCGCCGGCAGGGGTATAGTCCCTGTTGGTTGTCTCTGTGGTAGGTGTTTCCATTTCTCCGCCATCTCCTTCTCCTTCCGAAGGTACGTTTGAGTCAGGCCCAAAAGGAGGCCTTATTTCTTCGGACCCCACCTGTATCTCCTCTTCCTCTGACTTGGGCCACGTTACAATCTTGTTGACTCGGGCCATGCGGTCTTGGGACCACACCTTGCCGTCGCTGAGGAGAGCCGCCCTGCCTCGCACTTCTTTGACCTGTAAGGGTTGACTATACTCGCTTTCTCCTTTCTTTTGTAGGGTGGGAAGCTTGACCCTGACCCATTCTCCTTCTTCCAGCTCTGTTTCCTTCGTGTTGCGTCGTTTGTCGTAATGGGCGGCATAAATCTTCTGGGCCTTCTCAAGGTTGTGCTGGACCACCGCCGGGGACCAATTGCTGGTGATGGTTTTCTCCCTCCACACTACGTTGTCCCGGGTGAACGGGAGTCGACCTCTCAACACTTGGAAGGGGCTGTACCCCACCACCGATGGGGTGATCCTGTAAGCCCACAGCATGCTCATTACTTCGGTCTCCCAGTCTTTTCCTTGCGAGATGGCTGCTTGTATGGAGCCCATTAGCACACGGTTGAACCGCTCTACTTGGCCGTTACATGCTGGGTGGTAGATGGCTGTGTGTTTTGACTCAATCCCATTCCTCTTCATGAATCGCGTCCACTTGTCCGAAACGAATTGCGGTCCGTTATCACTAAGTATGGATTTGGGTATTCCTTCTCTCAAGAACAAAGACGTCAGGAACCTCAGCACGGTGTCTGTGTCCATGGATTCTTGTATATCGACTTCAGTCCATTTGGAATACTTGTCAATGACGACACACAGGAATTTGTTTATTCCTCTGCTATCCAGTACGGGCCCGAGTATGTCAATAGCCACGTTCTCCCAGGGGTTTTGTGGGTTCTCGAACTTTCCCAAGGCAGGTCTGAGAGGTCGTAGTATTTTGTCCGCTCCTTGGCACTGTCCGCATTCTCTCACTTGCCTTTCTATTTGGGCATCCATGCCTGGCCACCAATACATTTGCTTGACTCGTGCCTTGGTCTTTACGATGCCCAGATGTCCTTCATGTAGTTGTTTCAACAACCTGGGTATCAGGGCTTCAGGTGGTACTACCCTTTCTCCTCTGTACAGAAAGACCCCTGAATCACTCAAGGATAGTTCCTCTCTCATCTCGTAGAACTTCCGCACTCCTTCTGTGAGCTTCTTCTTGTCCGGCCATCCAGACGTGAGGTGTCGTTTTATCTCTGCTTTCTCCACATCTTGTTCGTAGGCAGCCGCCCATTCTTGACGGCTAATCGTCACCTCATGGTCTTCCATGCTTGCTACCATCTCCTCTTTGTCCGGGGCCGTCTCCGGCGCTTCCTCCATTGCAGATGCTCGGCTGAGGTAATCTGCCACCCTGTTTTGAGTTCCTGGCAGATATTCCACGTCATACGTGTAATCTAGTAGTTTTAGTGTCATTTTTGCTATTTTCGGGGTCGCAGTGTCGTGGCCCGAAGACGTCAGAACCTTGACCAGGGGCTTGTGATCAGTTTGGAGCTTGAACCTGGTTCCCCAAATGAACTGTCAAAACTTGCCCATGGCCCAAGTGACTGCCAGCATCTCTTTTTCAATGACACTGTACCTTTGTTCCGTCGGGGAGAGAGCACGTGAAGCGAAACTGATGGTTTCTATGGATCCATTCTCCCTCTCCTGTGCCAACACTGCCCCTAAGCCTTTGTCGCTTGCATCCGTCGTCAAGATGGTTTTGCCTGAGGGGACGTATCCTTGCAAGGGAACGGCTTGGCTGATGCATTCCTTTACAGTTTCAAATTCGTTTTGCGCTTCCGAGTCCCATTCAAACTTCGACTTGTCCCTGATGAGTTGTCGCATTCTGTGCGTTTTTGTGGCAAAGTGTCTCACGAACTTACTATAGTACTCGGCCATTCCTAGGAATGACCGCACTTCCTCCTTGGTACTCGGGGCTTTGGCATCCTTGATGGCCCTCACATTCTGTTCCTTCGGGGAGATACCATGTGTTCCGATCTTGTGTCCCAAGTACGTGACTGAGGGCATCCCAATCTTACATTTGCTCTACTCCGCCGTTAAGCCTTTGTTTTGTAGCACTTCGAGGACCCTGGTTAGTTTGCTGTCATGATCCCCTTTGGTGGAGCCCATTACCAGTATGTCATCCTGGAAGTACTGCACTCCTGAGATGTCCTTAAACAGCCGATGCATCAACTTTTGAAAGACGGCCGCTGCTGACGCCAGACCAAAGGGCATCCTTCGGAATTGATAACACCCAAAGGGCGTGATGAAGGAGGTGTACTTTCTACTCGTTGGATGCAGCTCGATTTGATGGTATGCTGACGTGAGATCTATGGTGGAGAAGTAGCTGATACCTTTTGTTCTTGCCAGCATTTCCTCAATTCTGGGCAGGGGGAATTTCTCAACAATGAGGCATTTGTTGAGCTCGCGGAGGTCCACGCAGAGACGAACCTTCCCATTAGGTTTATTGGCCACCACTAAGGGGGACAACCACTCCGAGCTGTCCACAGGCTCTATGATGCCCTGTTTCTCCAGTCTCTGAAGTTCCTGTTGCACAGCTTCGCTGGTGGATATGGGGATGTTCCTGACTTTGTGCATCACTGGTATTGCCCCTTCCTTGAGGACCATCTTGTGGACGAATTTGTCCAGTTTTCCCACTGTACCCCCGAATACCTTGGGGTAGGCTGATTTCCAATCTTCTCCTTTGGTGAGGGGCCACTCGTCCGTTAAGAGTATCTGTTCTTTTCCGCCCGGGTTGAGTATGATCCCTAGATCCCATGCGTTTCTCCATCCGAGTACCGAAGGGCCCTTCTCTGCAACGTACAATGTGCAGGTGGCAGACCTCCCTCTAAACTCGAACGTGAAGTCTCGGCAGCCCACCAAGGGAATGGCGTTCTCTGTGTAGGAGATGGGCCGGATGTCCGGTGGGAGTATATCTGGCCCAACTACTGGTGCGAAATCTTCATCCCATATGGATCTTTGCACTATGGTCCAGGGAGAACCTGAGTCGACTGCCACATGCACCTTCACTCCCCCTATGAGCATGTCTGTGCGGGGCTTATCTCTGCGTTTTCCTGCCACATCCAATACTTGATCCTCTATACACAGTACCATTTCTCCATCTTCTTGATCATCTTCCTCGCTGACTTCCGACGTCGCTGATTCCACACACTTGACAGTGGACTTCTTTCCCTTTTTGCGGCATACCTTTTCAAAATGGCCGACCAGCCCGCAGAACGCGCATCTGGCGCGAAACGCTGGACAACGTTTATCCTGAGCAGAGTGCGCTGCGCTGCCACATCTATAACAAGAGAATTTGTTGTCTGTACTGGGGCGGCCCGTCTGTTTCCCGGTCCATTTGGTCTCCTTCCTCTGTTCTCCGTAGGATCCTTTTTGTTTGTTGGGTGTTGAGGACTCGTCTATCTTGTTAACCATCTGCTTCTGCGTGCTTTCTCTTTTGGCCGCGTCTGCGCAGCGTTTCGACATTTCTGCCTTTTTCACCATTGCTATGACTTCCTTGAGTGAGGTCTCATTCTGTGCCCATAGTTTGTCCTGGACAGACCTGTTGGTAGTATGCATGACTATCTGGTCTTTAATGTACTCGTCCTGTAGAGCACCATATTGGCACGTGATGGCAAGACGTCGGAGCGCAGCCACGTAGTCGTCTATGGACTCGCCAGCCTCTTGCTTCCTTTGTTGGAAATTATAACGGTCTATGGAAACACAAACTGCTGGGCGGTAGTGGTTGTCCAGATCTTCCAGTGCATTTTTGAAGACATCCGTCTCTGTTGCACCTTCTTCCTTGGGCACGATGTTTGTGAACACCCTCACCCCCTCCGGGCCTAGATTGTGGAGTAACAATCTCTTTTTTCTTGCTGGTGTGTATTCCTCTCCATTTTCGTCCTCTAATGCCTCTATGTAGTTCTTAAAGTATTCCCTCCAATCCTCCCATTTCAGCTGGGGTTCTCCTGGTATGGGTAGGAATGGAATGGGGGCCATCAGGGCTGAAGCTTGGTTTGCCATCTTGGCCTCGCCTCTAGGAGCTTCTGCTTGGGCTCTGGGTTCGTTGGGCACACTGGATGCTCCTGCACTCCCTTCTGAGTCACCTTGACTTCTGGGACTCCCTGGTGTGTTATCCCTTAATGCCTGCATGGGGTTTTCTGTTTGTACCCCCTCCTCTGGCTTTGGGATGGTGCTTTTGGTTGCCAGGGTGCTGGGTTATAGGCTCTTGTCCCTTTGTGCAGCACTGACCTGATTCCTTGTAGCTTGTATCCTGGCCTGTGGTACTGTTGCGCCGCTGCCACGCTCTATGCTTGTGCTGGTTGCTGGTTGCTGTCCTGTCCTGCTGGCAGGTGGAGGGCTGGGGAAGGATCGATGGTCCGTTTCACTGTGCTCGGTGGGTGTTCGTTTCTCAGCCTCGTCGCCAATATAATGTTGTCTCTTAGCCCCCACACTCAATACTATGAGCCTCAGATGTTAAGAACTTATTTATTTATAACATACAATGCTAACACAAGCATAAAGCGCCGAGCGTCTAATTAGTCCGAGCTCCGGTCGCCAACTGCCAACTATTCCTTTCACGCCTTCAATCCCGGCCCGTGTGCGCATGCGTGCGCCTTCCGCTCTTGTCTACGGCGTGACGCGTCATCGCGTTCACGCTCGTAGACTAGAGCGCACACCACAATACTATATTTACAAAACTCATTGTGTAAGAGCCAGGTTATGCCATACTACCGCCGTTTTCCCTATGTCCTGCTGTGTAAACTTGTAAAACTATGAGCACCTGAGTTAAGGTCCTACAACACCACATGTTGTGTTAAAGCCTCTTAAGTATCGACTGGCTTCAGCAGCATTTGAGATTCTTTTTTTAATAATATTTTTTACAGCAGTTTACCATCTCCAAAGTTGCGCATAGCAACAGATGCTCTCACAATATTGATATTCAATATGACATCATCATCTGGGGACAACGTAAAGCCAGTAGAGCCTTCAAATACATGATGCTACCATTAGACAGGGGAGGTTAGTCTGTTCGGAATCTTTGTTTTTACTATTATGTTTGCTTATTGCAAAATATGCGTATTCTGCTGACAGGGGAAGACGTGATAGAGGCAGAAGCTCCTTCAATATATCAACTATTGCTAAGGGAAGAAGCTAGAAATGTGGTATTAACATTTTCCGAGCCAAGTTATTTAAAAAAAACTAGGTTTAAGGTTATGATTTCAGCTTATAAGGCTTGGAAAAGGGTATGTGAGGTGGTTGAAAATTCCAAAACTAAACTATTGTACTCTACTCAATTCAGCTGTCAGGTTTCCGGAAATATTCTCGGACTTTAAGATGTTGTGGTGGAAGATGCAGGGGATTAGATATCTGGGTGATTTATACAAGGGTGGGGTGCTATGCTCATTCAAGGAATTAGTTGAAAGTTATCAACTTCAACATAATGACTTTTTTAAGCATCTGCAACTGCGAGATTATCTCGTTAGACATCACCTGTATGAGGGAATCATGACGCTTCCAATTATAGAGGCTATTAGAAGGAATACCATGGTAGGGGTACTATACTCTATGCTAAGTGAATCTCTTAAAAGGGCGATCTGACTGCTTATGATCTTAAATGGGCCGCACGTTTAGGGGTTGATGGAGTGGTGACCCAGACTTCTATAGATATAGCAGGAAAAATACTGCTCTCATCGAATTTACAAACGCAGCATTATAAGACCATCTTTGATTTATATCACACACCTGAACGCATGATGAAGTGGGGTTGAAATAATGATGGTAAATGCTTCAGGTCTTATAGTGAGGTTGTATGGCATTACAACGCGGGCTTTTACCACGCGTGCCATTACAACGCTGTTTTTACAATGCAAGTCGTTACAACGACTTGCGCTGTAAGCGCTGGATAGTGGAATAGTTTAATTTTCTATTCCAACTCCAGCCCACGTTACAGTAGGGAAGGTGTTGGAATAGAAAATTAAACTATTCCCTATCCAACAGCGCCCTCCAGCGCAAGTCGTTGTAACGACTTGCGTTGTAATAGCAGCGTTGTAATGGTAGCGTGTGGTAATACCCCCGTTGTAAAGGCTGTTCCCCTATAGCGATGGAGCAGATAGTGTGCATGTTTTCTTTGAAAGCTTTGCACTGTCGCAATTAAAGCAACAAATAGAATTGTTTCTACAAGAAGTTACAGGTACCTCTATATCAATAACGAAGGCAATGATGTTATTAGGGATATGTACAAATATTTCAAACGGGCAACCAATGTACACATTTTGATACTTATCATTTATTGCTGTAGTAGTGGTGCATATTTGTATTGCCTCTTCTTGGCTCCAAAGGGAGGCTCCCTCATTTGAGATGTGGAGGGCAAAATTTTACTATGTTTATAATATGGAATATAGTTTATATGCCTTAAAATCAGCCAAACAGCAAAAACTTGGGTTTCAGATATGAGAGGCTATGATACACTATATGAAATAATCAACTGCTCTAGGTTGTTTAACGATAATATGATCATAATTTGCTTGTTGCTCATGCTCTTGCGGACTTACCCTATGATCGTTAATGATACTATATTGACTATTTCGTCACCTTTTGATTATAATTGCTATGATATATATTTGTGACATTCATAGAATAATAACAATTATTTTAAAAAGTTTCCCATCTCCAAAGTTGCGAATAGCAAGAGATGCTGTCACCCTATTAAAACATAGTAAGCAGGAATGTGAAAGGGCTCAGTTGGCTATGCTAAGATGTGTGTTCCAGACCAGATGTTCAACGAAGCTCAGCTTGCCAGCATTTATACTATTGTGATATTAATAAATGTCTACCCCTTCATGTAGAAAAATAACAAAATATTTAAAAAGGTAGCAGCTGCAGGGGGCAGGGTAAATAGTGAATTTTTGCTGCTATTTGCATGGTTGCTGGCTAAATATCAGAGATTATGCACTATTTGAAAGGAGACTGTGTAAAGAGTTAGCAAATTTCATTATTTACTCGGCCGCCGACTAAGTAGTTGAGAATATGTAGTCTTTGCCTGCTGGACATGCAAACAGCCAAAAAACTTCACTTTTCACCCAGCCACCCACTAGCTAGAAGAAATTATGTACTGTTTGACAATCGGCCATGCACATAGCAAAGAAACGTCACTATTTATCCAGGAGCCAACTAGATAGCAGAGATCATGTACTATTTCGCCTGTGGCCATTCACACAACAAAGAAGATTCACTATATATACAATAGATATAGCTAGCAGAAATAATGTAATATTTGGACTGCTGGCTAGATGGCAGTGATCATATACTATGTGGCCAGCGACTGTGCAAACAACTAAGGGACTTCACTATTTATCTGGCTGCCGACTAAAATAGTAGAGATAATGAAGCATTTCACAGAAACCATGGAAACCACTAAGAAACTATTGCCCAAAGCAGTGCAAATAGCAAGGGAACTTCACAATTAATCCTGTCAATTACTAAATATCAGAAATTGTGTATAATTTGGCCAATGGCTGTGCAAATAGCAAAGAAAGTTCACTATTTACCCAGCCAGCTAACAACATAATGGTAGAGATCGTGCACTATTGCAGGAACACGTGAAAATAGTAAAGGAGCTTCACAATTTACCCAGCCACCGACTAGATAGCAGAGATCCTATACTATTTGTCCAGCAGACATGCAAACTGCAATGAGGCTTCTTTATTTGCCTGGCCGCCAACTAGATGGCAGAGATCATGTGGTATTTGGCTGGCAACTGTGCAAACAGCAAGGAAAATTCACTATTTCTAACCTCCACTGTGTACTATTTGCATAGACACTGGCCAAATAGTGCACGATCTCTGCCATTTAATCAGCGTCTGGGAAAATAGTGAATTTTATTTGCTATTTGCATGGCTGCCTGCCAAAACGTACAGGATCTCTGCTATCTGGTAATGTGACTCAGTAAATGGTGAAGCTTTTTTGCTGTTGCATGGCTGTCGACCAAATAGTACACGGTTTCTGCTTCTAGTCCAAGGGCAAGTAAACAGTGAGGCTTCTTTGCTGTTTCCACAGCCGCAGCACAAATATTATAAAATACCTGGGGCCTCATTTATGAAAAGTGACGCATTGCTGCGTGAAAACAGCGATGCGTCACTTTTCACTGCGCACTCCTTGCGACACCAATGATGCGTCATATTTAATGTATGACGCATCATGTCGCAAGGACTTACAGATACGTCAGTATTTCGGACGCATCTGTAAGCGCAAAAGTGACGCATTGCTGGAGTGTGTCACAAAAGTGACGCAACTCCAGCAATGCGTCCTTTCACATGGGGAAAGCCCCATGCGAAAGGGCTTGCATCAGTCTTACGCCTGCTGTGAGGCAGGCGCAAGATTTTGACGCAACAGCATCCTAAAAGTGACGCAGTGAAATCTCATAGATTTCACTGCGTCACTATTACGAGGCTTTTTGCGGGGGAACGCCCCCTCTGCATACATTATACCTGACGCAGGTATAATGTGGCGCAGGGGTTTAAAAAGTGACGCATCTACCTAGATGCGTCACTTTTTAAATATGGCGCAACAAGGCGCATTTTGTACGCCGCTGGTGCGTCACAAAAAGTGACGCACCGGCGGCTCAAAACTGACGCAAGGCCTCATAAATAAGGGCCCTGCCATTTAGCCAGCTGATCAGTGAATAGTGAATTTTCTCTATTTACTTGGCTTCTGGCTAACCAGTAGAAAGTATTTACTTTTCCGCAGAGGCCTAAAAAATAGCATAGCAACTGTGCTATTTACCCGAACGCCGACTAAATAATAGAGATTCTGCACTGTTTGGACAACGGTCATGCAAATAGCAGAAAAAATGTACTATTTGCTCGGCTGCTGGCTAAATAGTACAAATTCTGCTCTGCTTGTCCGGCAGCCATGCAAATTACATTTAAACTTCACTTTTTACTCAGCTGCTAGCTAATTTAGCAGACATTATGTACTGTATAGCCAGCAGTTAAGCAAACAGCAACTTCACCCATTACCGGGATTCTGGCAACACAGCAGACATTACTTACAACGTGGCCAGTAGCCATGCAAATAGCAAATAAACATAAAGGGGCATATTATCAAGATAGGGCCTTACATTATTGCCGCTTTTATCGGCAGGAAACTGCCGATAAAGCAGCGGTAATGGGCTTGATAATATGCTCTATGAATTCCAATCGAAGCCCATGTTAAATGTCTTCACATCTAACATGGGCTTCGATTGGAATTCATAGAGCATATTATCAAGCCCATTATCGCCGCTTTATCAGCAGTTTTCTGCCGATAAAAGCGGCGATAATGTAAGGCCCTTTCTTGATAATATGCCCCAATGTTTTTCCTAGCCGCTTAATAAATAGCATGCTATGTATACTATTTCACTGGCAGCCTGGCAAATAGAAAAAAAAATCATTTACTTGATTGCTGGATAAATAGCAGGAACGATTTACTGTTTGGGTAGTGGCCTTTCAAATAGAAAAGAAACTTCATTATTCACTCGGTGGCTTGCTAAATAGTAGACACTCTGCATAACTTGGCCAGTAGCCATGAAAAACGCAGAGAAACTTCAATAGTTCCCTGGCTGATGCCTAAGCAGCTTACATTTTTTATTATTATAAATCATACATATTTCAACAAGGTACTTACCCCCAGCTAGAACTGCAAACAAGGAATGACTATAATTGGCATCCGTTTCCTTATAACAGTTAGGGTCCTGATACATTATTTCATTTACAAAATGTGTTTGAAAAGTGCACAAATTGTGTTTGTGAATTTATTTGTATTTTACAAACTAACCTAAGAACTATTAAGTCGGTTCACAAAACACTTAATTGGCGGGGTTCCTGAATGACGTGCCTAACTAATATTCATTAGGAAGGTATCAATTTGCGACCCTCTGTGATCGGCTATTAACACAGGGATGGTGGCCTGCAAGGAACAGCTCACCTTCATCCTTATGACTTCATACTAAAATGGATTTCATATCCCCTATGACAGCTAACAAAATTGTTACCAAGTGTCACAGAGGAAATGTGCACTGCTACTGCCAGCGCAGACACACAATGAACGGATACTGATTACTGTCAAAGCTATGGCCTACACTGTCCCCAATGTGTTTTGCATTCCAGTGTATCTAGTCTACTTGTTCAAATATTCTGTTAAACCTCACAACACATCTACTAACTTCTGTATAGTGTCCCCACAGTGTACACTGTGCACCACCATGTGATAACATGTCACATGGTCACATACATCCACTTTCATGTCTGTGCCTGATACATAAAAACATGTACATGCACTAAAAGTTGTACTAAAGATTTGTTCCAGAAGGAAAATATTCCAACAGCTATTTCCATGTGTCATGTAATTGTAAGGATGGGGGTTCAAAATTTAAATATCCACACAATCAAAGCTTGTTAGACAATTTCCTATGAAATCTTAAAGTACACATTGTCATTGGTGACTAATCAACTCCTACAAAGTATTGCTACTGAATCTCAAGAAATAGAGGCATCACAGGGAGCAACGAATCTGGCTGTGTAGTAATGTGTAAACTTTTACCAATTAACACTTGTATGAATTTGTTGCTGTTTCATGGCATGTACATGGCCGTGTGCAAGGTGAATGTAGAAAGCTGGACACCGGACATAATGGCGACCAATGCACTTCTCTACCACATCATTATTGCTGACTAATGTAACACCTTTTTCCATTGTTTTAGCTGACCAAGGGTATGCACCGATGCCGTGGGTAATGACACTGGTGAAGAATCCAGAAACGCAAGATGACCCACAATCAAGCTCTCGGCTGCAGCAAGTTGATTGTGGAGTGGACTTTTGGTGTCTTTAAGTCACACCCATACACACACTCACCCACCCATACAACCCTTCACAGATGCGCTCTTGAACCCATGCACCCAGTGAATCACCCACTCACATATCTATGCTCAGAGTCACCCACTCCCCACCCACCCACACAGACACTCAGGCCCCCATACAGATACTCAGACAACCAATCAATAACCCATATACACACTCATATTGTTAGATTTGAAATTCCCCTTTCCCATAATGCACTGGTTATGTTGTATTAGGTTAGCATTTTGTGGCTAAAATACATGTATTTGTACTTGCGCTATGTAACCCACTGAGTTATCCCTGCAGCATGTAGGACTTCAATTAGCTTGTGTGACTCCATTTTTTATTTCGTAATCCTTATTTGACAGCCTGGGCTTTGCTCATATTAGGCCTTAGTACTTAGAATCACTTGCCTCAGCAGAACACTTTACTTCGTTATTATTTTCATTTCTGGTCAAGGCTGCAACTCGACTTACTAACAGACAATTATTCTGCTTTTGCATTCCATTGTACACATGTAGCTTTGCTCCCACGTGAGGAGACGCTGAGACTCGGCACAGTGGCCTTGAGATCCTGATAGTGCACCCCTCTGGCAGGTGCTAGCTCATCTCTGTGTACCTCCTTTGTTCATGACCAGCTCAAGCCAATAGTTTTCCACCAGAGGCATGGCAGAAATCTCCAGAGAGGTTCATTATGTATAAGCGTACCCTGGGGAGTCAGTTCCCTCGACAGACATCTTAGGGGAAAGGTCTGACTGGCCTCCTCTGCAGAGTACATATCTGAATAAATGTAGGTTTTCATTCTCTACTGTCGAGAGACTCTTCATTTTGGGAAGGCATAGCAGGTGGCCATAAGAACCCGCGTGGCCCTAGAGGGCCCCGTCCATCAGTTGGTGCCCGAACATTGAACCCACGAAGTTTGGCTCCCTCACCCGTAATTGGGTCGCAGGAGCCAGGGTGGTGTCTGGTAAGTCGGGCTGATCTTGCCCCACATCCATAAGACCAAGCTTGGTTCTCCCAGCTGCCCCACCCTTCTGATCGGGCAGATCCTCGGCTAGTGGTCACCTGCTGGGGTCCTGAGAAGGTGAAACCTTTGAGCTGACTGTTTTGTCTAAAGAGTCGGCAGTGGAGAATAATTTGACTCAACCTGTGTGCACCAGGTAAGTGACTTGCTTCATAGGAAAATGGCTCCATTCTTGGTTGGCAAGAGCCTTTGGGCTGTGTCCTGATGCAGTCTTCGGATTGTTTTGTCTGCAGTTTCTGAACGGCCTTGTTTGAACGACACAAGTCGACAGGCTGTGTCTTGGTACGGTTTCACACCATCTTGGTTTGTGTCTGGTTGGTTTTAAGACCCTTGTAAAGGACACAGAGTGTTTGCAAGCAGTCTGACGGGACAACTGGTAATTCGGCTTGCGTATTGAAAAGGTCTTCAGCTGTTCGCGTTCACATTGGTAGAATGTGTGTTTGAGTGAAAAGGAATTGTGCTTTCCAACAGTGGTTTGAATCTTTTGTGTTATTGTTGTGGGTGTTGTTTGTTAGGGACAGTGCATGTGTCTTCTATTAAGATGCCTTGTTTAAGTAAGTTAGGGTGTTTTGGATGCTGATGCTGTTCTACTAATGCTAGGTTGGAAGAGAGCCAGCCCGCACCTCCAGAGGGTACTCCGAATGTTTCCATATATGTCAAGCATGGTATTGGCCCTATTATGTTTAGCATATTGTGGAATAAATATACGAAGGACAATGCTAAGCTGCAATGGCCACTTACTGGCTCGTTTGATGAGCAGAAAATACATTTCCTGTAGGACAAATTGTTTGCTACGAGGAGTAGGCAGTCCAGGTTTGATTCTTTGAGAGTATGGCAGAAAGAAGCTAAAAAGCGATGTATGTGGGCAGAGAAGGAACTTCGAAGAAAGCAGACACAAACTATTATGCAGAAGGCAGTACCCTACGAAAGGGTAAAGATCAAGAAAGGCATAGAGTGCGCAGATAGGAAGTGTAGCTTGCAAACTGATAAAAGTTATGTTGGTTGGCAGGCAAAAGATGAGCATGTCGAAGAGCTATTGGATTCTCGTCCCCCCTCCTTATGCCCCACAGCGGAAATATCCCATGGTCCCCACCTCTCCGTCCTCAACCTCTGGGACCATTCCCTCTGATGCTTCTGATACTGTTGCCTCAGCCCCGGCTTCACTTGCTTCTCTGACCTTGGCCCCACCTGCTTCCCTGGCATTTCCGCCCGCCACAGGGGCGGACATTACTGTTTCCCCTGGTCAGCGCCATTTTTGGGGGTTAGCGCGCTAGTGGTTGAAGCTCTTCCCCTTATTTAAACTATGGCCACGCGCGCGCAGGGGGTGCGCCAATGGCGCACTAGAGGCAAGCCCGTCTGCGCCGGTCCGCGTCTCGACCCCGGCTAGCGCTAGCCAGGCTGCCCGGGGTATATTATCCACGGTTATCCGATGGTCCAGTGCGGAACCTTATGACCTGGCACCACCGACTTGTCCGGAGACCATTAGGATTAACCTTGGGGATTGGAAAGAGTCTCAAGGTGAGCAGGGGTATGGCAGCTGTAAGCACTGTCAGTTTTGGATTAGAGCTCCATGGAGGCAAACAAAGGTCAATTCTCGCGCCATGGAGCATAACTGCTTACCTGATTGTAAGATTAAGGCCTGCTATGTTAATTGCAGGTCTCTCCCTAAACATGCAGAGGACATTTGGCTAAGCATTCAAAATGAGGCATGGGACCTGGTCTTCCTAACAGAAACCTGGTTTAGGGCTAGCTCCCAGCCTGATATCGCGCAGGCAGTCCCTGCAGGCTACAGGATGGTGGCAGTTAATCGTGTTAATAACAGTTTGGGGGCGGTCTTGCAATCATAATACGGGACAAGTGGGAGATTTCCTATAAAAAGTGGAGAATACTGGTCCTATTGAAGCCATGTCTTTTAACATATTCTGCTCTAATCTCTCTATCATGGCAGGATTACTTATATATAGACACCCTACCTCGTCAGCTGTACATTTGATGGACCTTTATGGCATTATTGGGGACTTAGTTTTAAGGTACCCATCTTTCACAGTCCTAGGCGATTTCAACCTGCATGCAGACATGTTGAATGATCTGGCTGCTAGGAAATTGATGGACGCGCTTCTGGGGTTTAAACTATCTCAGAAAATTCATGCAGCTATGCATAGAGGGGGCATATGTTAGATCTTATTTTTAGCAATGAATATACACTTAGTATAGATGTCCCTCGTCAAGTCACCTGGTCCGACCACTTCCTTGTCCCCTTTACGTTAGAAAGGAGCCCCTCCATCGGATGTTTTCTGCCCCGAGTAAAGGAGACTAGAAAGTGGAGTAACATCACTCCGACTAAATTCGGAAGGGAATTGGCTAAAACACCTTTTGTATTAACGGGTGACCCTAGTCACGATGTTGCTGCATTCAAGACATGCGTCTCTTCTGCTCTGGATAAAATTTCCCCAGTAGAAAGGAGGCATGTGGTGAGGTCACGTCCCTCCGCTCCTTGGTTTACGGATGAATTGCGTAAGGCTAAAAGTGCCTGCAAAAGACTGGAAAGGGCTTGGCGACGAAGTTATGCTCCAGAAGCTAAACTTATTTATAAGTCTACACTTCGGTCCATCCAGTGCGCCAAAAGTCGCAACATTAGGGAGCATTATACTGTGCAGATTAAGACCTCTAACAACTCTATGAAAGAGATTTTAAAAATTGTGCAAAGTTTTACTAACCCGAAGGCTTCCCAAACTCCCATTCAACCCTCAGAATCCCTATGTAATAGCTTAGCTACTTTCTTTCATGATAAAATTACAGATATTTATGCTGCCTTCCCTCCTCCAAAATAGCATGTCTTGGACTTTGCCGCAGGTGGCCTTACCCAAGTGTGGTCATCCTTTAAATTTTTTGAGAGCAGTCAATCTTTGATAGATCTACATAATGTAAAATCAGGTTCTCCAGCGGACCCATGTCCGGCCAGGTTTTTAGGATCCTGGACTCAGGGCCGAATCCATCTCTAAATGCTATTTGAAATCAGTCGCTGGAGTCAGGTATTTATCCGGCAGACTGGAAAATAGCAGCGGTTCAGCCTATTCGAAAAATAGAAGGTGCTGATCCCGCGGTCTTGAAAAATTTTAGACCTATCTCCTTGCTCTCAGCCCCCGCAAAAATTCTGGAAAAAGAGGTACAGAGGCAGCTCTCTGCTATTTTAGATTCTAATGATTTGTTACACAGTTCTCAGTCAGGTTTCAGAGCGGGTTTCAGTACGGAGACAGCTCTGCTAGAAGTTACTGAGACTCTGCGGGAAACCTTGGATCAGGGACACTGTGCAATGCTGGTGTTATTAGATCTCTCGGCAGCATTTGACACTGTGTCCCATAAAATCCTGCTGCACAGATTAGAAAGTCTGGGAGTGTCGGGCAAGGTGTTATCTTGGTTTCATACTTTCCTTGAAGGTCGGTCACAACATGTGGTTCTTCACCCATTTTACCTTGGAAACCAAGTGGCTCTCGTGCGGAGTACCTCACGGCTCGGCTCTAAGCCCCACTCTTTTTATTATTTATCGAGCCCCTTTAGCTTCGGTGGTGGAGAATTGTGGACTGAAGATCATTAGTTATGCAGATGATACAAAACTAATGTTCTCGTTTAAGGAAAAGGAGATTGTGGATTTAGCCAGCTTCAAGTCTTGTCTGCTAAACATTGTTGCATGGATGACAGACAATTGTTTGAAGTTGAATACAGAGAAAACGGAAGTTCTTTTCTTCAACAACAAGTCCCCCTTGCAATCGGCTCTGTGGTGGCCGACAGAACTTAATCCTCCCCGACATCAGTCAGGACTGCCCGGAACTTAGGTTTTAAATTGGATACAGCACTCTCAGGGAAGGAGCATATATTGCGCAGGTGTCAGCAGTGTGTTTTTGGAAACTCAAGACCCTGTGCAGATTCTTACATTTTCTCCCTGTAGACTGCCGGAAAACAGTCATCCATGCAGTTATAACATCACGCTTGGACTAGGTTAGCAGTCTATTCATTGGACTACCGGAATATTTGATGGCCAGGCTTCAGATTATTCAAAATGCGGCAGCCAGACTTATCAGAAACGTTCTGATAAGACATAGCATCTCCCCTCATCTGGTGAGTTTGCATTGGCTGCCGATAACGAAAATAGTCCTCTTTAAGACACTGATTTTGGTTCATCGGGCTTTGCACGATGTCGGCCTAAAGTATTTGAAAGCTAGAATTCAGAGGCACATGCAATCAAGGACACTACTAGGGGTGAGCGCAAAATCCATTCCGCTCGCGGATTTTCAGTAAATCCGCAATCTGCGAACTCCCGCGAATTTACCGAAAATCCGCGAATCCGCGAGCGGCGGATTTGCGGGGCAAAAGTTCAAGTTGTAACTATTTTAGGATGGCGCCGGCAGGCTGCCAGCGCCATCCCAAAATAGTTACTAAGTTAGCTTCAACAGGAAGCACTAATAGATAAAATAAAGCAGGTGCTCGAGCAGGTTATCTATTAGTGCTTCCTGATGAAGCTAATTTAGTCACTATTTTAGGATGGTGCTGGCAGCTTGCCGGCGCCATCCTAAAATAGTTACAGGATGATGGGCACTGGGCAGCTCACTCAAGGGACCCCTGCGCTCTTTGGTGTGATGGCAAAGTTAATCAGCCCCCCCAAAAATGTGTGTTTTGTCGAGGCTGGGTAGGTGTGCGTTCTCCCTATATCTATCGTCGAAAATTAGCTATGATGCTTGATGGAGGCCTTTGCATAATTGACTTTCACGAGCTCAATCCCTGTGCAGTTCCTGTGACCACGAGCTTCTCTGATCCGTGCCTGTCCTTTTATACACACAAGAGGCATGTGAACTTGCATATAAGCCCCGTCCGTTTGGCCCCTCCCCACACACTAGTGTTGTGTGCACCGTCTTCGCGCCCTTTACCCACTTGATAGACAGCTCACTCGAGGGACCCCGGCGCTCTTTGGTGTGATGGCAAAGTTAATCAGCCCCCCCAAAAATGTGTGTTTTGTCGAGGCTGGGTAGGTGTGCGTTCTCCCCATATCTATCGTCGAAAATTAGCTATGATGCTTGATGGAGGCCTTTGCATAATTGACTTTCACGAGCTCAATCCCTGTGCAGTTCCTGTGACCACGAGCTTCTCTGATCTGTGCCTGTCCTTTTATATACACAAGAGGCATGTGAATTCGCATATAAGCCCCGTCCGTTTGGCCCCTCCCCACACACTAGTGGTGTGTGCACCGTCTTCGCGCCCTTTACCCACTTGATGGAAAGCTCACTCGAGGGACCCCGGCGCTCTTTGGTGTGATGGCAAAGTTAATCAGCCCCCCCAAAAATGTGTGTTTTGTCGAGGCTGGGTAGGTGTGCTTTCTCCCCATATCTATCGTCGAAAATTAGCTATGATGCTTGATGGAGGCCTTTGCATAATTGACTTTCACGAGCTCAATTCCTGTGCAGTTCCTGTGACCATGAGCTTCTCTGATCCGTGCCTGTCCTTTTATACACACAAGAGGCATGTGAACTCGCATATAAGCCCCGTCCGTTTGGCCCCTCCCCACACACTAGTGGTGTGTGCACCGTCTTCGCGCCCTTTACCCACTTGATGGACAGCTCACTCGAGGGACCCCGGCGATCTTTGGTGTGATGGCAAAGTTACACATAGACCCCCCCACATTTAAAAAATCCGCAAAATCCGCAAATACGCAAATTCGCGGATTTAGCGGATCCGCGAATACGCAAATCCGCAAATTCGCGGATCGTGGATCCACGAAATCCGCCCATGCCTAGACACTACGTTCCGATCATCAGAACTTCCAGAAGGTCCCCAGATTCTCAAAAGTTAGAATGGGTGGGCGGGCTATCTCAGTACGTGCCCATTCACTCTGGAACTCGATGCTTGAAGAGCTTAGGAAAATTCCTCAGGAATTGGCCTTCAGAAAAGCTCTGAAAACATGGTTGTTTTGTTTGGATTAGGCTGGTCTCCCGCTCTTTATGGGGTCTTTGGTCTCTGCATTTGTGACTAGCACCGGAACACTTCCGTTGGAGGTAGCAGTGCGTTATTAAATGACTATATAATAATAATAATAATAATCCCTCCCCTCGCCTGCCCCGTCCCTTGGTTCTGCCTTGACCACTACGCTTCCTTTTACACCTACAACTATGTCCCCCTACATGATGGTGTCTGTCTCTGCTTCTGCCCTTTCCCCTGAGAGTGTGACACCACCGACACTGTTGAATGTTGAAACGCCTGCGCGTGGACTTCCCGGAGCCAATTGGGCTGCAGCGCGAGACCACATGGAGAAAGTGTTGGTACTCTCCGCTGTGGGTACTGAGGCAAAACAGATGGTGGCGAATCAATCAATCAATCACGGCATTTGTAGAGCGCGCTACTCACCTGGGAGGGTCTCAAGGCGCTGGGGGAGAGGGGTATGTTACTGCTCGAACAGCCAGGTCTTGAGCTGCTTCCTGAAGGAGAGATGGTCTTGGGTTCGCTGAAAGTGGGTGGGAAGGGAGTTCCAGCTCAATGGGCCCACCACCCAATCTATAGAGTGGAGGATATGTGGAGTGTGATGAAAGATTATGAGACCTTTATACAGCAACATGTCCTTAAACAAATGTCGGTCATACTTATAGAATTGTGGGAACAGTGTTTCCATGGTACTGCACCACATATCATCTATGACATTTGAGAGAGAGTGTATGTTACAGACATTTCCCCGAATGAAGTCTTCAGTAATGTGTCTACGCTGGTGGGTTACGGTGACAGGTTATTCCAGAAGGTTCCGATGCTAGGCAGGCAGCACCCTATGAGGGAAGTGTACTCTATTTACCATCCTGAAATACCAGGATTGCGCGACTCCACGAATACTGTAATAAGAGCACAAATCAAAGCCGGGTTCCAAGAACAATAGATCTACACTCCTTGGAAGAGGAGTGAGGTCCTTTCACAAAAACACCAGTTGCCAGACCCATGGAAAAACCCCACTGAATGTAATAAAGAACTGACAAAGGTGGCCTCCTCCACAGTGATGATGTGGCTGACATAGAGTTATTTTTCGGCTTGTTAGTACTGGTAGATATATGGAGACAGGTCCACATGCAGGACCCTGCTCTGGAGTTGAGTGGCATATGGGACAAAATTAGGGCATGGGATAAGGAGCGAAAGCCCGGGGAGAAGCCAAAGGCAGAGTTATTGGCTTTACCTGGGCGTATTATTGCATTTATGCACTCCCTTAACCCACCGAAGAAAGTGGACTGAGACAAGTTGACTGTGTGTGGTCAGAAGAAAGATGAGAGTGTGCCAGATTTCTTCAGCAGATTTAAAGGGGTGTTTCTCAACTTTAGTGGTCAGGATTTGTCACAGAAGGGTGGTGTCTGTTTGTGAACATATTTGTCACTAACTTACCCCCTGAGGTTTTCACTAGGTAGCAGGCTTTGGAAACTACTAGGACGACATTCTCCCCATCAGTAATATTGAGTATGGCACAGTACTATGAGTATAAAGAGAAGGAGGACAAAGAAAGGGTGGAAAATAAGCAGAAAGATTTGAAGATGATGGTGTTAATGCAGCAAGTTGTTAGAGAAAGAGGTGGAGGACAAGGTTCGGGTTTGGGTCCACGGCCACACTGAACAAGCAGGGGTGGCGCTTCTGGTGTTCCTGTGGGACCCAACCAATGTGTGTACTGTAAAAAGGAGGGACATTGGCAGAATGAGTGCCCGGAATTGTTCAGAAAGGTGGGGTTCCAAGAGATCAGGGTTTTGGAGGCAGAAGGCGAGGAGGAAGAGGCCGAGGGTGGCCACAGGCAGGAGATGCGTCTTACAACAGGAAGAGCTGGAATTATGTTGATGACCCTTAGGGAAGACAGTTCTACCACAACGACTATGACATGGACGAAGTCACGGGGTTGTCTCACAGCTAGGACAGCCAAGGGCAGGGTGAGGGACCAGTTCCGGTACCTGTAGATCAGTGTGGACCATACATTACTGTGCATCTACAAGGTACAGTAGCTATGAATAGCTCTGTTTCCCGTTCACTGGTCCCAAGGGCAGCTCTGTCTGGCCAAAACAATGTTTTGATAGGTTTTTCCGGCGTACCGGTTGTTAGCCCCATTTCTAAGCCCATTGCTTTGACTATTGGCTCTTTTACAGTTGACTCACCATTTCTACTAATGTCCAATTGTGGGGAGAACTTACTAGGACTGGATCTATTAAAAACCATTGGATGCAACAATTTCCTGTTCCCCAGATGGCGTTTACATGATTGTTGGCCTGCGAGTTGTCTATGCCAAGCAATGCTTTGCAAAGGATGATCCCCTCCTTCCCGAGTTTCGAGATGTGCCGCGCGCATTATGGGCAACATGAGATACAGATGTGGGGTTGCTTTAGATACCACTAGTCTCGATACAGATAAAGGAAAATGCCAGGCTGCCCCGAATTCCCCAGTACAAGATATCCCAGGCACGAGAGAAGGCCTTGTTGCAAATAATACAGGAATTGATTAAGTCTGGTGTGATTGAAGAGACAGCAGCGAATGTGTGCAATAACCCCATTCTTCTCATTCTTAAAAAGGCACCCTTGGACTGTTCTGAAACCGATCCTAATGTTTACTGCTTCATTATTGATCTTAGAGAGGTCAATAAAATAGTGCTTCCCCAATATCCTGTGGTCCCTGACATTGGTTCCATGTTTAAATATCGATAACAAAAATATAGTCAACAAAAATATCGCTGTAAGAATATTGATTACAAAATTATCGACTCCCTATACTTAAACAGGTAAGTACAATAATATCGACTCAAAAATATTGATGTAAAAAATATAGATGTAAAAAAGATTGACTCTAAAAAATAACATAACTTAAATTAAATGAATTAAATAATATTGTTATTATTAACAAACTAAATTAAATGTAATATATATTTTAACTAATTATAACAAATAAACTTAATTTAATAAATATAAACACAAAACATGTGTGCATATACATATATTTACTTAAATACATTTGATTAACTATTATCTTTATTTAATTTATAAACTTTATTAATTATATAAAAATAAAATAAACACATATATGAATAATTTAAAATAAAATAAAGTATTCTATATTCAAATAACACATTAAACTATTAAAACAAATAATACATACATGTAATAACAAAATAAAAACATTAGTAGTAAAACATTGGATAGCGGGAGGGTAAAAAATACTATTCCCACTCCAATGTGTGCGACAGTAGGGAAAGCGTTGGATAGCGGAAGGGTAAAATGTACTATTCCCACTCCAGTGATGCAACAGTAGGGAAAGCGCTGGATAGCGTAGGGGTAAATAAAAATTACTATTCCCAATCCAGTGAGTGCAACAGTAGGGAAAGTGCTGCATAGCGGAGGGGTAAAATTTACTATTCCCACTCCAAAGTTAGTGCAACAGTAGGGAAAGCGCTGGATAGCGTAGGGGTAAAAATTACTATTCCCACTCCAGTGAGTGCAACAGTAGGGAAAGCGCTGGATAGCGTAGGGGTTAAAATTACTATTCCCACTCCAGAGAGTGCAACAGTAGGGTAAGCGTTGGATAGGGTAGTGTAAACATTACTATTCCCACTCCAGTGAGTGCAACAGTAGGGAAAGGGCTGGATAGCGGAGGGGTAAAAATTACTATTCCCACTCCAGTGAGTGCAACAGTTGGGAAAGCGCTGGATAGCGGAGGGTTCACAATTACTATTCCCACTCCAGTGAGTGCGACAGTAGGGAAAGCGCGGGATCCCAAAACAATAAAAAACAAAGCTATCAACATTTTTCTTAAAATTAATTTCCAATTTTAACATAATTAATATATAAATGTAAATATATTATTATTAACAAAGATAATAAAAAATAATTAATTACACATTATTTAGCACTATAATATCCACAACACACACCTAAAATTATTTACACAATTACATTTAATATTTACTAATTAATTAATGAAAATTAATGTATTATTGTTATTAATTAATCAATAAAAAATTCATTACTTACCAGCTTTCACACCATTTACACATATAAACACCACAACACACACGTAAAATGAATTACACAATTACAATTACTAATTAATTAATGGTAATTCATTTTAAAATATTTAAAGATTAATCAATAAATGGTGGTAGAAGATTTTCGGTTCACACAGCCACCCTCTGGAATGCGCTTCCGTTGAGGATGCGATTAGAGACCTGTACTCTTCGTTTTCGGAAGCTTTTGAAAACACACTTATTCCCTATGTGATGTGACTGATCTGGCTCTGTGGTTATCGTTGCTGTCTGGTTAAGCGCTGGGATGCCAGAGGGTAACTACGCGCTATATAAGATTCCAAATAAATAAATAAATAAAATATAGGGTTATATATAAGTATACTATATCTAAGCAAGGGGTGATTACACGACCTTGCCCCAGCTGAGTGATCAGCCAGTTGTGTCAGTTTGGATAGCCAGCCAGGGGTGGCAAAAGATATGCTGCAGCCCCTGGTAGGCCTTGGATACACCTATGCCCTGGGTACCTATGGTACACTGTACAGGGGCTGATAAGGTGACCCAATACCCAATTGGTAATGTACCTAAAGTACATGGTTGTGAATTTAGAGAGAGAACAGCAGGCTGTGGGTCTGATTAGCAGGCCCACAGCCACATTAAGTCAAAAACCAGTGAAGCAAAAAGCTAAAAATGGGGTGACCATAGGAAAGCAGACCCTACTCTCCTACATAACCCCCCCCCCCAAACACAAGGACATTAAACTTAACCTTAACCAGATAAGTCTTCATGTTCTAAGTGGGAGTACCTGGAGAGACCATCTGCATTGCCATGGTCAGTCCCTGGTCTGTGCTCCACTGTAAAGTCCATCCCCTGTAGGGAAATGGACCGCCTGAGTAGTTTGGGATTCTCACCCTTCATCTGATTTAGCCATAAGAGGGGCTTATGGTCTGTCTGAATTCTGAAGTGAGTGCCAAACAAGTATGGTCTCAACCTCTTGAGGGCCCAAACCACAGCAAAGGCCTCCCTCTCAATGGCTGACCAACGTTTCTCTCTAGGGGTCAGCCTTCTGCTAATAAAAGCAATGGGCTGGTCTTGACCATCTACATTAAGTTGTGAAAGCACAGCTCCCACCCACAACTCAGAAGCATCTGTTTGGACAATGAACTCTTTGGAGTAGTCAGGACTCTTCAGGATAGGTGCAGAGCACATGGCCTTCTTCAGGTCATCAAATGCCTTTTGACAGCTAACTGTCCACTGAACCTTCTTTGGCATCTTCTTGGATGTCAGATCATTTAATGGTGTCACAATGGACCCATAGTTCTTTACAAATTTCCTGTAATATCCAGTCAGGCCCAAGAAAGCTCTGACCTGTGTCTGGGTAGTTGGAGGAGCCCAGTCCTGTATGGTCTGGATCTTACTCTCCAGTGGTTGAACCTGACCCCACCTACCTGGTGGCCCAGGTACACAACCTTGCTCTGCCCTATCTGGCCCGTTGTTGCCTTGATAGTTAGGCCTGCCTTTTGCAGGGCCTCTAAAACCTTCTTCAGGTGGATCAGGTGATCCTCCCAGGTGGAGCTGAAGACAGCAATATCATCAAGATAAGCTGCGCAAAAGTCATCCAACCCAGAAAGGACTTGGTTCACTAACCTTTGGAAAGTGGCAGGTTCATTCTTCAAGCCAAAGGGCATTACCACAAATTGATAATGACCTCCACGGGTTGAGAATGCTGTTTTGGCCTTGGACTCCTCAGCTAACCTGATTTGCCAATAACCAGCTGTCAAATCAAATGTGCTAAGAAACTTGGCAGAAGTCAATCTATCAATGAGATCATCTGCTCTTGGAATTGGTGAGCATCTGTCCTAGTGACAGCATTGAGACCTCTATAGTCCACACAAAACCTCATTACTCGTTTTCCATCTTTGGTATGGGGTTTTGGCACAAGGACTACTGGGCTGGCCCAGGGGCTCTCTGATGGCTCAATCACTCCAAGCTCAAGCATTTTCTGTACCTCATTCTTTACACAATCCCTGACATGGTCAAGTCGCCTGTAGATTTTACTCTTCACAGGCAGACTGTCACTAGTATCCCCCTCATGGGTGCACCAGTTAGTCTGACTAGGTATCAATGAAAACATGTGTCTGAAAGACTGTAGAACTTGTCTGCAGTCCTGCTGCTGCTGGTCAGTGAGGCTGCCAGCTAAGGCCACACCATCAACTGAACCATCATCAGGGTTATGGGATAATAGGTCTGGGAAAGGGTCACTCTCTTCCTCCTGCTCCCCATCTGTAGCCATGAGCAAGCCCATGTCTGCCCTGTCCACAAATGCTTTCAATCTGTTTACATGGAGCACCCTGTGGGGGCTCCTAGGGGTGCCAAGGTCCACCAAGTAGGTGACCTCTCCCTTTTTCTCAATTATGGTGTGGGGTCCAGACCATTTGTCTTGGAGAGCTGCTGGGCCCACTGGCTCCAACACCCACACCTTCTGTCCTGGCTGGTACTCAGTCAGCACAGCTTTTTGGTCATGCCAAGCTTTATGGAGTTCTTCGCTAGCCTCAAGGTTTTTGGATGCTTTCTCCATGTATTCAGCCATCCTGGAGCGGAGACCAAGTCCATAGTCCACTATGTCAAGTTTAGGCTTTTTGAGAGGAACCTCCCATCCTTCCTTCACAAGACACAAGGGACCCCTTACAGGATGTCCAAACAAAAGCTCAAAAGGGCTGTAGCTAACCCCCTTTTGTGGGACCTCTCTGTAAGCAAAGAGAAGGCAGGGTAAAAGGATGTCCCATCTTCGCCTAAGCTTCTCAGGTAACCCTTTTACCTTTATTGTTAAACCTTTCAACAAGCCCATTGCACTGTGGATGGTAGGGTGTAGTGAATTTGTAGTTAACACCACACTCCTTCCACATTGCTTTTAGATATCCAGACATGAAGTTGGCACCTCTGTCTGAAAGAACCTCCTTTGGAAATCCCACTCTGGAGAAGACGCCAAGTAGGGCTCTGGCCACAACAGGAGCTGTTGTGGTCCTCAGGGGAATTGCCTCTGGATACCTGGTGTCATGATCCACTACCACCAGTATAAATCTGTGCCCAGATGCTGTTTGGGGGTCCATTGGTCCAACAATGTCTATCCCCACTCTCTCATAGGGTACCCCCACCACAGGTAGTAGTATAAGGGGGGCCTTTGTGGTGCCACCTGATTTGCCACTGGCTTGGCAGGTGACACAGGAGCGACAAAACTCCTTGGTATCTTCTGACATGTGAGGCCAGTGAAAGTGAGGGACAAGCCTGTCCCAAGTCTTGTTCTGGCCTAAGTGTCGTGCTAGAGGAATATAATGTGCCATGGTTAGAAAGAAGCCCCTAAATTGCAGAGGTATGACCAACCTCCTGGCAGCACCAGGCTTGGGGTCTCTAGCCTCTGAATAAAGGAGCCCATCATCCCAATATACTCTATGGGTACCTTGAGCATTCACAGCAGCCTCAGCAGCAGCCTGCTGTCTGAGGGGTTCAAGAGAAGGGCAAGTTAATTGAGCCTGCCCCAGATATGCCCTTGAGGGTCGCCCTGTCCCCAGAAACTCAACCTGATCAGGTTCAAGCTCTTCCAGGACAGTTTCCTCTTGGGTCACAGAATACACCTCCTGTGAGGACTGATCCTCAACCTGTGGCAAGTGGGAAGGCACTGCCTTCACCCTCTTGCTCTTCCTCTTGAGTTGTGTCTGGTCTATTGTTCCAAGATCCAGCAGAGTTTCAGGTAAGCACGTTTTGGCCTGTGACCTGGTCACAGCAAGGACATGAGCTGAAATACCTAGCATCTCTGCATGAGTCCTGTACTCCACTTCTGACCACATAGAGTCCTCTAGATCATTGCCCTAAAGACAGTCAACTGGGTGGTCTGCAATTACCACAACTCTCCTGAGGCCAGTTACTCCTCCCCAGGAGAAGTTAACAATTGCCACACTATGGGGAGTAGTGACATTGCTAGCATTGGTCACCAGGTAATTATCACCCAGTATAAATTGTCCAGGGTCCACAAAGTTAGGTGTCACCATAGTGACACTGGCACATGTGTCCCTGTAAGCTTGAGCCACTTTACCATTAATCAAAGGCGTCTGCCTGAACTTTCCCAGAGTACTGGGACTCATAGTAAGGGACACATCTATGTCCCCCTCACAGATCAAGACTGCCTGAGTAGGAACTCTGGCTAGGCCAGGCTCCATCTCAGTACCCATGGTTAAACCCACTATAGCTTTAGTTTGGGGACCACCACTGCTGACTGTACTAGGGGGTACAGTTGCCTTAGGGGCTGCAGTGGCAGGGGCTCCACCTTTCTTAGTGCACTCACTAAACCAGTGAGAAACTGACTTACAGTAATTACACCAAGGTTTCTTTTGGCCATCATTCTTCTTTTTCTTTCCATTTTGGGACCCCCCCTCCTTAGTATTAGTTTGGGGGCCTGAAGAAGACTTCTGGTCTTTTTGTTTCTGATCTCCACCCTTCTGGTCTGCCTTCTTTTCATCACCACCTTGGTTCTGGGGCTTCTGCTTTACCCTGGTTCTGACCCATTTGTCTGCCTTCTTTCCCAATTCTTGGGGAGAGGTCAGATCTGAGTCAATCAGGTGCTGATGCAACAACTGGTTCTGTCAATTATTAAGGATATGTTCTCTCATTATTAGATTGTACAATCCTGTATAGTCTGTAACTTTACTTCCCAGCAACCAACCTTCCAGAGTCTTAGTGGCACAATCAACAAAATCAGTCCAGTCCTGAGTCTGAGTCTTTTGGGTATCTCTGAACAACAACCTGTATTGCTCAGTGGTTAGGCCAAACCCTTCAATAAGAGCACTCTTCAGGACAGAGTAGTTTTTAGCATCCTCAGGTCTAACAGTGAGGAGCTTGTCTCTCCCTTTATCTGAAAAGGAGAGCTACAAGATTGTAGGCCACTGATCCTGAGGAACCTGCTGTACCATGCAGGCTCTCTCAAGAGCAGTTATCCATTTGTGGATATCGCCCCCATCTCTGTAGGGGGGCACAATCTTACTCAGGTTTCTATGATCATAGGACCTTTCTTTTTCCTTAGGGATACTGCTGCCACCAGTGGAATCTAATCCACTTAACTTTTGCTCCCTTGCTAAAGCAAGTTTAGCTTCGGCCAGGCCTATCTCTTCTTTCTCAATCTGAAGTTGGACAGCTCTCATCCTAGCCTCATGTTCTCTTCTCTGGGGGGAAGTCATTCCCCTCTGAGATCCTCTGGAGGCATTAGACTGGTTAGATTCCCTGGAAGGAGATCTAACCCTTCTATTGCCAGGGTTAAGTCTACTGTTGGGCCTCGGGAGGTGGGACACCTCTCCATCCCCATGTAGGCTTACATTGGCCCTGCTCAAGCTTCTAACCTGAACTTGGTCATCCCCCTGATCATCTGACTCATCTCCATCCTCATCATCATCTACCACTTCAGGATCAACTTCTGGGGTATGGGTCTCATCTTCTCTGGGGGTCCCTTCTCCTATCTTTCCTTAAGGACCTTTCTCAGTCTCCTTCTCAAGATCAGCTTTCTCTAGGATTGCTATGAGGATGGGGATGGTGGGGTTGTGACCCCTTTTCAGCCCTCTTGCAGTGCACAGGGCACTCAAGTCTTTGTGGCTGAGTTTTTCATAACTGGATGGTGCCTTGTAAGGGTCACCCACAGGCAGAGAACTGGATGGTTCACCTGTGCCAGGCATGACTAGTGAGGTGTAAGTGGTGCACTTACCTACACTATCAGCGTGATTCATCAAGCTGAATTGCGCTTGCAAAGGGCCAGATTCTGAGAATCTGGCCCTTTGTGAGTGCGATTTTTGCATTTGTGATTCATCATCCCAAATGCAAAAATCGGTAATAGCGATTTCGCAAATATGCGAGGAATTACATTTAAGGAATCTCTATTTGAGATTCCTTAAATGCAATTCATCATCCATTTTCAAATTGCGAAATCGTAATTTCGGGCCGCTATTTACTGCGAGGTCAAACCTTGTGGTAAATAGCGAAAACTCAGAAAAATGCTTTTAAAAGCATTTTTTCTGAGTTGCATGTTGCACACACACATGTCCTTTGGACATGTGTGTGCGCAACCCCTTTTTATTTTAGCATTTAAGGGGTGCTACAGGGTGTCCTCTGGACACCCCTGGCACCCTTTACATCGCTATCTTATTTGCGATTAGCTAATTGCTAATCGCAAATAAGGAATACTCCCCATTCATTCTTATGGGCCTTTTGGCCCATAGGAATGAATGGGGAGTTATTCCTTATTTGCGATTAGCAATTTGCTAATCGCAAATAAGGTATCTGTAGGAATCGCAAAAAATGTTGCTATTCCTACATGAATCCCATTTTGCGAGTCTGAAATAGCGATTCCTTATGATTCGCTATTTCAGACTCGCAAAACCTCCCAATGATGAATCAGGCTGTATGTGTTTACCTACTGGAACCTCTCTAGAGGTTGTAGTCAGGGTGTGCTAAGCCCTTTGGTCTATAACCACTAAGTTCAGTAGAACTTAAGTATGTTAAGCTTTGTTTATATGTACCTAAGGTACTTGATGTGATCTTTCAAATGATATTGTCAAAGATTACAATTGGTAAAACAAACAGCAAGCTCAAATCCCAACCGCTGCACACCAATGTTAGAAGTTGGCCTGGTATATGATGACCACTAATTCTAGTGAGCACCTTGTACCAGTCCAAACGACCCTTATGGTGATTGGTTGTAAGTCAACCTTACAGTCCAGCTATCCTAATGGTAGCGTGGACAAAGCAGTCTTAGGCTAAACTCAAGAGGGCATGTGAAGCCAGCTGTTTTACCATATGCAATCCTTTTAATACCAAATGAAAGAACACCACACAAGTTATATATTATAAAAATATATTTATTTATTACTAGAATAATCCCCTATACTCTTTATGAGCACAGAAGCACAAGCGTTAAACAAAGAATCAATGTAACATACAATAAGCTGCACAATTATGGATAGGCCGGGTGGCCACTCAAACAATATATTAAGAAAGTGGTATAAGAACAACGTCACGAACACTAAACATGCCTAGGGCCTTGGGAATCACGGGGCCTACACTGGACTAATGAAGGTTAGGACATAGGAGGCCCACAGGATACGGGTGCAGAGTCTATAGGCAACTGCGTTTACCATACAAGTCAATGGTGCGTAAAAATCAGAAAGGTATAGGTTTAGGAGTCTTCCGACTGGACTAGAACTCAGCCACTTTAAACTAGGACACTAGAGGTGTAATCCCCTTTGGGAGCACCGGAGTTAACTCGTTACCTCACCCACAGGAAGCGGGTGCATAGGTGCCAAAGTGTGTCAGGTTTCCTCATGGAGTTCTATGGAGCCTGGAGATGAAGATGCTGCAGGCGACCAGGAGAGAAGAGTCCGGTTGGATCCAAGGGTGGATCGAAGATGTAGAGTACCTGAAAGCAGAGAGGACGTAGTTCAGGTCACTAGCCAGTGACCAGCGAGGGACCAGGAAGGAACCAGGCGATGTCGGGTTGCGATCAGGTGATGTTGATGTGTTTGTCTCCGCTGCCACGTGGACCAGGTAGTATCGACGATGACCAGGAGTTGAACACGGGCTGTCCCACAAAGGTTCTCGCTGTTGGCAGTGTCAGTTCTCAAATCTGAGTCACCAAGCCTTGGCAAATGAAACCCACACAGGACTCGAAGATGTCTTCTGGATCGGACCTGGAAGGTCAGATCAGTGGCTCCTTTTCAGGGAAGCTGGAGCCAGTCTGGAGCAACCAGGCCAGCAGTGTAGTTTTGATGGATCATTGTCACAGAGGCCACTAGCCAACGGGCAAGTGACCGGACAACGCGTTGAGCACGAAAAGTGCAAAAGGGACCCACGCAGTACTCGGAGAGTGTGGAGAAGTGATCTTTGGAGCACAGACTGCTCGGGCCTGCTGCTTCACTAACCCCAAAGCACAGTGTCGAGGGTGCCTCGGGAGCTGCACTGGAAGCACTTCGTCAAATTTTCAAGATGGCCGGTCCCAAGTCTCACGTCACCTCCACGGGTCTAAGCTTTGCTAGGACTGTCGATCGGGCTGTTGGAAATCTGGGAATCTAGGTCTTGTCAGTCTCTGTTGTTCGAGCTCCGCGGGAGCAACGGCAAAGAAAGTCTTGATGTGCTGATGGTGCCTGTTTGCACAGGGCGGCCACTCCTTGACCACAAGGGAGATTCTTCAGTCTTCTACGTTGAGTAGGATGTCGAAGGGTCCAGAGTTTTGTTTCAAAGTTTCAGTCAGGATGATCTGGTTTGCATTGGCACAGCTCCTACCTTTATTCCAAATCAAGGGGCTGGATCACCTGCTAGGTCCTTCCTATGGGTGGGACCCAGGAAGGGGGTGGTTAAACCCCTTTCCCTTTGTCCAGTTTCGTGCCAGAGCTGGGGCTGGAGTGCCCCAGCACCGGTTTGAACTGGACTATGCATGGGACACCTTGTGTGCTCCAGGCAGTGTCTAGTTTCATTCAACCCTCCCTGCTACATTCCACTATCTCCTGTCTGGGGTGGTGTAACACCTCCCTGTGACAGGAAACCTATTGTCCAGGCCTCCCCTGCCGGAGTTTCGGTCAGCAGCAAGAGGCCAGACTCGTGTCTGTGGCAGCAGCATCCATTTTATGATGCTGGGGCTCTGGTTAGATTTAACCGCGTTTAAGCAAAGTAACATGTCTTCTCCCTCTATTTATTTATTTATTTATACAATTTATAAAGCGCACTACCACCTGACAGGCATCTTGGCGCTAGTAACTCAGGGACCATGTCAACACAAAGAGGGGCTAAAGCACAGGCCTCGTTCTTAGGGAATAACCAAGTTTTAAGGCTCTTTCTGAACACAAGAATATCCTTGTGTTGTCTCAGTTCAGTAGGTAAAGTGTTCCACAGCCTGGCCGCAGCCACCCCAAATGATCTGCCACCAGCTCTCACTTTTTTAAAACGTGGGACTTTTATTAACTTGCCTCCCGAAGAACGGAGCGTTCTGCCCGGAACGTACCATTCAAATTTTTTCTGGAAAGAGACAGGTCCTTTCCCATGTAGGGCTTTAAACACTAGACACAGGGATTTAAATGTAATTATTTGTGTCACAGGGAGCCATTGCAACTCCGCCAGTGCTCCAGAGGCGGAGGACCTCCTTGACCATCCTAGTACCAATTTAGAAGTGGCAGATTGCACCCGCTGTAGCCTGTCTAGCAGGAATTTGGAGGACTCAAGGAGCAGTGTGTTACAATAGTCCGCCCGACTAAGAATCGTGCTCCGTGCTATCAGGACGCGGGCTTGATGGGGTAAAAGAGGAAAAATCTTTCTCAAAGAGCGAATAATCGCCAAGCAGCAACTCACCACCTTCCCCACGTGCGCCTCCAGGGAGAGGTTACAATCAAATGTTACCCCCAAATTGCGGACTGTTTTGACCGGCTGACCAGGGTTGGGAAACTCTTGGAGCCATAGGTTAATGGGCGGCCCTCCCGTGCTCCTGCTCGTCTCAAATTGCATCAGCTCAGTTTTGGCTATATTAAACTGTAGAGAGTTCTCCTTCAGCCACTGTGACATCTCTTCTAAACATCTATGAAACCCCTCTACTGTGATGGATTGCTCTCCCTCCAGGGAGAGGATAAGTTGCGTATCATCAGCGTAGTTGATGACCTTGATGTTATAGCGCTTGATGATAGTCAACAAGGGTCTCAAATAGACATTAAAAAGAATGGGGTTGATGGCCGAGCCCTGGGGCACCCCATGTGAGACATGAGTACAAGCAGATTGGTAAGGAGGGAGGGACACCGCTTGCTGCCTCCCTGAAAGAAAGGAAGGAAACCATCTAAGGGCCACTCCCGTAACTCCCACCTCACTCAGCTGGTTCAGAAGGATGTTGTGGTTGACCGTATCGAAGGCGGCAGACAGGTCCAGCAGAATCACCACTGCTGCCTGGCCCCTGTCTGCCCGCCTCCGAAGCTCATCCATTACGGTCACCAATGCCGTCTCAGTACCATGAGCCGGTCGAAACCCGAACTGCTCCTCCTCCAGATGATTAGCCTGTTCTAAGTGCGCGGATAGTGTGCCACTCACTACCCGTTCCACTACCTTGGCTGGGAAAGGGAGAAGAGATATTGGTCTGAAATTCTTTAGACATTCTGGATCAAGGGAGGCTTTTTTGAGCAATGGCGTTACCAGCGCCTGCTTCCACTGACTAGGAACCATCCCTTCTGCAAGAGACTGATTACAAATCTTACACAATAGTGGGAAGAGTTCCGCCCCGAACTCCTTCCAGATTTTACAAGGCACTGGGTCCAAGGGGGAGCCTGACCCAATGCTGTCCGTTAACTTGTAAAAGTCCTTGATCTGTAGGAGGGGAAATTCAGAGAGAGCCCCCCGGGCAGTCTCCGTCATACTGCCATTCCCTGTCAGTTCACTCTTGTCCTTTATGAGGAACAACTGTTCATTTCTTACTTTTGACGGCTCTGCTACCTTCCCCAACTCCACAATGATAGAGGCAACTTTGTCATGAAAAAAGTTGGCAAGATTATCACAGAGCCTCTGAGAAGGCAGGAAGTCATTTTTACAACACTCAGGTTTAGTCAAGCTATTAAGAATTTTAAAAATACAGCGAGAACTATTTGAAGCCCTGAGTATCGCTGAGGCAAATAAATCAGCCTTCGTTCTTTTTTTTTTTTTTTATTTCAAATCGTTTTTATTGAAGTAAGAAAACAAAAGCAAAAGACATTACATTAAATCTTCCATCAAAAGTGAATTGATACAGATGTTGTCAGACCAGTACAGAAACTACAAATAATAAAAAATAAAGAGAAGAATCACTCTTGCTTGTCACATGGTTATTGATTAAGTTGTTAAACACTCGACGTGTGGATGTAATGGGAATAGCTTTAACGTACGGACTAGGTTCACACCCATATATCTAAGGTACTATTACAAGGTCACATCACTTCAAGGCGGCTCAAAATGAAGGGATGAATTATCTAGTGACTTCCATAACTTCTTATTGGATGGACACCACGTAGAGGACTGTAGCGCCTGATTCGTGGCACCTCTTAGGAAAGACAGCCATTCTTGCCAAATTTTGAAATTTACTTCCTTAGCACATTTCCACTTGCATAAAACAACTTTACATGCCAATGTCAACATTAAATCCAAAAGCTGGCGATCATGCACTTCTGTTAATCACGGTTCCAGCCCCCCTAGAATGACATATACAAATTCCTTCATTGGCTTTATCTTAAATACATGATGAATGCATACAAATATTTTCTCCCAGTAATCTCTCAGTAGGAGGCAGTGGAATAGCATGTGAGGGAGATCACCAGTCCCTGATTGGCAGTTCCAGCACTCCGGAGAGTCACGTAATTTACATTTAAATAGCTTTTCGGGAGTCCAGAAGGACCTATTTATGAGCATATACTTCGTCTGGAAAAGGATGGGTGATACTTTGTGGGCAAGTGCTGACTTATGAATCAGTTCCCAATCCAACTCTATTCCTTTGGAGTTAGGTTCCGCTTCCCATTTTGCCTCCACAATTCTGTGAGATTTGCTAGGCATCGGTAGCAACAGTTTATACACCTTGGAAACGAAGTGACCTGTGTGCATAATGCGTGGGAGATGTGTTGTCAGCCACGGAGTGTAGGGTTTGAAGTTACGGCTGGTTAGTGTCGCCTTGACTTTTAGAAAGTTATAGAAGTCTATCGGGGACAGGTCAAATTTCGTTTGTAAGCTTGAGAACGGGATTGGTTCGCTATTGTCATACAAATCTCCTGCGAGATTAATACCTTTCCCGGACCATGACTCCGAGAAGAGTTCCACGCCCGCCTATTTAAGGTAGGGGTTTCTCCATAATGACATACATGATGATTTAGAAAATGTCAATGTGGTTTTATGCGATTGGTCAAGTCTGAGTAGGGCCCTTCTGGTATTTAACATTATATATCTGGAGTGAGGCAGGTGGGATAGATCCATGGTGAGTAAAGACTCAAGTGGGGCATTGCTCACTAACGACTTCTCGATGTCAATCCACACAGGAGTGTAAGTTGGCGATTTTATCAACCATTGAGCACCTTGCTTACAAAGAAAGGCTGTCTGGTAGTTCCTGAACTATGGCAGACCCAGGCCGCCTTTGTCTTTCGCCAGTTGTAGTTTCTTTAGAGATATCCTGGCTTTCTTGCCCCGCCACAGGAAGTTACCAAACAGCTGGTCTATTTTCGAGACAAAATTATTAGAGAACGTCATGGGGAGCATACTGGCCAGGTAGTTAACTAAGGGTGTCGACATCATTTTGAGAGTCTCAGCCCTGCCCCACCATGACAGAAATTTTGGGGACCAACTTTCTAGAAGAGTGGATATTTTTTTCAGAGTCGATTCTTCATTTATTTTTAGAGTGGAGACTAAATCCTTATCAAAGTCCAACCCCAGGTACTTAAAGCATTTGGGCTGCCATGTAAGACCAGAATCCCCCAGGATCCCCTTATCCCCTATATTGTTCAGCAGTTTAACCTCCGTCTTGTCTTTATTTAGCTTGTAGCCCGATACCTTCGAAAAGTCTTCGATGTCCGACATGAGTGCAGACACTGCCTCATCCGCCCTTTCAGATAGGACAAGCACATCATCCGCATATGCTGTCAACTTGATCGTACAGTCTCCAAACGGTATACCTGGAATTTTAGGATCTTTCCTTATATGGTGTAGGAACGGTTCGATTGCCAATAAAACTTACGATGGTGATAGGGGGCACCCTTGTCTCGTACCCTGTTTCAAGCAAAAGGAGGACGAAAACGATCCTCCCGCTCTGACTCGTGCCGAGGGGCAGCAATAAAGGGACATCACTAGCCGTGTAAATGTTTCCCCCAAGTTAAATTTATTGAGTATTGCTTCGAGAAAGGCCCAATCAACCTTATCGAAGGCTTTTTCTGCATCTAACGTTATTGCCACTGTAGGGGTTTCCAAAAGTTTAGCTTTCTCCAGCACATGCGCCAAAATTCGTGTGTTATCACTGGACAACCTATGCTTTAGAAAGCCAGCTTGAGATGGATGGACTAGTTGCGGGAGCACCTTTTGGAGACATGCAGAAAGTATCATTGCTAAGATCTTACAGTCAATATTAATTAGTGAAATTGGCCTGTAGTTTTTTGGGAGCGATGGGTCTTTCCCATCCTTAGGGAGTACTGCAATTGTTGCCTCCGCCAGAGTGCCCTTTACTTCCCTAGTGCTATTTATTTCTTGGAATAGGTTTAGCAAGGGCTTTGTCAACATAGTTGTGAATGTTTTATAGAATTTTGCTGTAAAGCCATCCGGGCCTGGTGCCTTCCCTGATTTCAATTTTTTAATCGCACTTTCCACTTCTACAGCACTGATCGGGCCATTTAGACCCACCTGATCTTCAGCAGTCAACCTTGGAAGATCACACTCATCCAAATAATTCTTAATTTTATCTTCCTCCACCTTTGTATTTTTTGCGTACAGATCCTCATAGAACACCCTAAACACCTCAGCTATCTTGTCTGGCTCAGAATGCGAGTTCCCTGAGGTGTCCTTAAGGATGTTAATACAGTTCTTTTGTACTTTAAATTTCAAATATGAAGCAAGACTCTTACCCGCTTTATTGGATTCACAAATCTTAAACCTCCTGCCTTTGTCTAGCCAAATTCCCGCCCTTTCACTCATTAACTTATTGTATTCATATTTTTTATTTGCCAGAGCATAAAGAGTCATATTGTCTCTTAACCTTGGATGTTTACTTTCCAGATCTCCAATTTCACTTTCAAGGGAATCTAATTTCGCGTTATAATTTTTATTCATGGCAGACCTAATCTTGATACATACTCCCCGTATTGTACTTTTCATAGCATCCCATCTAATAAGATCAGATGTGTCTCCTTCTTTATTAATTTGCAGGTAAGAGGCAATGGCAGCTTGTATTGTAGATCTGTGTTGAGCATCGCTCAATATCTCGTCATTCAGGCGCCAAGACGTCTGCCGAGGAGATGATTTGGCATTTGCAATGGACAGGGAAATACAAGAATGATCCGACACCACACGAGGCTCTATAGTGGTAGACTCTATTCTGGGTACCCCGTTCTGTGTTATGAGGATGTAGTCAATCCTGGAGTATGAGTCATGCGGTGTAGCCTTCGTTCTTTTAATGACCTTCCTATATTCCATTATTTTTGCTCTCCAAGCCTTTCTATCCTCAATTAAATATTTCCGTCTCCAGATTCTCTCTGCCCAATTACAGTCGAGCTTCAGTTTTTTCAATTCCTCCCCAAACTAGGGGGCAGAAGGCCTCCCCTTACTTTGAAAGGATTTACGAGGCACCAGTGAATCCAGGGTCAGAGTGATTTCTTTACAGAGAGTGGAGTAGTTCTCGTCGACCTGAACCTCCGATGAGAAGCAGTCTTCCACCGAGAACACTTCACCATGATTTTTCCTCTGTGCCAAGGCCCTCCAATCCCTCCCCACAAAATTTGTCCTCCGATTGCCTTCCCTTTTATCCCAATTGGCCATATTCAGAAAGAATTTGACCAAAAAGTGGTCCGTCCAGTCCATCGGGAGAACCTCCCCCATGTATAACTGCTCATCTAAGGCTATGATGAGGTCCAACATGAGACCCCCCCGAATGGGTGGCTACCGAGACTTGTTGACGCAGTCCCAGCCCCTCACAAGATTGAAGAATATTAGCCAAGCCTGTATCAAGGGAGCCATTCGGCCAAAGATTAAAGTCACCCAAAAATAAAACTCTCCGGTGTGTGGCCGCCAAATTAGTAAAAACTTCCAAGAGCAGTTGCTGCTGTAGCATACTAAAAAACCCCGGTGGCCGGTAGCAAATGATCCCTGTCAGGTATTGGCCCAGCTCACTTTTGATATGAACCCCATGAGTTCCACCCCTGCAACCAGATCAATGTCAATGATCTTCAAGTTCAGGGAATCTCTATAAATTAGCCCCACCCCTCCCCCCTTAGGCACATGCAATAGTTTGAAGCCCGGCGGGCAGGCTAATCCAAGGTCAACCTCGCAGTCTTGCCACGTCCAAGTCTCAGTCATACACAATACCTCCAACCCATGAGCTTCTACTAGTAGTTGAATTTCTGTCCTATGTTTGGGTAAGGACCGAACATTCAGCAATCCACATGGGAGTAGGTTCCTAGTCAAGAAATCAGACAGCGGAGCTGCGGAATCTACCAAACCCAAACTACCCCTGCTGTTAGCACCTCTATTTAGGGCATACAAGGTGGCCGACGAATACCTTATTGCGTTGCCATGACAGTGGGTTGCTGTTAACAGGGGAGAGGCAGCATGAAGGGCGCAGACAGGCTCGCCTTTGGCGCGCCCGCTGCGCATTCGCGTCTCCATGCAGTTATATCCTGTGCCCCCTCCAACTGGAACGCTAGCTACCGGAAGGGCGGGACCAAATCACATGGACAGTCCCAACCAATTGGAGCAGCGTCAGAATTCCCACCGGGGAGAGGCGAAGTCTCCACCGACCCTCCTGTGGCAGTGCTCCTCCCCACTGTGTGCCGAGTACGCTAGGGCAGTCAGAGGAAAAAAGAGCAGGTGCCGCCCGTAGTGATTAATTTAAAAGGCACAGACACTGCGCCGGAAAGAAAACACAGCCACAATTAAAACGTGTCCTCTCACGACACCACACCCCCTTCCAAAGTAACAATGAAAAAAACACCAAAAAAAATAAATAAAAAAAAAACTCGCTAGGACAGCGCAAAAGCTCCCAACAGTATTATGGCCACAGGTTACTTACAGAAGGGTGGAATGCTACCCCAGTTGCCAGTGTTGTGTTTATATCTAGTACCCTAATTCGATATTCCTGATTTATGCCCTCGTGAGGTTATAATCAATAAATATCCTGATAAAGGCATAAGAATCAGATCCATATTCAGTAATAGCCCATGAAGTCCAAAGCACAGCACGGCTACTCCCATCGACTCCTAGAAAGCACAACGCGTTCTTTAAACAAACCAAGCCTCCAGCAGCCCAGGAAATCCCCCCTGCTTTTGTTTTGATTTGAACAAGAACTCTTGAAGTCCAGAAAGAACTGTTAGTTCTTAGTGAAATCTTGTGTCCAACCTTACGTCAAACCCGCACCTTCCAGGTATAAAATACCAACAGTTGCCTTAAGAAAACACACAGTGGTTTGGAGCAGAGCGGCCATCTACTTGCCCGAGAGCCCAGCTGATGCGAGAGCCCACGGAAGCCGCCTCTCCCGTTTGACGCATTGAGAGAGACGCTGTCCTTTTCTCCAGCCGAGAAAATCCAGCTCCGGTGTTTCCAGCCTACCCTTGCAGGTTGCTGGGATATCGAGTCCTGAGGAAAGAGATACCAGACCTCCCACATTCTATTACCAAGGTACGGAGCTGACTAAACCCTTGAGAGAATTCTTGATGCAGATTCTTGGCAAAATATTCTTAACCAACTTAACTTAAAACTGCTACTTACTCACCCCTTCCCAGTATTAGGCTTAGGTCAGGTACACCGGGGTAGGCTTAGTTAGAAGCACCAGTTGAGTACGTTAGTCAATGTATTCATGTATGTATATATTTTATCCCTTTTAAAGTATCATATGGCTAAGAAACCATATCAATGCTTTTACAGTATTATTTCCAAATACTACTTTTACTGTACGCACTTTACTATACTTTAAGTATTGCAATTGTAGCAATTCATTTCTCTTGCATGAAAAAGAAGACTGCTCAATAAATAACACCTTTTATTGAAAACGCCTGTCTCTCTATTTCTCTGCATTCTGGTGAAACTAAGTATGCACTGCTGACTGAGTGAAATAACTGTCTACTGTTTTCACACAACTCTAGAGATATACTCTTATTCTGAGGGAGCAAAGTTGTCATGTTTATGCGGTTGTCGGAAACTGAATCCCTTCTTGTCTGAGTCAGGGGAGCTTGTCCCTCCCTATTCGTTCAAGAAAGTTTCCAGTGACCTCTGAGCTAGCTGGCGCAAACCTAAATTAAGTTTAACATAGTCAGTAGAGACCTAGATGACCTCAGTCCTACGTCTACACTGCTGTTCATGTTATTCCAATGCGCAGAGCCTATTTGGAAAATAGGAACTACACTACATGGCGCCCAACGTTTGGTAAGGCGATAATCTAACGCAAGACACTAGAGTAACTCAGTCGTGCTTTTTCACACAGACCCCTTTCTCCCGTAAAAACTCCAATAGACGTCTGGAGAGGGTGAAAGGTTAATATCCGCCGGAACTTAGTAGGATGAGAATCCTATGTATTAGTTTTTGGTATAGTCAACGTTGAAGGATACAGTGTTCCAAAATATTGTGCACCTAATCTTTGTTTCCTTGAAACTCGATCTGCAACAAAAAACTTTCAGTCAATAAAATGTTCGAAAGTGAGGACGAAAGGGAAAGAGCAAGAAAAGGAGCTCAACTAATAGAGGAAGACACAAGTCTCCAAGAAAATGACCTGAATGTTATACTCATTCCGGTCAACGTAAGAAGAACTATAACTCTTAAACTCATAGAAAATGGACTGACATCACGAGGTGGTACAGTCATATTCGTGGTAGAGGCACGTGAATATCGGCAGACAGAGGCATTCTATTCATGGATGCATTTTCCAGCAGCACACGCTGTGACAAAAGACTTCCACTATTACAAAATAGAGGAACCTCTGGATGAATATTCTTCTTTCGAGGACGTTGAAATCCCACTTAATTACCAAGAGCACCTGCTCTGATTTAATGGTGCCCTAAAACATAATAATCACATCGCCAGGCTCGGTCCAGTAGGTAGACCAGGAGCAACGTGGCCGGTTCTAGCCAGCAAAGCAACACACCCAGACATTGAAACAATGTCAAGCGAAGAACTCCTAGTTAAACTAAAAGAATTAACAAAGGCATATAGAGAATTAGTTCAATTAGCGAGGGACGATATAAAGAACCTCCAGAAATTGAAGGAAACAGATATAACAGAACAACCTTTTAAACTTGCCAGTATCATAGAAAAATCCTATGAAGAGCTAGGAAGAGATAATTTGGGTGGAAAACCGGTAAAACCCCAACTAACTGAAAATCCAGAAAAAAAATTTATTAAAAATAATTTAAAAACTCCAAAAAAGAGTTGGGAAGGTAATGAACAAACAATTCCCAGGGAAAAATGTTTCCAGTTCAGAGGAAGGTCTTCTCAGCGGAGAGAAAAATCTCAAAGCCAAGAAGACAAGTCTCCCCAAAGGGAACCCTCGGAAAAAAGATACAACCTTAGAAATAGGGATAATCTGAAAAAAACCTGATAGATATCAAGATGTTGATACACGTCCCTCTCGATCTTTTCAGACTTCCTCACAGAAATCGGAAAGAAGAGGACGGTCAGAACACAGAGAAGAGCACGTCAAGTCCAAAGACAAAGAACCTGCTCATCAAAGTAAAAAATTACAATTTCCCAGAAAGAAGGTAGCCAGTATTAAGATTAAACATGCCGAGAATTCTGAGGACACAACTGAAAAACGGAGAGTGGGCACAGACAATGCTAGACAGCGCAGCAGAAGTGAACATAGTTCACAAGATCCTGATGAATCTTCTGGAGACAGTGGACACGATTGAGTACATTCAGGTGGAAACTGCAGACACACGAGTTAGTGTGCCCCATAAAGTATATGAAATAACTTTAAGTATAGAGGGAGATAAAACTAGGAAAATAAAAGGTCTCTTTTGGGAAAAACTTTCAAAAGGCTACGACATCCTGTTAGCTGAAAAAGACTGGCCACCAGAGTTTGTCAGGGAGTGCCCTCATGGCAAAGAAATGATTATGCCTGCCTTCTCAAATCATATTCCGATTCATAAAGAATACACATTGGCAAGACAATGGGCAGTGGCCCAAGCTCTTGCTTTATACAGAAATCATGTAGGATGGGATGAGGATTCACCTCACCACAAAATCCAGTTACAAATTCAGCCCACTGCACAAAGGCAGTATCCAGTTAAACAAGAAGCTGAAAAGCAAGTCAAGGAGATCTTGGATCAACTTGAATATCAAGGGTCGAATGAAACATGCACCTCACAAATGAACAATCCTTTGTTTCCTGTCTCCAAGCCAGACGATTTATATTGTCTAGTTTTAGACTACTGACACCTTAACTCCTGTTGTAAAACATTTGCAGTACAAAACTCACATAGTGCAGCACTAATGAATAACATTGTGCGCAAAAAATATAAAACGACATTAGATATCTCTAATGGATTCTTCTGTCAAAACATAGTACCTGAAAGCAGGTATTTGACCGCTTTCTCAATAATTGGATCGCAAAAACAATTTTGCCGACTCCCACAGGGATTCGAGAATAGCCCAGGATTGTTCTCAGTGAGAGTAACAGAGTTACTACAAATATATGATGATGAAGCATTATCATATGTCGATGACATCTATCTCACAGATGATGACCTGGAGACTCACTTAAAAAGGGTGAACACCATAATACTTGGGTTCGCGTTAGAGGGTTACAAATTCAACTTTAAAAGGTCATGAATTGCCCATCTTACCGTACTATTTTTAGAATAAGAATTATAAAGTGAAGGCAAAAGCATGGCAGACAATTTCTTAGAGAAATGTGCTGTACTCCAAGCACCAAAAATGCTGAAGAACTTACAATCAATACTAGGTTTCCTGAATTTCGGAAGAACAAACATTCTGAATTATGCAGAGAGGGTTAAACCTCTCTATGAATTAATAAAACCTGATTTCAAACCAATACATTGGACTCAAAAATATACAGAAATTCTGAGATCATTACAAACAGACATGTTAACCAAAACAAAATTGCAAACACGTGAAAAAACACGCAATCTTGTAATCCGAGTCTTCCCAGGAAGATGCGGATTCACATACCTGACCTCTAATGAGGGAGAAACGGTACCTATAGCTTACAAATCACATTTGTACACTCAAGCTGAAATGCAATAGAGCTCTACTGAAAAAATTCTGACAGCGGTACAGACTGCTGTAGCAAAAGAAAGAGCCCAAGCCCAAGGCAGAAGGATAACTGTTTTTACAGCAGAATCAGCCCTTGAGGCATTAACGTGCACACGCAATTTAAATACTGCGGCATTAGATCCAGAATGGATACAATGGGAACATTCTCTTGCTGCAGAAGACGTGAAATACTATTTTGACCCGAAACTGAAGAAATTAGAAGATCTAGAGTACAAACAGGAATATACTCTGCCAATCGAAATTCTGCCTCTAGAAAAGTACACTTGTGTAATCTACATGGACAGATTTGCACAACACTACAATGTAGTGGAAAAATCATACAAAGCAGTGTGCGCGATTGTTAAAGGTCGCTGGCGCTCTGGTAAATTCAAACCAATGATTACCAAAACTGAATCACTCAGAAACTGTTCAGCTCAGCGAGCTGAAATAAGATCTTTAAAGATGGCGCTTGAAAATGCCGATCGCGAATTCCCCACACTAATAGTGTGTGATTCGTATTTCTGCGTCAAATCTTACAACAGTGACATGCAGACATGGAGTAAAAATGGTTACAAAGATGACACAGGTGCCACAATTAAGCATAAAACGCTTTGGGAACAAGTAGTTCTTTTAAAGAAAGAACTACAGAAGACTCACGTGATACACGCACGCGTTCACGTTGCAGGGAAATCATTGGCTTACACAGCCACAGCGGAAGCGGTTCATCCGGCTTCCGTAGCCACTGAAAAGCGTTTAGAAAAACAAATAGATGGAGAGACCATGCTGGCGGTAAAAGCCTCATTAAAAGGGGATTATGCAGCATTACCTCTCAACTATCCACTCAGTAATACATACATAATTGATGCAAACTCTGTTCCGTTTGCTCGAATCCCTGAAGTGGAGGATAGAGTAAATCCAAACACGAACTGGAGAATCTTCTTGCTACATGAAGCACATATGGGATTGGGTCTGAGGCACCAAGAGATCCTGAAATCTCTGACGGAACTACAATCAGAGTACTGGTGGCCGGGAATGAGCATAGATATCTACAAATTTGCAAAAAATTGTGAGGACTGCAACAGAGATCGCAGTTGTGAACCGGACCAGCCAATAGCCCAGATACCAGTATTAGATAGCATCAGGCTATCTATAGCGCAGAAATCCAGCAGGAAAAAGGCGTCCCATAATTAATAAAGACTTAATTCACTTGAAAATGTGGACCCCAGCGCTCGGCTGATGCCAGAACTGTTATAAAAGATTTGCGAGTCTTTATCGGCACATACGCACTTGGCATGCTACATTCTGATCAGGGTCCTGCGTTTAACTCTCGAGCTTACAAAGAGGCCATGAACAGCATGGGCATTGCATTGCGGTACTCTTCTCCCTTCCATCCTGAGGGAAATGTGGTTGTGGAAAGAAAAAACCGGGACATAAAGCAATCTATGACAGCGAGGGTATTAGGTTCGGGTGATGGGTGGGTCAAACATTTAACAAGTGTCCAACGTAGTCTTAATAATTTGCCAATAAATTCTCTAAAAGGTCTCATTCCATACGAACTATTGTTCGGGACTAGAATGCTTATTCAGGATCTTGATAGTCATACTTCAGTGGTAGAAGAAAAATCCTATGATATCAAAGATCGTTTGGCTGTTTTACAGGATTTAAATGAAACAAGAAAAAACCTGAGTAACATAAAGTTGAAACAACAGCTGACAGCCACTGAAGAAAAACCACCTGTCCCAGCAAGACCTGTCTGGATTCCAAAGATTGGGGATCTTGTCAGAGAGAAGATTGCGGTGAAGAAGGAATTTGGGCCTTCTTACAGAAAAGCTGTACCTGTCTTAGCTATCAACGGAAGAAGATCAGTTGTACTATCGCCGCTTGCTGGTAAAAAGGAGAACAGAGTTGTATCTATCGACCTGGTAAAACCACAATCATGTGGCCAATAATAAGTAGTAGGCCCAGTGGACTCCCAAGAAATAACAGAATACCCAAATTTGCTACAATCCAAGAGGCTCACACTGAGAGACTGATCACATTTGATAAACCTGAAATAAATAAGAAGGGACTATGCAATAATGCCATGGAACTTGTGCCTCTTGAAACCCAAATTACAACAGTTCGTCAAGAAACACCAGTCTACAATGATGTAGCTTCTGACTATACTAATGAAAGAAAGAAAAATGAAAACTCGGAAATAATTCGAACAATTGACAGAACTGCATCTGGCTGCTCATTAACTTCGACAACTTTTCTGAAGATCCAAGCGAGCCTGAAGAAACGCCTGCAACAAAAACTTTTAAACACAAAGTAAATGAACTTTCTCATCAACTAAAAGAAACTTATCTGATTTCACCATGGATTGAATTTTGGATTGTGTTAGGTGTACTTACTCGCCTGCTTTGGCTCATCATGGTTCTATGTTTGGGAAAATTCATAGATGGAAAATATAGTACAATGGACACAGCAAGTCAGAACATCAACTTGGTCCTAAAGCCTCACACATCCTCCCACATCGAGAAAAGAGAACTGTCAACAGTGAACATCTCAGCCAATCTAATACCTGGTGGGTTAGCATGGGACAGAACTGATTATGACATTTTTGGCCCGGTTGAGCTCCTGAAGTATCCACACCAGTTCAAGGTTTTATTAAGTGACTTTGTGACACCAAGTACATTCTCTGATGATTGGGACTTTGAAAACATTAATAATATGATGTCGGATTTAGTAATGTCAGCAAAATTTACAGAACATGATTATTTACAGGGTTCATCAAATTATGAAGAGTTATATTGTTACACACATTATGGTGATCACTTTTTGCATAAAAGTGCTCAGTCTAGAAATGTTTTATCTTATAACCAATGGGAACACTGTCAAACTCCCCCAAAAGGCAGCTCAAAAACATTTTATGAGAATTCCAGTACTTCTCAGGGTTTAATAACAGTGATCCAGAAACGTTTTACTTTAAAATGTCATTTAGGACAGCAATGAAAACAATGTTGACAAATACTAAATTGATTTATTCTGAAAAATGTTATGACAAAATGTCTTCACTTGGTTTCGAATTTTGGAAAAACACCATTGAAACAAAAACGATCTGGGGTACCAAAGATTGGCAAGTACAAGGCCTAGAAGCATTATTTAGGGCCTGCATGATCCCGGAAAAAATGATATTTTTGAATGACACAATTCAACAAACTACTTGTCTTGGCCTAGCTAAGATAAAAGACTTAAATACACTGTCTATTCCGAAACCCATTACTGATAGTGAAAGCACTACTGATGTGGAGATAGACGTATCCCATATTTTAATTCAAAACAGAACACATCCTGATTGGAAAAAGTGGTTGATCTGGTCAACAGACAAATAACTGTCAAAATAGATTCCTGAACAATACACAAGGGTTCAAAATGACCAGACTAGACCCTAGATACTCCCAGAGACAACATCCAGGGATAGTTACAACATACAGTGATGGGAAACTATGCCTTGAATGGATAGAGAAATCCACACTGGCAGAAATTAAGCAACACTTGACTTTACTTAAAGATGGTGCTGACTTGCGTGATTTCATTATGGGACCACGCAAACAGCGTCAAAACCGTTTCATAGCGGCCAGTATATACGCTGCATACAACGAAGCTTGGAAAGTAACGCAAATTGAAACAGCTGAAAAAATACGAGAAATTGATTGTATAAATTTGGAAAAATCACTTTCTGTTGTGGACAATGGGTTAAAGACTCTGTCTTCCAGAATATATTCACTGGACAGTATTGTATCTTCTGCCTTTGATATAATAAAGCAGGACTTACTAATGTTACATCATGGTCAGTCTCAATTACGTTCTATTGTACAACTTGGCTGGACGTTACAAAACCTACGTTCAGGCTACGTGCCATGGTGCCTAATCAACATAACGTCATTATTTTCTATCTTAAACCTTACTGATAAACACATCAGTTTGGCACAAAAAGGAGCAGACTATACGATCCTGAGCATTGAAAAACTTGAGAGATTACCACTGACAATGTCAGAGAGACCTGTCATTGAATGGATAATACATGGAACAATTACTATTCCGATTACAACTTTCCAGTTTAAATATTGCCAAGAGTACATACCAGCAGACCAGTATGAAAGGTTGGGTCAAGAATACATAACATAACATAACATAACATGTGTATTTGTAAAGCGCACGTTCACCCTTGGGTATCTTGGCGCTGAATAACAGATGTTTATTGTTACCCAACTCAATGGTACTCATTTTATCGACCTCAGTTGGATGAAAGGCTGAGTGAACCCCCGGGATTTGAACCTGTGACCATGAGGTCGAACACAGGCCCCTGCAATGGACGCATTAGTCCACTGAGCCACCAGACCCGGATCAAATCAACCTGGAATTTACCTTATACACACAGATGTTATAGTGAAGGGAACAAGGAGGTATTCCCTAGTGGTAACAATTGTAAGAAATCACTAAGCAGTACACTTCTGGGTCAAGGTATTAATTTGCATGGAGCCTGCAAAGAGTCTTTAAATAACCTTTCATGTCACCTGCATGGCATGCCTGCAAAACAGATAGAGCCATTTTTTTAGACCACTTTCTAACGGTAGTTACATTTTAATAAGCGACCACAGCTTTTGTGGCATGCTGCCAGGAAAAGCCTATCTTACGACCGTAACTTCCAGGGCCGTTTGCTGTATGCAAGTATTGTATCCACACAGCAATCCAGATATGGGGGCTGCGTTATGGCCTTCTGTGAATATCTCTTCTATTCGAATTGATACTTTAAGCAGAATGAAGTCTATTCTTTTACAGACAACTGTGCCTTTAACGTCATCAAAAGAAACATATGACCTGCAAGTTGCATGGACGACTGCAGAGATACATACCCTTTTATCGACAAATTGCCCCGTACATTTCGTAGAAGTGTTAAGTCAAATTTTAAACATGTCTGATACCAGTGGGATCGCACATGTATTTAAGACAGTTTTTTCGGGACTGTTAGCACCCTTTGAAACAGTTCTGGGCATCTTCCCGAATTTTGTCCATTCTGTCTTTGGCGGCCTACCCTTAATCCTGGGACTCGTGGCAGGAATTTTTACTTTTGCTCCTTCTGCACCGATATGGCAAGCCAATCCACAGTCAAGACTCCAGCAACGATGGAAGAAACGATCCTAGCAATACGCTACCGGGACAGAATCACTAAAGTCCTCGGATAGGCTCGGCTAAGAGATCTGAATACAACCTGGTTTCTTTCATTCAGACCAATCTGGCAGGATTGTGTCTTACGTGTGCTTTGATGTCTGCTATGCGGAGAAGAATGCGTGTTGGACGTCTGTCTTATACTACAATCAGCAGTACCAATGGATATCAATACTTTGCTAGGTCCTGTAACGACTCATGCATCGTGTTGTCCCCAGCGGCTACCGATTCTGATGACGGCATTCGTTGAGACTTCACCACTATGAGTAGGTGGCGGTGAGGTACGAGAGAAAAGCAGCACCAAACAGGTACAACCTTCTGTGAGCATTGCTGATCCAACCATCAATGAAAGCAATCACGCAGAGAACTGCTCAGTTGCAACATTTTCGAACTTGGTCGAACTTTCACCTTATATTGTAGACCAATTTTTTGCGAGTCTGTCTGAAATAATGTTCTCCCCCGAGCAACGAGAATGAATAATTTTTTACAAACACACAGCGTTCCCTGAACTCTGAATTCGGCCTTCAGTTTTTTGATAAACAAAGCTACAGCCAATATTTGGAACTCATATTCCCCTGAAAGCGAAGTTATCTTTGCCCATTTTTTCAAAATATTTACTTTTTTTGGCACAGGGTACTCTGCTTAATTAAGAACTATTCTTAGAGAACAGAGCTTCTATTTTTAGGATACTAGAGACAATATTTTGCCTCAGCCTATAGCACATATACAGCAATTTGTATAAATATGTGATGAAATGGTCTCGACCTTCTTTTCTGTATTTAGAGCCATTTCATGTGTAATTTTCGCAATTCATTCTGCTGCCGAATGATGACATTGCTTGAAAAGCGTACAGTACCAACACTACAAATTCGTGTATTTACCTTATACCATTTCAAATGCGAAATATGTATTTTGGGGTGGGTCGGAAAACACACATGCATCGTTGAATGTTTACTATTGCTTAGTATTTTAGTAATGATGGACATCAATCCGTGGAGTGGGTGTTGTGTTTATATCTAGGACCCTAATTTGATATTCCCGATTTATGACCTTGTGAGGTTATAATCAATAAATATCCTGATAAAGGCATAAGAATCAGATCCATATTCAGTAATAGCCCATGCAGTCCAAAGCACAGCACGGCTACTCCCATCGACTCCTAGAAAGCACAAGGCGTTCTTTAAACAAACCAAGCCTCCAGCAGCCCAGGAAATCCCCCCTGCTTTTGTTTTGATTTGAACAAGAACTCATGAAGTCCAGAAAGAACTGTTAGTTCTTAGTGACGTCTTATGTCCAACCTTACGTCAAACCCGGCACCTTCCAGGTATAAAATACCAACAGTTGCCTTAAGCAAACACACAGTGGTTTGGAGCAGAGCGGCCATCTACTTGCCCGAGAGCCCAGCTGATGCGAGAGCCCACGGAAGCCGCCCCTCCCGTTTGACGCACTGAGAGAGACGCTGTCCTTTTCTCCAGCCGAGAAAATCCAGCTCCGGTGTTTCCAGCCTACCCTTGCAGGTTGCTGGGATATCGAGTCCTGAGGAAAGAGATACCAGACCTCCCACATTCTATTACCAAGGTACGGAGCTGACTAAACCCTTGAGAGAATTCTTAATGCAGATTCTTGGCAAAATAATCTTAACCAACTTAACTTAAAACTGCTACTTACTCTTCCCTTCCCAGTATTAGGCTTAGGTCAGGTACACCGGGGTAGGCTTAGTTAGAAGCACCAGTTGAGTACGTTAGTCAATGTATTCATGTATGTATATATTTTATCCCTTTTAAAGTATCATATGGCTAAGAAACCATATCCATGCTTTTACAGTATTATTTCCAAATACTACTTTTACTGTACGCACTTTACTATACTTTAAGTATTGCAATTGTGGCAATTCATTTCTCTTGCATGAGAAAGAAGACTGCTCAATAAATAACACCTTTTATTGACAACGCCCGTCTCTCTATTTCTCTGCATTCTGGTGAAACTAAGTATGCACTGCTGACTGAGTGAAATAACTGTCCATTGTTTTCACACAACTCTAGAGATATACTCTTATTCTGAGGGAGCAAAGTTGTCATGTTTATGCGGTTGTCAGAAACTGAATCCCTTCTTGTCTGAGTCAGGGGAGCTTGTCCCTCACTATTCGTTCAAGAAAGTTTCCAGTGACCTCTGAGCTAGCTGGCACAAACCTAAATTAAGTTTAACATAGTCAGTAGAGACCTAGATGACCTCAGTCCTACGTCTACACTGCTGTTTATGTTATTCCAATGCGCAGAGCCTATTGGGAAAATAGGAACTACACTACATGGCGCCCAACATTTGGTAAGGCGATAATCTAATGCAAGACACTAGAGTATCTCAGTCGTGCTTTTTCACACAGACCCCTTTCTCCCGTAAAAACTCCAATAGACGTCTGGAGTGGGTGAAAGGTTAATATCCGCCGGAACTTAGTAGGATGAGAATCCTATGTATTAGTTTTTGGTATAGTCAACGTTGAAGGATGCAGTGTTCCAAAATATTGTGCACCTAATCGTTGTTTCCTTGAAACTCGATCTGCAACAAAAAACTTTCAGTCAATAAAATGTCCGAAAGTGAGGACGAAAGGGAAAGAGCAAGAATAGGAGCTCAACTAATAGAGGAAGACACAAGTCTCCAAGAAAGTGACCCGAATGTTATACTCATTCCGGTCAGCGTAAGAAGAACTATAACTCTTAAACTCATAGAACATGGACTAACATCACGAGGTGGTACAGTCATATTCGTGGTAGAGGCACAAGAATATCGGCAGACAGAGGTATTCTATTCACGGATGCATTTTCCAGCAGCACACGCTGTGACAAAAGACTTCCACTATTACAAAATAGAGGAACCTCCGGATGAGTATACTCCTTTCGAGGACGTTGAAATCCCACTAAATTACCAAGAACACCTGCTCTAGTTTAATGGCGCCCTAAAACATAATAATCACATCACCAGGCTCGGTCCACTAGACCAGGAGCAACGTGGCCGGTTCTAGCCAGCTACGCAACACACCCAGACATTGAAACAATGTCAAGCAAAGAACTCCTAGTTAAACTAAAAGAATTAACAAAGGCATATAGAGAATTAGTTCAATTAGCGAGGGACGATATAAAGAACCTCCAGAAATTGAAGGAAACAGATAAAACAGAACAACCTTTTGAACTTGCCAGAATCATAGAAAAATCCTATGAAGAGCTAGGAAGAGATAATTTGGGTGGAAAACCGGTAAAACCCCAACTAACTGAAAATCCAGAAAAAACATTTATTAAAAATAATTTAAAAACTCCAAAAAAGAGTTGGGAAGGTAATAAACAAACCATTCCCAGAGAAAAACGTTTCCAGTCCAGAGGAAGGTCTCCTCAGCGGAGAAAAAAATCTCCAAGCCGAGAAGACAAGTCTCCCCAAAGGGAACCCTCGGAAAAAAGATACAACCTTAGAAATAGGGATAATCTGAAAAAAACCGATAGATATCAAGATGTTGATACACGTCCCTCTCGATCTTTTCAGACTTCCTCACAGAAATCGGAAAGAAGAGGACGGTCAGAACACAGAGAAGAGCACATCAAGTCCAAAGACAAAGAACCTGCTCATCAAAGTAAAAAATTACAATTTCCCAGAAAGAAGGTAGCCAGTATTAAGATTAAACATGCCGAGAATTCTGAGGACACAACTGAAAAACGGAGAGTGGGCACAGACAATGCTAGACAGCGCAGCAGAAGTGAACATAGTTCGCAAGATCCTGATGAATCTTCTGGAGACAGTGGACACGAATGAGTACATTCAGGTGGAAACTGCAGACACACGAGTTAGTGTGCCCCATAAAGTATATGAAATAACTTTAAGTATAGAGGGAGATAAAACTAGGAAAATAAAAGGTCTCTTTTGGGAAAAACTTTCAAAAGGCTATGACATCCTGTTAGCTGAAAAAGACTGGCCACCAGAGTTTGTCAGGGAGTGCCCTCATGGCGAAGAAATGATTATGCCTGCCTTCTCAAATCATATTCCGATTCATAAAAAAATACACATTGGCGTGAAAATGGGCAGTGGCCCAAGCTCTTGCTTTATACAGAAATAATGTAGGATGGGATGAGGATTCACCTCACCACAAAATCCAGTTAAAAATTCAGCCCACTGCACAAAGGCAGTATCCAGTTAAACAAGAAGCTAAAAAGCAAGTCAAGGAGATCTTGGATCAACTTGAATATCAAGGGTCGAATGAAACATGCACCTCACAAATGAACAATCCTTTGTTTCCTGTCTCCAAGCCAGACGATTCATATTGTCTAGTTTTGGACTACAGACACCTTAACTCCTGTTGTAAAACATTTGCAGTACAAAACTCACATAGTGCAGCACTAATGAATAACATTGTGCGCAAAAAATATAAAACGACATTAGATATCTCTAATGGATTCTTCTGTCAAAACATAGCACCTGAAAGCAGGTATTTGACCGCTTTCTCAATAATTGGATCACAAAAACAATTTTGCCGACTCCCACAGGGATTCAAGAATAGCCCAGGATTATTCTCAGCGAGAGTAACAGAGTTACTACAAATATATGATGATGAAGCATTATCATATGTCGATGACATCTATCTCACAGATGATGACCTGGAGACTCACTTAAAAAGGGTGAACACCATAATACTTGGGTTCGCGTTAGAGGGTTACAAATTCAACTTTAAAAGGTCATGAATTGCCCATCTTACTGTACTTTTTTTAGGATATGAATTATCAAGTGAAGGCAAAAGCCTGGCAGACAATTTCTTAGAGAAATGTGCTGTACTCCAAGCACCAAAAACGCTGAAGAACTTACAATCAATCAAAGGTTTCCTGAATTTTGGAAGAACATACATTCTGAATAATGCAGAAAGGGTTAAACCTCTCTATGAATTAATAAAACCTGATTTCAAACCAATACATTGGACTCAAAAATATACAGAAATTCTGAGATCATTACAAACAGACATGTTAACCAAAAAAAAATTGCAAACACGTGAAAACACACGCAATCTTGTAATCCGAGTCATCCCAGGAAGATGCGGATTCACATACCCGACCTCTAATGAGGGAGAAACGGTACCTATAGCTTACAAATCACATTTGTACACTCAAGCTGAAATGCAATACAGATCTACTGAAAAAATTCTGACAGCGGTTCAGACTGCTGTAACAAAAGAAAGAGCCCAAGCCCAAGGCAGAAGGATAACTGTTTTTACAGCAGAATCAGCCCTTGAGGCATTAACGTGCACACGCAATTTAAATACTGCGGCATTAGATCCAGAATGGATACAATGGGAACATTCTCTTGCTGCAGAAGACGTGAAATACTATTTTGACCCGAAACTGAAGAAATTAGAAGATCTAGAGTACAAACAGGAATATACTCTGCCAATCGAAATTCTGCCTCTAGAAAAGTACACTTGTGTAATCTACATGGACAGATTTGCACAACACTACAATGTAGTGGAAAAATCATACAAAGCAGTGTGCGCGATTGTTAAAGGTCGCTGGCGCTCTGGTAAATTCAAACCAATGATTACCAAAACTGAATCACTCAGAAACTGTTCAGCTCAGCGAGCTGAAATAAGATCTTTAAAGATGGCGCTTGAAAATGCCGATCGCGAATTCCCCACACTAATAGTGTGTGATTCGTATTTCTGCGTCAAATCTTACAACAGTGACATGCAGACATGGAGTAAAAATGGTTACAAAGATGACACAGGTGCCACAATTAAGCATAAAACGCTTTGGGAACAAGTAGTTCTTTTAAAGAAAGAACTACAGAAGACTCACGTGATACACGCACGCGTTCACGTTGCAGGGAAATCATTGGCTTACACAGCCACAGCGGAAGCGGTTCATCCGGCTTCCGTAGCCACTGAAAAGCGTTTAGAAAAACAAATAGATGGAGAGACCATGCTGGCGGTAAAAGCCTCATTAAAAGGCGATTATGCAGCATTACCTCTCAACTATCCACTCAGTAATACATACATAATTGATGCAAACTCCGTTCCGTTTGCTCGAATCCCTGGAGTGGGGGATAGAGTAATTCCAAACACGAACCAGAGAATCTTCTTGCTACAAAAAGCACATATGGGATTGGGTCTGAGGCACCAAGAGATCCTGAAATCTCTGATGGAACTGCAATCAGAGTACTGGTGGCCGGGAATGAGCATAGATATCTACAAATTTGCAAAAAATTGTGAGGACTGCAACAGAAATCGCAGTTGTGAACCGGACCAGCCAATAGCCCATATACCACTATTAGATAGCATCAGGCTATCTATAGCGCAGAAATCCAGCAGGAAAAAGACGTCCCATAATAATAAAGACTTAATTCACTTAAAAATGTGGACCCCAGCGCTCGGCTAACGCCAGAACTGTTATAAAAGATTTGCGAGTCTTTATCGGCATATACGCAATTGGCATGCTACATTCTGATCAGGGTCCTGCGTTTAGCTCTCGAGCTTACAAAGAGGCCATGAACAGCATGGGCATTGCATTGCGGTACTCTTCTCCCTTCCATCCTGAGGGAAATGCGGTTGTGGAAAGAAAAAAACAGGACATAAAGCAATCTATAACAGCGAGGGTATTAGGTTCGGGTGATGGGTGGGTCAAACACTTAACAAGTGTCCAACGTAGTCTTAATAATCTGCCAAGAAATTCTCTAAAAGGTCTCACTCCATACGAACTATTGTCCCAGCAAGACCTGTCTGGATTCCAAAGATTGGGGATCTGGTCAGAGAGAAGATCGCAGTGAAGAAGGAATTTGTGCCTTCTTACAGAAAAGCTGTACCTGTCTTAGCTATCAACGGAAGAAGATCAGTTGTACTACCACCGCTTGCTGATAAAAAGGAGAACAGAGTTGTATCTATCGACCTGGTAAAACCACAATCATGTGCCCAATAATAAGTAGTAGGCCCAGTGGACTCCCAAGAAATAACAGAATACCCAAATTTGCTACAATCCAAGAGGCTCACACTGAGAGACTGATCACATTTGATAAACCTGAAATAAATACCAAGGGACTATGCAATAATGCTATGGAACTTGTGCCTCTTGAAACCCAAATTACAACAGTTCGTCAAGATACACCAGTCTACAATGATGTAGCTTCTGACTATACTAATGAAAGAAAGAAAAATGAAAATTCTGAAATAATTCGAACAATTGACAGAACTGCATCTGGCTACTTCATTACTTCGACAACTTTTCTGAAGATCCAAGCGAGCCTGAAGAAACGCCTGCAACAAAAAATTTTAAAGACAAAGTAAATGAACTTTCTCATCAACTAAAAGAAACATATCTGATTTCACCATGGATTGAATTTTGGATTGTGTTAGGTGTACTTACTCTCCTGCTTTGGCTCATCATGGTTCTATGTTTCGGAAAATTCATAGATGGAAAATATAGTACAATGGACACAGCAAGTCAGAACATCAACTTGGTCCTAAAGCCTCAAACATCCTCCCACATCGAGAAAAGAGAACTGTCAACAGTGAACATCTCAGCCAATCTAATACCTGGTAGGGTAGCATGGGACAGAACTGATTATGACATTTTTGGCCAGGTTGAGCTCCTGAAGTATCCACACCAGTTCAAGGTTTCATTAAGTGACTTTGTGACACCAAGTATATTCTCTGATGATTGGGACTTTGAAAACATTAATAATATGATGTCGGATTTAGTAATGTCAGCAAAATTTACAGAACATGATTATTTACAGGGTTCATCAAATTATGAAGAGTTAATTGTTACACACATTATGGTGATCACTATTTGCATAAAAGTGCTCAGCCTAGAAATGTTTTATCTTATAACCAATGGGAACACTGTCAAACTCCGCCAAAAGGCAGCTCGAAAACATTTTATGAGAAATTCCAGTACTTCTCAGGGTTTAATAACAGTGATCCAGAAACGTTTTACTTTAAAATGTCATTTCGGACAGCAATGAAAACAATGTTGACAAATACTAAATTGATTTATTCTGAAAAATGTTTTGACAAAATGTCTACACTTGGTTTCGAATTTTGGAAAAACACCATTGAAACAAAAACAATCTGGGGTAGCAAAGATTGGCAAGTACAAGGCCTAGAAGCATTATTTAGGGCCTGCATGATCCCGGAACAAATGATATTTTTGAATGACACAATTCAACAAACTACTTGTCTTGGCCTAGCTAAGATAAAAGACTTAAATACACCGTCTATTCCGAAACCCATAACTGATAGTGAAAGCACTACTGATGTGGAGATAGATGTATCCCATATTTTAATTCAAAACAGAACACATCCTGATTGGAAAAAGTGGTTGATCTGGTCAACAGACACAAATAACTGTCAAAATAGATTCCTGAACAAAACACAAGGGTTCAAAATGACCAGACTAGACCCTAGATACTCCCAGAGACAACATCCAGGGATAGTTACAACATACAGTGTAGGGAAACTATGCCTTGAATGGATAGAGAAATCCACACTGGCAGGAATTAAGCAACACTTGACTTTACTTAAAGATGGTGCTGATTTGCGTGATTTCATTATGGGACCACGCAAACAGCGTCAAAAACGTTTCATAGCTGCCAGTATATACGCTGCATAAAACGAAGCTTGGAAAGTAACGCAAATTGAAACAGCTGAAAAAATACGAGAAATTGATTGTATAAATTTGGAAAAATCACTTTCTGTTGTGGACAATGGGTTAACGACTCTGTCTTACCGGAATATATTCACTGGACAGTATTGTATCTTCTGCCTTTGATATAATAAAGCAGGACTTACTAATGTTACAACATGGTCAGTCTCAATTACGTTCTATTGTACAACTTGGCTGGACGTTGCAAAACCTACGTTCAGGCTACGTGCCATGGTGTCTAATCAACATAACGTGATTATTTTCTATCTTTAACCTTACTGATAAACAAATCAGTTTGGCACCAAAAAGGAGCAGACTATACGATCCTGAGCATTGAAAAACTTGAGAGATTACCATTGACAATGTCAGAGAGACCTGTCATTGAATGGATAATACATGGAACAATTACAATTCCGATTACAACTTTTCAGTTTAAATACTGCCAAGAGTACATACCAGCAGGCCAGTATGAAAGGTTGGGTAAAGAATACATCAAATCAACCTGGAATTTACCTTATACACACAGATGTTATAGTGAAGGGAACAAGGAGGTATTCCCTAGTGGTAACAATTGTAAGAAATCACTAAGCGGTACACTTCTGGGTCAAGGTATTAATTTGCATGGAGCCTGCAAAGGGTCTTTAAATAACCTTTCATGTCACCTGCATGGCATGCCTGCAAAACAGATAGAGCAATTTTTTAGACCACGTTCTAACTGTAGTTACATTTTAATAAGCAACCATAGCTGTTGTGGCATGCTGCCAGGAAAAGCCTATCTTGCGAACGTAACTTCCAGGGCCGTTTGCTGTATGCAAGTATTGTATCCACACAGCAATCCAGATATGGGGGCTTTATCGAATTGATACTTTAAGCAGAATGAAGTCTATTCTTTTACAGGCAACTGTGCCTTTAACGTCATCAAAAGAAACATATGAGCAGCAAGTTGCAAGGACGACTGCAGAGATACATACCCTTTTATCGACAAATTGCCCCGTACATTTCGTAGAAGTGTTAAGCCAAATTTCAAACATGTCTGATACCAGTGGCATCGCACATGTTTTTAAGACAGTTTTTTCAGGACTGTTAGCACCCTTTGAAACAGTTCTGGGCATCTTCCCGAATTTTGTCCATTCTGTCTTTTGCGGCCTACCCTTAATCCTGGGACTCGTGGCAGGAATTTTTACTTTTGCTCCTTCTGTACCGATATGGCAAGCCAATCCACAGTCAAGACTCCAGCAACGATGGAAGAAACGATCCTAGCAATACGCTACCGGGACAGAATCACTAAAGTCCTCGCCACCTGGTTTCTTTCATTCAGACCAATCTGGCAGGATTGTGTCTTACCTGTGCTTCGATGTCTGCTATGCGGAGAAGAATGCGTGTTGTACGTCTGTCTTACACTACAATCAGCAGTACCAATGGATAGCGATACTTTGCTAGGTCCTGTAACGACTCATGCATCGTGTTGTCCCCAGCGGCTAGCGATTCTGATGACGGCATTCGTTGAGACTTCACCACTACGAGTAGGTGGCGGTGAGGTACAAGAGGAAAGCAGCACCAAACAGGTACAACCTTCTGTGAGCATTGCTGATCCAACCATCAATGAAAGCAATCACGCAGAGAACTGCTCAGTTGCAAAATTTTCGAACTTGGTCGAACTTTCACCTGATATTGTAGACCAATTTTTTGCGAGTCTGTCTGAAATAATGTTCTCCCCCGAGCAACGAGAATGAATATTTTTTTACAAACACACAGCGTTCCCTGAACTCTGAATTCGGCCTTCAGTTTTTTGATAAACAAAGCTAGAGCCAATATTTGGAACTCATATTCCCCTGAAAGCGAAGTTATCTTTGCCCATTTTTTCAAAAAATTTACTTTTTTTGGCACATGATACTCTGCTTAATGTAGAACTATTCTTAGAGAACAGAGCTTCTATTTTTAGGATACTAGAGACAATATTTTGCCTCAGCCTATAGCACATATACAGCAATTTGTATAAATATGTGATGAAATGGTCTCGACCTTCTTTTCTGTATTTAGAGCCATTTCATGTGTAATTTTCGCAATTCATTCTGCTGCCGAATGATGACATTGCTTGAAAAGCGTACAGTACCAACACTACAAATTCATGTATTTACCTTATACCATTTCAAATGCGAAATATGTATTTTGGGGTGGGTCGGAAAACACACATGCATCGTTGAATGTTTACTATTGCTTAGTATTTTAGTAATGATGGACATCAATCCGTGGAGTGGGTGTTGTGTTTATATCTAGGACCCTAATTCGATATTCCCGATTTATGCCCTTGTGAGGTTATAATCAATAAATATCCTGATAAAGGCATAAGAATCAGATCCATATTCAGTAATATCCCATGCAGTCGAAAGCACAGCACGGCTACTCCCATCGACTCCTAGAAAGCACAAGGCGTTCTTTAAACAAACCAAGCCTCCAGCAGCCCGTAAAATCCCCCCCTGCTTTTGTTTTGATTTGAACAAGAACTCCTGAAGTCCAGAAAGAACTGTTAGTTCTTAGTGACATCTTATGCCCAACCTTACGTCAAACCCGGCACCTTCCAGGTATAAAATACCAACAGTTGCCTTAAGCAAACACACAGTGGTTTGGAGCAGAGCGGCCATCTACTTGCCCAAGAGCCCAGCTGATGCGAGAGCCCACGGAAGCCGCCCCTCCCGTTTGACGCACTGAGAGAGACGCTGTCCTTTTCTCCAGCCAAGAAAATCCAGCTCCGGTGTTTCCAGCCTACCCTTGCGGGTTGCTGGGATATCGAGTCCTGAGGAAAGAGATACCAGACCTCCCACATTCTATTAACAAGGTACGGAGCTGACTAAACCCTTGAGAGGATTCTTGATGCAGATTCTTGGCAAAATAATCTTAACCAACTTACTTAAAACTGTTACTTACCAGACAAGTCAACGCCGTCTCATCCTCCTGCTTCAACGTACTTTGTATGCTCAAAAAAGTCTTCCATTGGATCCCCGCCGAAACAAGAAAGACTGTCACCCACGCATTGGTTACGAGCCGACTAGACTACGGAAACACCCTCTACGCCGGAATTACAGCCAAATTACAGAAAAAACTCCAATGCATACAAAACGCATCAGCAAGACTCATTTTGGACATCCCCCGCCAAAATCACATTACCGGCCCCCTGAAAAACCTCCACTGGCTTTCCGTCACCAAGAGAATAACATTCCGCCTCCTCACCCACGCACACAAGGCCCTCTACAAAATAGGGCCCGAATGCCTCAACACTCGACTATCCTTCTACACACCCACCCGCCAACTTAGATCCTCCAATCAAGGCCTCGCCGCTGTTCCGCGCATCCAAAGATCCACGATGGGAGGTAGATCCTTCTCCTACTTGGCTGCCAAGACCTGGAACTCACTCCCCACTCACCTCCGCCTTACACAGAACCGCATCTCTTTCAGAAAAGAACTTAAAACCTGGCTATTCGATAAATAATAATCCCCCCTCCCCAAGCGCCTTGAGACCCTCTGGGTGAGTAGTGCGCTATATAAATTCCTGAACTTGAACTATCCCTTCCCAGTATTAGGCTTAGGTCAGGTACACCGGGGTAGGCTTAGTTAGAAGCACCAGTTGAGTACGTTGGTCAATGTATTCATGTATGTATATATTTTATCCCTTTTAAAGTATCATATGGCTAAGAAACCATGTCAATGCTTTTACAGTATTATTTCCTAATGCTACTTTTACTGTACGCACTTTACTAAACTTTAAGTATTGCAATTGTGGCAATTCATTTCTCTTGCATGAGAAAGAAGACTGCTCAATAAATAACACCTTTTATTGAAAACACCCGTCTCTCTATTTCTCTGCATTCTGGTGAAACTAAGTATGCACTGCTGACTGGGTGAAATAACTGTCTATTGTTTTCACATGACTCTAGAGATATACTCTTATTCTGAGGGAGCAAAGTTGTCATGTTTATGCAGTTGTCGGAAACTGAATCCCTTCTTGTCTGAGTCAGGGGAGCTTGTCCCTCCCTATTCGTTCAAGAAAGTTTCCAGTGACCTCTGAGCTAGCTGGCGCAAACCTAAATTAAGTTTAACATAGTCAGTAGAGACCGAGATGACCTCAGTCCTACGTCTACACTGCTGTTTAAGTTATTCCAATGCGCAGAGCCTATTGGGAAAATATGAACTACACTACACCAGGACTGGCGAGGGGGTATTATTCCAAAGCGTATGACACTTTACACAACATGTTTTGATAAAGCAAAACCAAAGTTAGCAAGTAACCGCGAGGATTATAATGCACTTAAGAGTATATGGTATGGCAATATCCCAGAACAGCTAAGGGACTTGATTCCGAAAGCTGCAGACAGGCTCAGCTCATGCTAGAGCACCATCTCACATAAAACCAAGCACTCTGCCTCCAGGATTGTTAAGGCCTGCCATAGGAATGACTTATAGGTATATATCTGTCCAGATATAGGGTTAGATATAGGTATACTATATCTAAGCAAGGGGTGATTACACAACCTTGCCCCAGCTGAGTGATCAGCCAGTTGTGTCAGTGTGGAATGCCAGCCAGGGGTGGCAAAAGATATGCTGCAGCCCCTGGTAGGCCTTGGATACACCTATGCCCTGGGTACCTATGGTACACTGTACAGGGGCTGATAAGGTGACCCAATACCCAATTGGTAATGTACCTAAAGTACATGGTTGTGAATTTAGAGAGAAAACAGCAGGCTGTGGGTCTGATTAGCAGGCCCACAGCCACATTAATTTGAAAACCAGTGAAGCAAAAAGCAAAAAATGGTGTGACCATAGGAAAGCAGACCCACTCTCCTACAGCGGGGACAGGGGGAAAGGTGGACCGGTAATCCGGCAGCGTCAACCCAGCTCATTAGAGCAGTATGGGAGCCAGATCAGGCCAGGCCCTCTCAGTCTTCAAATGCAAATGCGAGTCTGGGCAGATCCACTGTCCCGGACACAAGCTCCGAGTTTAGTGGATGGGGGAAAGGCAGTCCGATGATCCGGAATCGTCTACACAGCCCTCACAGAGGGGGAGTTAGGCCGGCTCAGATCCTCAGTATTTGTGAGCGCAGGACAGTAAAGGAGCTGTGCTGTCACGGCGGAAGAGGCCGTATCAGCAGGGGGCACGATCTGGAAACCCCAAAGACACAGCACACACAGGTCCTCAACGCCAGCAAAGCCGGGGCTGCACAGCTGGACCGAGGGACAGAGGCATTTCATGGTAGGGATGGCGGATGCATAGGCGAATGCACAGGCGGGGCACCAGGGGCAGACTCAAAAACTCAGTCCCAGAGGTCCTTACTGCAGGCAAAGCCGGGCATGCATAACATGCACAAGGGGCCAAGGCACTCAGTGGCAGATTCGGCGGTTGCCCAGGCAGGGCACCTGGATCTGCGGCAGAGTCGGCGGTTGCACAGGCAGGGCACCTGGATCAGCGGCAGAGTCGGCTGTTGCACAGGCAGGGCACCTGGATCGGCGGCAGACAGACGACCAGCTCTCGCAGGAGAGGGTCGCAGCAGTGAAGTCTGAGCGTGTGGAGGGTGCACCGCCGTCTGCACCGTCTGCATCAGTGGGTCCGGTTCGAGCGCGAAGCGGTTCAAGCAGCGAGGCGGACCAGACTTCGGATCGTCCGAATTGGACTCCAGCAAGGTAAGAAAAAGAAACCAAGTTCTTGAGCTAAATTGTTGATAAAGCTGGTTGCAGGATTTAAGTAGAATACTGGTGGATGGCTGGGTTAAAAACGGGATATCAGCTGATTTAGATCCCAAACCCGGGAGCCGCTGGGGAGGGCTCCTACCAACATAAGGCAATGTCAAATTGTATCCTGGTAACTGCTAACCCTACAAACGTTGTGGATACAAAATATTATAGGCTGTATGGGCTATTATATTTGGTATCCCCTAAGGGTACCGGATGCAAAATCTGGTGGAATGATGTACTAAATGTGAAAAGATACAGTAGTTTGCTATCAAACAAAAGGCAATTTCATCTATTCAATGGCTCAAGGGTGACCCATGAAACATAGAGGATACGAGATATTACAGCAATGTGTGAGCCATAATATTTGTTATACCCGTAGTAAATGATGTTGGAAAAAAAAGGAGAGGTGCTCTTTGGTATAGGAATATTGTGCTCCCCCATCCAACATAAGGCATAGTCAAATTGAATCCTGATAACTTCTAAACAGATAAACACTGGGGATACCAAATATTATAGGCCATATAGGCTATTAAATTTGGTAATCCCTAAGGGTACGGATGCAAAATCTTGTTGAATGATGTACAAAATTTAAAAAGATACTGTAGTCTGCTATCAAATAAAAGGCAAATTCAATTGGTCAATGGCTTAAGGGTAACCTATAAAATATGGGGGATACAAGATATTATGGCAATGTGTGACCCATAATATTTGGTATCCCTTAGTAAATGATGTTGGAAAGCAAAAGGAAGGGTGCTATTTGTTATAGGAATACTGTGCTTCCCCTTCCAACATACGGCAAAGTCAAATTGAATCCTGGTAAGTTCTAACCTGAGAAACACTGGGGATACCAAATATTATAGGCCATATAGGCTATTATGGTTCATATCCCTAAGGGTACAGATGCAAAATATTGTGGAATGATGTACAAATGTGAAAAGATACTGTAGTCTGCTATCAAACAAAAGGTAATTTCAACTATTCAATGGCTCGAAAGGTAACACATGAAACATCAGGGATACGAGATATTACAACATCAATGAGCCATAATATTTGGTATCCCTATAGTAAATGATGTTGGAAAGCAAAAGGAAGGGTGATATTAGGTATAGAAATACTGTGCACTTCCAGCCAACATAAGTCAATGTCAAATTGAATCCTGGTAACTTCTAACCCGAGAAACGCTGGGATACCAAATATTATAGGACCTATAGGCTATTATATTTGATATCCCCTAAGGGTATCGGATGCAAAAAATTGTTGAATGATGTACAAAATGTGAAAAGATACTGTAGTCTGCTATCAAATAAAAGGCAAATTCAATTGGTCAATGGCTACATTGTAACCCATGAAAATAGGGGATACAAGATAATATGACTATGTGTTAGTCAAAATATTTGGCATCCCTTTAGTAAATGATGTTGGAAAGCAAACGGAAGGGTGCTATTTGGTATAGAAATACTGTGCTCCTGCATCCAACATAGGGCGAAGTCAAATTGAATCCTGGTAACTTCCACCCCGAGAAACACTGGGGATAACAATTATTATAGGCCGTATAAAACTATGACAGTTGGTGTCCCCTAAGGGTAAGGAAGCAACATCTTGTGGCATGATGTACAAAATTTGAAAAGATACTGTAGTCTGCTATGAAACAAAAGGCACTTTCAACTATTCAATGGCTCAAGTGTAACCCATGAAACAAATGGGATGGTAAATATTACAGCAATGCTTGACCCATAATATTTGGTATCCCCATAGTAAATGGTGTTGGGAAGCAAAAGGAAAGGTGCTCCTTGGGATCAGTACACTGTGCTCCCCCATCCAACAAAAGGCAAAGTCAAATTGAATCCTGGTAACTTCCAACCCAGAGAAACACTGGGGATAACAAATATTATAGGCCGTGTAAAACTACGATAGTTGGTGTCCCCTCAAGGTAAGGAAGCAAAATCTTGTGGAATGATGTACAAAATGTGAAAAGATACTGTAGTCTGCTATCAAATAAAAGGCAAATTCAATTAGTCAATGGCTAAAGGGTAACCCATGAGACAGAGGGGATACAAGATATTACAGCAATGCGTGAGCCATAATATTTGGTATCCCCAAAGTAAATGATGTTGGAAAGTAAAAGGAAGGGTGCTATTTGGTATCGAAATACCTTGCTCCCGCATCCAACATAAAGTGAAGTCAAATTGAATCCTACTAACTTCTAACCTGAGAAACACTGGGGATACCAACTATTATAGGCCGTATAAAACTATTATAGTTGGTATCCCCTAAGTGTACAGATGCAAAATCTTGTGGAATTAAGTACAAAATGTGAAAAGATACTGTAGTTTGCTATCAAACAAAAGGTCATTTCAACTAGTCAATGGCTAAAGGGTAACACATGAAACATAGGGGATACGAGATATTACAGCAGTGTGTGAGCCATAATATTTGGTATCCTCATAGTAAACGATGTTGGGAAGCAAAAGGAAGGGTGCCATTTGTTATAGAAATACTGTGCTCCTCCATCCAACATAAGGCAATGTCAAATTGAATCCTAGTAACTTCTAACCCAAGAAACGCTGGGGATACCAAATATTATAGGCTGTATAAGCTATTATAAGTGGTATCCCCTAAGGGCACCGGAGGCAAAATCTTGTGTAATGATGTACACAATGTGAAAAGATACTTTAGTCTGCTATCAAATAAAGGGCACAATCAATTGGTCAATGGCTAAAGGGTAACCCATGAAACATACGGGATACAAGATATTATGACAATGCATGAGTCAGAATATTTGTTATCCCCTTAATAAATGATGTTGGAAAGCAAAAGGAAGGATGTTATTTGGTATAGAAATGCTTTGCTCTCCCAGCCAACATAAGGCGATGTCAAACGGAATCCTAGTAACTTCTAGCCCGAGAAATACTGGGATTACCAAATATTATAGGCCGTATAGGCTATTATATTTGGTATCCCCTAAGCGTACTGAATGTAAATTTCTATGGAATAATGTACAAAATAGGAAAAGATACTGTAATCTGCTATCAAATAAAAGGCAACTTCAAGTGGTCAATGGCTAAAGGGTAACCCATGGAACGTAGGGGATTCGAGATATTACAGCATGGCTTGAGCCTAAATATTTGGAATCCCCATAGTAAATGATGTTGTAAAGAAAAAGGAAGGGTGCTTATTGGCAAGCGAATACTGTGCTAAGCCATCCAACATTAGACCACGTCAAATTGAATCTTTGTAAGTTCTTACCTGAGAAACACAAGGGATACCAAATTTTATAGGTGGTACAGTCCATTATATATGGTACCAGATATTACAGCAATGCCAAAGCTGTAATATTTGGCATCCCCATAGTACAATTATATGGAAAACAGAGGGAAGGATGCCATTTGGCAGGAAAATACGTTGTTCACCCAGACAACACAATGTCATGTCCAATTGAATTCTGGTAAGGTCTATCCTGAGAAACATAGGGGATACCAAATATTATAGCCCTAATGAGACATTATATTTGGTATCTTCCAAAGGAACCAGATGTGAAAGTTTGCACAATAAAATCAAAAATGTGAAAAGATATAGCAGTCTGCTGGCAAATAAAGTGCAAATTAAGTTAATATGTGGATAAAAGGTAATGCTTGAAAAGTTGGGGATTCTAGATATTACAGCACTGCAGAAGGCGTAATATGCGGTATCCCCACAGTAAAATATTATGGAAAACACAGGGAAGGGTGCTATTTGGCACGAAAATACTTTGTCCACAGAACGCCATGTCAAATTGAATCTTGGTAAGCTCTACCCCAAGAAATAGAAGGTATACCAAATATTATAGCCCAAACAAGGCGTTATATTTGGTATTCCCGAAAGGAACCAGATGTGAAAGCTTGTGGAATCAAATGAAAAATGCAAAGAATTAGTGTAATCAACTATCATATAAAAGGTAACTTGAATTGGTCAGTGGCTAAAAGATAACCCGTTGAAAAGTAGGGGATATCAGAAATTACAGCAATGCAGGACCAGTAATATGTGATATCTGCACAGTAAAAGATGTTGGAAAACACAGTAAAGGGTGCTATTTGGCAGGAACATACTGTGTTCTTCTTGCCCAAAGTGTGAGAAGTTGGCCTGATATGTGATTTCCACTAATCTAGTGGGCACTCTGTATCAGTCCAAACAACCCTTATGGTGATGGTTGTAAAGTCAACCTTATAGACCAGCTATCCTAGTGGTAGCATGGACAAAGTAGTCTTAGGCTAAAACTTCAGAGAGCATGTGAAGCCAATTGTTTTCCCAATACTAACCCCTTGAATACCAAATGAAAGGACACCACACAAGGTATATATCAAATATATATGTATTTATTACTAACACAACCCCTCTGCACTCTTTATGAGTTCAGAGTTCGAGATACAGCACAAGTTACTCAATAAGCATACTTGTTGTTGTATGACTTTATTCGATATAAAAATAATCATGAAAGTATCAACAAATCAAATCAAGGCCATCCAATTAAAAACATCCAGAGTTAAAAGGAGCAATATCGCAATGTCATACAATCAAACAATAAAACACATTCATGTTGATTAAGAACAATGTGTACAAAATATAAAAATAAGCATACTATAAGTTGCACAAATACAATTCTGCCCAAGGGGCCTCACGAACCATATACTAAGTAAGTGGTATAAGAACCACTTCAGGAAAGGTGAGTAAGCCTAGGGCCTAGGAAATCGCTGGGGCTACACTGATCAACCAAAGGTTAGGAAGTAGGTGTCCCACAGGATGCGTGCGCAGTGTCTAAACACACACGCAGGTTACCATAGACTTTCAATGGGAACGTAAAAGTTACAAAGTAGTAGTTTTCGGACACTTCCAGGTGGACTACGGGAAAACCCAGTTAAACTAGGACACTTGGATAGTTGTTACCCACGGGAGCACCGGAGTACTCAAGTTACCTCACCCAGGGAAGCCGGGTGCATAGGTGTTCTTTCGTGTCGGGTTTCGTCGATCAATCCTATGGAGAGCTGCAAGAAAATGCTGCAGGCGACCAGGAGGAAGATGTCCAGATGGATCCAAGGGTGGATCGGAACAGTGAAGAACCTGAAAGCAGAGGGGATAGAGTCTGGGTCACTAGCCAGTGACCAGGAAGGAACCAGGCGATGTCGAGGTGCAATCAGGTGAAGAAGTGAATCTTGTCTCTGCAGCCATGTGGACCAGGAGGCGTTGATGACAACCAGGAGCTGGATACGGACTGTCCCACAAAGGATCTAGCTGTTGGCGGTGTCGGCTTCCGGATCGGAGTCAACAAGCCTTGGCAAAGGCAATCAACGCAGGAACGGGAGATCGGCTTCTGTTCAGACCAGCAAGATCTGGGGAGCTTCCCCTTTATAGGAAAGCAGGAGCAAACCCAGAGCAACCAGGCAAGCAGCGTTGTTTCAATAGGATGTCTTCAGGAGGGCCACTAGCAAATGGGATAGCAACCCCAAAGACGCGTTGAGGAGAAATGCAGGCGCAGGCCCCACGCAGCACTCGTGTGGAGAACCGGGCCTTATGGGCCTGGCGGCGCAGGGCACGCCTTAGATCCCCTGATTCACCTGCCTTGTCAAACAGAGACACGAGACACTCCGTTGGGCGTGGAAGCCAGGTTTTATTAGCTGCAGCCAAGCACAGTTATCCTAGAAGTTACACACGAGGTGGGTTCTGAGGAGACTGCCACTTCAATCCGTGGCGCACAATCTTTTATAGAAACATTTTTACAACATTTACTCCTTTCGCATACAAAAACGGACCAATGAGAAAAGTTGGAAAACAAGCTTTCATGTGTCTCAAATACGCCCCTTTCTCAAACCCTGTGTGTTACCCCTCCCAACAAATTAATCAGTATGGCACCAACAATCCAATTTGCAGGTGGCAGGACGTGTCTGTGTACCTCAAAGGACAGTTGTGTAACAAGAGAACACAAGTAGAGAATAGCGAAGGCTAGTCGGATAAGATAATGTAAGGAAAGAATAGGGGAAGGCAAATAGTCATTTGAGACAGGGATCAATCTACCCAGACATGGATTAACGAACTCGGCCAGACCCTGACATCGGAATCCGAGCCCACAATGCTTGTGGAACTACATTCCCCATCAACATGTCAATATCAGCCAAATTCATGATACATGCATCAACTGTCTGGGACAGCTCTTTATAATACCCAGCAGTATTTTTATGAGGGTCCGGCAGAGACTGCTTAACCGCCAAAACTTCAGCTCTTTTCCAGGGGACATGTACCCATATACGCTGGAAATGAGCAGGGACAGCCGGCACCGCACCCGCTTGCGGAACCTCTTCTCTGCATACTGGAGGAACTTCTCTCATAGGATAATTTTTCGTTCTTTGTCTAACGGCAGGATCAGGTTCAGAAATAGTCTGGGAAGAAAATAAAGACTTGAAAGTAACAAGTGTCTTCGCAGCATCCCGAACTTCAGAATCTACAATAAGTCCTTTATCAAACCTGTCCTGTATATCTAATAGACCCTGAGGCGTTAAATCCAACTCTATCTCATCCCATCCCTTAATAAGGGCATCACACATGACATTAAAACCATATCTCTGCGTAGGCACATTCCACTGGAGGAAGGTATCCAGAATATCAGATACACTATATAGTGGACCATTCATCATCCATTTGCGGGCAAGAGAATCCAGCAGAACTCGTTTGTCAGAATCTGGCATTTGGCTACGAGATTGCCTTCGAGAAAAGACAGGAGTCATATTAAAAGACCCAAAAAGAGGAGAGAAAAGACCAGAAACAGTGTTAACCAACTGACTACGAATCGGGGAAGGAGCAGACACAAAAAATGGAGATGCAGTATTAAGCAAAGGAGGAGAAGGATCAACCGTCACAAGAGAACCTGAAGGTGAAGGAGACTGAGATACAGAAGTTGGTGGCAAAGGAGGTACAGGCAACGCTGTAGGAAGAGGTAATTGCGGAGGAACCGGAACAACAGGTTGAGCAACAGGTTGTTGAACAGGTAACAACAATACGGGTGCATTAGCACCAGGCACATAAGGCGGAGGCAATCTCAGCAAATGGGACATAAGGGATCTTCGTCAAGATCCTTAGTTCGTGGAGAAGTAGGCAACACAGGGTAGCATCGATCTATTGCCATACGATGTTGTCTATCTGAGACCTCAATCGCTCGATCAGTCTCATCGTCTTTGAACTGCTGGGCAGCCTGTATAACCGTCATATCTTTCATTTTCCTATCTCTTTTTGCCTGCTTAATTTCCTTCTGTTTGGCTTCTTTACGCCAAAGGCGGAAAGAGTCAAACATCGCCGGACGGGCTTCCCTTTTAAACAAAATTGCTTCCAAATGATCTAATATGTCGGGCTCAAAGCTACCATTTTGTGGCCACCGCAAAACACCATCTTTCTTCGTGTATCGGATCCATGCCCCGTTAAAGGCAATGGAGCCAACACCATGTTTAGAATAGAGCTCATGAGTGGGAGTTCCAACCAGAGGAATCAGACATGAGTCCTCAAGCCGGTAAACCCTACGACAACCCAAACAACAAATCTTCCTAAGTCCACTAAAACCAGGCATCTTAAGTTCACTGGTCCATTTACCAACTTCAAGGAGTAAAAGCAAGGAACACAGTACAAATGTACTTACCCCTCGACTTCGGCTATTGCAATAGTCGAATAACAAAATTTCCAAAACAAAACAAAGGAGTGGGCGCAACCCACAAATACTTAACTAAATGGTCTTCTCACGCCAACAGAGGTCCGTCTAACGTCTCGCGATACCAGTCATCACCAGAGGGTCCAAGGCAGGGCGATAGTCAGGGCAGCAGTCGTCAGCAGCCGTCGGAAAGGAGTAGCCGCGCTGAAAAAGACCTTCGGTCCACTTCGACATACAGGGGTCGCTTGAGGTGGCTCGCGAATCCTCCGTAATTTTCTTGCGGGGCTTTTCACGACCCTCGGGCTGAACCGCTACCACTGAAACCGCCCCACGTTGGGTGCCAGTTGGAGAATCGGGCCTTATGGGCTTGGCGGCGCAGGGCACGCCTTAAATCCCCGGATTCACCTGCCTTGTCAAACAGAGACACGAGACACTCCGTTGGGCATGGAAGCCAGGTTTTATTAGCTGCTGCCAAGCACAGTTATCCTAGAAGTTACACACGAGGTGGGTTCTGAGGAGACTGCCACTTCAATCCGTGGCGCACAATCTTTTATAGAAACATTTTTGCAACATTTACTTCTTTCGCATACAAAAACGGACCAATGAGAAAAGTTGGAAAACAAGCTATCAGGTGTCTCAAATACGCCCCTTTCTCAAACCCTGTGTGTTACCCCTCCCAACAAATTAATCAGTATGGTACCAACAATCCAATTTGCAGGTGGCAGGACGTGTCTGTGTACCTCAAAGGACAGTTGTGTAACAAGAGAACACAAGGAGAGAATAGCGAAGGCCAGTCGGATAAGATAATGTAAGGAAAGAATAGGGGAAGGCAAATAGTCAGTCAAGACAGGGATCAATCTACCCGGACATGGATTAACGAACTCAGCCAGACCCTGACATCGGTTTCGTAAACAAGGGGATAGGAGTTACTCTTTAACAGGAGGGACACGTAGCAGCTGAGAAAAGCAAAAACACTTTGTTCGCCGTGCCGCCTGAGTGAGGGCAACACAAAATGGCGACGAAACACAAAATGGTGGCTAAATACGGGATGAATTCAGAAATCGAAGAACCTCAGACCCTCCTTTTGCCATTACTCAGGCAAATCATCAGAGACTCAAGTCAGTCTGAGTCAATGTCAATGGCCATGAGGTCATCGAGCTGTTGCTGCAGCATCATTCTAATATTCTCTGTTTTCCCTGACACAGGCTTTGGGACACACATGGTGGCACAAAGACCACAGATAGCAGGTCCACACTGTACACAGCGACAACCAGAAAAGATGATGGCCAAGATCATTCAAAGGCACGTTAGTATCTTCCATCCCCAGGTGGACAGTAGTCCCCAAAACCATCCCATTACAGACCAATCTCCTACGTCCTGATGTATCAACTCGGAAATGATATGCAACTTGGAGATGGCTTGGTATACTGTAGGGGCAATATCAGGAATGTAAATGCAGCAACTAGACCCGATTAATTTACAGACTCCCCCACGATCTACAAGGATAATGTCTAAAGCTATCCGATTTTGCAACGTCATAAGACAATCCGCCTGAAGTTCGGCTGTCAGATTATTCAAGGCTCTAGAAGTTACATTTATGGTAGCCTCAACAACACGAACTAGCTGTCTAATGTTTCTGCCATTGGCCATTGGACCCCAAAAAAGGAGAAATCCCTTAATGAAATCCCCTATTTCTTGTCCAGCTGTGTCTCTAGAATCGATAACCCCTCTACCATATCTTTTCCTGTGATGACCTGAAGGAGCAGTATACGTTGGGGGAAGAAGAAAAGCCACATAACAGGTTCCTGAACAGTAGGTAGGAAGCCACGTATAGGCCCTATCATGGCAGATAAAATAGGTGCCTTGTGATGGTACTAACGGTGAAGAGAGTTGAGGCGTATAAACATAAGTATGAGAACAGACACTCTTCTCCTGCTGATTTTTGACATTCCGGCCATTAATTTGCAGACAAAAATTACCTTGATGAGGTACAGTCCAAATTGGTGGGTATCTCCCTCGTCTAGCCTTATCTGTAAGGCTAGTAACATAACGAGTCACATTCCAGCCATCATATGCTCGTTTCTCATCACCGGGAATCTTACTAATCTCAGCAATTTTAGCCATAGTCACTATTCCCTTTATCAATGAACTGTGACTAAAATCTGCTCCACCACCATATAGACTACCAAGAGGATACCGCAATTGGTTATGAGAAATATTAGAGAACATTGCCAAATAAGCTCAAGCGGAGCCCTCATAGGAAAATGGAAGGACTAAGTATGGCATCCCTCTTTCTGTATTATGAGGCATGAGCCCACAGACCCAACAATCAGTGGTATTCATTACCAGTTGATGCTGATGCAATAACTGAATGAATTAATTATTGAAATATTCCGTTCTTCTAATCTGCTCATGTTCTGGGAGTGTATGAAACCGATGTGGGGAGGCAGTAGTAGGAAGAGATAGGGAGGCAGAGGTTGGAACAGGTGCTTGCTGCCTAATATAAACAACCCAGCTTAAACATGCCAATGAAATACATAAACATATTAAAATACATAAAATCACGCCACATGGACTAACCATCAGTCCTTTACGTTTCATTTTTATCTTTACATTATTATCATTATTTCCAACTTTATCATCCATTACTCTAAGGCGTTGCTTACGGCAATCTTCCTAGATCACTTTAGCTGTGGTTGTTAGCCGTCCTATGACACTGCAAGTCCTATGTCACTACTCAGGTCACAGCTTAAGACTCATACCGTGACCCTGCAACTTGATGGATGGTGAGAAAAGAAAATGTCTCTTAAAAAAAAGAAATGTAATCAGAAAAGGAAAATATTCAATTGTTCTTCAATCATCGAGGTCTTAAATTGTACCAAGGTTTATTAGGGATCGATTGTTCTTTAAACAAGATTTCTGGATTTGTTGTGTTCAATCGTAGATGTATTGGTACAGCTTCTTGCAACACATCATCATCTTCTTTCTCAGAGTTCGTTTGATCCAGGCGTGCACTACTGAAAGGTAAAAATCAGGGTACCCTCTCGCTTTCACTATCACTTATACCCTGGCAAACCCATTGGTCTAAAGGTAAAGGCAAAGGTACCCTCTTACAGTGCACGCCATGAACCCAGTTCTTTTTCCCAACAACTTTTACTGCTGTACGTATCGCCAACAACACTTGCCGCGGCGGGCCCCAACGAGGTTCCAGATTCTTTTTCCTCTGAAAATTTTTCACGCAGACCCAGTCGCCGGGTTGGATGGAGTGACCTGGGTCTGCCGAAGCCTCTGGCAAACCGTTTTGAACCTGTTGATGAAGAACACGCAATTTAGTGGTGAGGTCATGCAAGTAGTCAATCAGCATTGGATATGGGATGTCAGAATACTTTTTAGGTCGAGGAACTCCCCAGACATTAGCCGGGCGCCCAAAGACGACCTCATATGGGCTAAGCCCCAAACGAGAATGTACAGTAGTTCTCATAGAGAGAAGTGCCAAAGGCAAAGCATCAGGCCAAGCAAGACCCGTGCTGGCCTGAATCTTCGCCAATTTAAGCTTGAGAGTGCCATTATAGCATTCTACTAAACCTGCTGACTGAGGGTGGTTTGCCGCATGGAATTTCTGCCTAATACCAAGACCTGTACACACTTTCTGCATAATCTGGCCTACGAATTCGCTCCCATTGTCAGACCAGACAATGCGCGGCAAACCGAACCTCGGGAAAAAATTCTTCAAGAGGACTTTGGCAGTAGACAAAGCAGTATTGTCCTTTACGGGGTAGGCCTCTATCCATCTGGAAAAGGCACACACCACCACCAGAACATACTTGAGGTTGTTACAACGATCCATATGAATGTAATCGATTTGCAATACCTCAAAAGGATACATAGGGGGAGGAAAATGACCTGCTGGAGTTGGGGTTCCCTTTCCTGGATTATGCATTAGACAAATGATGCAATGCTTCACCACATTTTCCGCACATTTAGGGATTCCTTCATTCTGCCAAACTGGAGCCAGGAGCTTACATATGCCTTTTGAATTAATGTGGGCTGGACCATGCGCCATAGTAACTACAGGTAGTACATAGGCGTCTGGGAACAGCCAACACTGATGTTCTGACAATCTCGTCCAACACCCAGTCGCATCCAGCATTCCCGTACTTTCTTTCCACTAACTCAATTCCTTCTCAGTAGCCTCTCCTTGAATCGTTTTCACGCTTTCTATCGTATCCTCACACATTCCTCTTTCTCCGACCCATCTTGCAGGGCCTGCCACACACATACGACTTGTAGCATCTCCTGCTGTCTCTTTCGCTATCTCACCTGCAAAAGCATTTCCGCGACCCACATCATCAGTAACCTTCTTATGAGCACTACACTTGATTATTGCTATTTGGGTAGGTAATGCAAGTGATTCGAGAAGGTCAGTCACCAACTGGCCATGCTGTATTTTGGTCCCATGGGAAGTAAAGAATCCTCTTTCCTTCCACAAATGACCAAAACTATGAGCCACACCGAATGCGTACTGGCTATCAGTATAAACATTCACTCTCTTTCCCTTAGCCAACACACATGCTCTTGTTAAGGCAATTAGTTCAGCTGCTTGGGCTGAATTTTGTGCAATACGTGCTGTCTCTACTACTGTATGCAAAGTGGTAACAGCATAAGCTGCAGTTGTCTCGCCATTTGGAAGCTTGAAACTTGACCCATCCACCCATAGGATCCCATCTGGGTCCACAAGTGGTGTGTCTTTTAGATCTATTCTGCCTTTTGTTTCCTCCTCTGTTCGGAGAAAACAATCATGCTGTTCTTGAATGCCTTTCTCGTCCGGGATAGGCAACAATGTTGCAGGATTCAAAGTATTACACCGCTTGATATGTATATGGCTAGCTAAAAGCGTCAGCTCATATCCAGACAAGCGAGCACTCGTGAGGTGTTGTGTTTTTGTCCTATTAAAAAGAGTATCTACTGCATGTGGTACCATGACAACAAGAGTGTTATCTAATACCAATCCAGCAGATTGGCGAATGGAAATCGCTGGCACTGCTGTAGCTCTGAGACAACTAGGCAATGCCTTGGCTACTGGATCCAACGTAGCCGAAAAATAGGCACATGGCCGTTGTTTGTCTCCAAATTGCTGCGTTAAAACTGACAACGCGCAACCTTCTCTTTCGTGAACGTAAAGTGTGAAGGACTTATTGTAATGAATCGTATGAATCGTCCTAGTAGGTGCTCCTTGCTTACTTCTGAAAATCTTCATTTACTATGGATTTGTAATCGCTCTGCAGAGTTTGGGGTGCCTGTACATCATCTTCATGGACAATGTGTTTTGTCACAATCATCAACGACAGCGCAACACAAAAAAGCTCTTCACTCTAGAGAAACATAAATGATGGGTCTTATTTTATTAATTGTTAGAAGGCTTAAAGAGTGAAGAGCTTTTTTGTGTTGATCACAGTATACAAGTGCAACAAAAGCGCGTACATTTGTAAAACAGTTAGAATTGCAGTCTATGTATGGAGTTGTATGGAGACTCCTCTACTGTGGCACAGAGAGAAGGCCCCATCCTCCACCTGATACAGCAGAGAGAGGAAAGGATCGCATCCCAAACTGAACATCGGTGAGCAGGGTATGGTCCTCAGAGAGAGCAGAGGAAACCGGCAAAAGGAGGACTCTGTTGGGACTGGACAGTAGAACAAATGTTGTAAATGAACCCTTTGATTTCCCCTTTTGGCATCCACTGCCATGTTGAGAGAGCTCCTGACAAATGGGTTGGAGGTCACACCTGAAGCTCCTTTCATAAGATATACAAGTTTAGTCATTTCCTTAGGGCATAAGACAGTGCTCCACATTCCTATCTACTGGTACGTAAAGCACTGTTCACATTAGGTTTGCAGTCAAATGTGATTGTTTGAGTAATGAACTTGTTTCAATGAAAAATGTACTACATGTTTATACCTGCTCCACAAAATATTTTCTGGTTTTGCAGAATCTTTTAACAGTGCTCACACATGCTTGTGGTCACTTCTGAGCAATTATCAACAACAAAGTGTGACTGAAGTCAGAAAAAACTAACCTTAACAGAGGTCAACAATGAGAGAAATTATCCTGATTCTAGCTCATATTGTTGCAGAAGTTGTCACGTCCCCCACCCCTGGTTTCCAAACTTTGAGACTGTAATGTCAAATTATTGGGGTATTGCCAGAGGTTCATTAGTCAGGGTATGAACTCCAAGCTGCAAATCCCAGAGAGAATGCCCGCATGTCCTTAAACTGGATTGTCTATAAGGCACTGAAAACCAACATAAAATGTGTCAGCGCTTTGCATGTGGAAGAGCAAGCACTTCAACGGCTGAACACTGATTTTGTGGCTAAGCAATAATGATCACAGTATACAAGTGCAACAAAAGCGTGTACATTTGTAAAACAGTTAGAATTGCACTCGTTTAAAAATGAATGCCCCAATAGGTATGCAGGTTTAAAAGATTCCAACAAAGCAGTGTCATAGCTCTGAAATACCAACATTAAAGACAAAATTAAGCAACAATATATTCTCAACAAAAAGTTCTCTTGCGGACTATCTGAACAACAAATGGTAGGTATTTTTCTTTTGGAAAGGTGGCATCCCTACTTGTGAGATGCCTTTTCATTAAATGCATTCTCCTACTGTGACAGTAAACATAAAATACAAAGTAAGGAATAGAGAATAGGCAGAGTGGGGACACAGGGGGTTCTGGAATAAGTTAACAAAACAACAAAACCTTCTTAGCCAGTTTCAAATGAATGTAAATAGTCTTTTAAAGACCTGTAAAAAACTTGTGTGTGGCAGAGACAGAGGCAGACACCAGACACTGTCCAGCCGAGCACACAGCAGCTCTAACTGCAGCAGCCCCAGTCTGAGACACACGACGAGGGAGAGGAGGGTGGAAGGGGGGATGGGGGATGTTATTCCCTTTTAGCCCTATCAGGCATGCAGCTGATCAGAGGTAACTTGAGGCAGGTCACAAGTCAAGTGCAGGTCCATTATGCGCTTTCGCGTGCTAATGGCCCTGCGAATCACAGAAGGGAGAGGGGAAATTCCTTTGTCCCCCTCGTCCCCCCCACCCTTGTCCCCCGTGTCCCTCCCACTCCAAAATCTGGGGGGGATATGTCCCCCGCGTCCCCCACACTTCCTACGCCCATGACCACAGTGACGATCATCTATCACCTTTCCCTTTCCTGGCTCTAGGGGTGCACGGCAGGAGCCGGGAGCATCTACCTTGCACACGGATCGAGGGTGTGGTTGCATCTTCCTATAGTGCCCCTACAAGGAGCGCGGCAGGAGCCGTCCTCCTTGTGCTCCATAGCTCTAAACCGCAGGCGCGGTTCCTGGTCCCCTTAATTACCTTCCGATGAGAAGCAGGAATCCGACAGAACTCTTTGTTGATCTACCACCACTGTTGGATACTGTGGGATTGTTCAGAGCCCCCTTCTTCGTTGTTCTTCTTCGTCCCCCCCCCTGGAGTACTGAGGATGCTTGGGAGAGTCTTTCCCTTTCAAGGATCATAACTCCATCACGAACGCAGCACGAAACAGAAACCTGAAATGCTGTGTGCCTGTGTGCATGACCTGCTGCCAGTTACCGGATATCTGATCGGTCCGAAGGGACCGCAACATCTGCCTGTTGTTGTGCCTAACTGTTCCACCTGTCCCTGCGGCACAAAGGGGATACATTTCCCAGCATTCCTCCGTGAGGCGCACTGCTAAGTCACAAGGAAGCGCAAGGAGGCCCCTCAAAAGTCGTTGTGGGCTCTCGCGAAAGAGGCTGGGCTGAGCCTATCCTCTTGGCTTGTTGTTGGAGATCATGGTTGCATTGGGACCCGAGGGCTGCTATCTTGAAGGAAAGGGTAGTGAGGTGTTGGACCTCATCTGGCTTTATTAACCGCAGATTTTAATACTACCCATGCTGTTGGGAAAATTGCATTTTGAGTGGGGTGATTAGTAACACTAAGGGTAATAATGAATAAAAGAAAGAATCCTAAGGAAAAATAGGGGCCTGCCAACGTTGGGACCCTGGATGCCTTCTTAACTAGAGCCGAATCTGTCCTAGCTCATGAAATTGAACTAACTGAGAGAAGGCTCTCCATGGACACTTTGATCATGCAAAACGCTCCTCTCTAGGTCAAGGGACTCTGGCCATTTAGTAGACGAACCAAGCTCTGTTATAGCTCCAGCTCCAGCTGTGAATCCATCTCCACCATCTACCTACACTACAGACGGAGACTCCAATACTATCCAGGAGCAATTAACAATCAATCAAGTGGAAAATAACTACCCAGATACGAATGCCAAAAAAGAAAGGAAGGTGGTCCCTTAAAACAAAGAACATTAACACAGATTTGTAAGGAGAAAGACACTGGTTGTAAAAAATTGGACTCAGGACTTTCACTATAACTAAGATCTACTAGATCTACCAGACAAAATGAAATTGTCAACCATTCAGTTTTGGGGACTGATCATCCTTGTGACTCTGACCTAATGAAACGATTAGAGACTATGATGACTGTTTTATTGAATCCTATATTGTACAAATCATCCCAAATAGAGGAAAAACGATCTTCTCTTGAGGCCTCTTATCTCTCAACACAGCCCCTCTCCAATACCACTGTACTAACTGACGTTGTTAGACCTAACCCCCAGCTAGGTATAGTCCCCTCTGTGATGTCTGATAGGCCAAATGTTATCATTGATGGAATGGAAAACCATGCCCAACTATGGGGCTCTCTACTGTTTTTCCTGGCTCTGCTCGTGATTCTGCTAAAAAGCTGAGAGTTAATGTATATAAAACTCACGATAGGACACAAACGCAGACACAGGTACAAGGTAATCCTGAGAATATTGGTTTGTCCGAGGTTGTATGGTGGACAACAACTACGCGCTAGCTCTATTGCTACTCACCCACACACTATTACACATATACCTAGAACTTGTCTGGAGGGAGGACTACAACCATCACGCTCGCGTAAGGGAGCTTATTAACACCATGATGAAATTGGAAAGCCCAAGTTAACATTAGATCTCACTCCAGCTGCTTGCCCGTTTGTTATAGGTCTGGTTAACGTTCCAGAACTTAATCCTAATACATTAGAAAATACGGAGCAGCTAATAAATAAAGCCCAGCATTGGTTATCTAATTGTCTAGGTGAAAGCTTTAATGCCTATCATAATATCATTATGGCTAGGAGGGTATCTTGGGTAGAAAGAGCACCAAAAACGATTAAAGTCAATTGCAGTAAACTTCGATAGTCGCCATATAGTGGGTGAATTATTATCATTCTTACCAAATATGTCCTCATTTTATTCTGACATATTTGTCCTACATTTAGGTTTCTTTTAAAAGCCCTATTCTACACCACAGATGTATATATCTAGGCCACAAGCTATTCAATCAACCACTCCCCCCTTTAGTTCCATCGCTTTCTCTAAGAAATAGATTTGCTGCACTGGAAGGTCTGTCTGTCTGTGACTGACTGGATTCTCAGATTATGCTAACTAGTGGGGATAATGTTTCAGATTCGTATCAGGGGTCTCCCTTGCACACTGTTCCCTCCATTATTCCCGCAGTGACCTTAGCCAAACGTAAAGTCAGTCCAAATTTGCCCCAGTGTCTGTTACCCCAAGGGAATCTCTCTGGTTCTACAGAGGTTATGTCTTGGAACATTGCTGGGTTACAACCAAAAAAGGTCTAATATTGAATGGCTTTCTTTGTTGACATCTACAGCCAGATTCATGAAGCTACCATTTTGCGATTAGCAAATAGCGAAAAATTGCGTATCGCTATTTGAGAGTCGCAAAATGGCATTCATGATAAAATGCGAGGAAAAATTGCGATTCGCAATCAATCGCAATTGGCGATTGCGATCTAGCCGCAATCGTTAAATAATCGCAGTTTCGGCAATTTCCCATGCCGAAATTGCGATATCGCATATAGCGATATCGCAATTTGCGATCTCGCTAACTGCGAGATCGCAAAAACGGGAAGTCGCATTTCGATCCCACTGATGACATCACAACCAGGAAGTAGGCTCACCACACCCACAAACCGAACACAGAGCCAGGGAGTGGCAGCAGGAAAGTGAGGAGCTCCAAAAGCAAGACCTTGCAGCACCCCAGCCTGAAGGAAAGTTTAGAAAGATGTCCCAGGATGCAGCAGGGAGCAGTGGGCAGGAGAGGAAGAGGAAAATGAAATTTTCTGAAGCTGAATTGGAGTATGTAATTGAGGGGGTGTGCAATGACTATGGCAAGCTGTTTGGGAAAGACTCTCGGAGGGTGCCAGAGCCCGAGAAGCGCAGGATCTGGCAGCGCATCCGCGCCAAGGTCAATTCTGTCGGTGTCACCCAGCGCTCCATTGATGACATCAAAAAGCGCTGGTACGACCTGAGAGGACGTTCCAAGGAGCGGATTGCTTTGAGGCTTGGGGACCAACTGGGCACCGGTGGAGGGGATGCATTAGCCACACCTAACACCCCATTGGAGAACATGATCGAGGAGACCATAGCGCCAGCAGCCTGCGTGGGGGTCATTCAGCTGGACTCCTCTCGACCCAGCCAACAACAAAGTCAAGGTAAGTGCCATGCGACTGCGACCCAGTCCCCTAACAATGCCCTTACGTCCTGAACTAGCAACATGACATCCCCAAATATGCAGACCAAGCTCACCAAAAAGCCCCATTGCATTGTGGTACTTGTAGTGTAATCATGAGCCCGCAGTCAGCCCAACAGTGCCAGAGCATTCATTGCTAAGTCTAACCAAAACCCAGTCAGGGAAAGCAAGGCTGCGTGCATGTGTTAACATTTCCTGCGCAAGACACATCACATTAATCATGCACCCTTTCACATTACAGGTGCAGGTGATCAAGCCAGCACGGACAGCGATGCACTACACATCGCTGAGAGCCCGGAGGACACTGAGGGTGAGGGACAGTCCTCCCAACAACCTGGCACATTACAGCAACCAGCAGTGCAGCCAGCACCACCCACAGCACCAACACCCCGTGCCGACAGGGCCACCCCTGCAGCCACTGCAGTGCAGCCAGCACCACCTACAGCACCAACACCCCGTGCCGACAGGGCCACCCCTGCAGCCACTGCAGTGCAGCCACCACCACCAACACAACCACCACCCCGTGCCGCCACAGCAGTGGTACAGGCTCCACCACCAGCGCCTCGGAGGCAGACGAGGCACACACCTGCTGGCAGGTCACAGACCAGCGCACAGAGGCGCCAGCAGTGCCAGGGCCCAGCAGGCACCGGCAGGGCACTAGAAACACCCGACCCAGGCCTGGTCATTGAACGCCGCATGCTGGCGGTGCATCGCACGCAGGCACGCCACATGGCAGCAATGCTTGCACAGATGCAGGCAAACGGACAACATATTGCCCAGATGACAGCAGCTGTGAGACAGAACAACCAGCTGCTTGTATCCCAGCAGGACATGACCATTCGACGCCACAGCCAACTACTGGCCCACCTATCGGCCTACACTAGGTCTAATCATGTTGTTGGCCACGCCACATCTCAGCTGGCACGACGGTCACTTGCTATGCAGGCCCAAATGGTGCAGTGTTGCCAGGATGTGGCCAGGTCACTCGACCTACTCACTGCAGCTGTGCTTGGCAGACAGGCCACTGGCCAGGAAGAAGCAGAGGGGGGTGACGACGCAAGTGAGGCTGCGTCGACCAATAGCAGTGCCTCCTTACCACCGTTGCCTGCACCTCGCCGCAGCAGCAGGCCAACATCAGGAAGTAGGGCCAACACCGTCCCTCAGAATGCGGAGAGACGACTTGGGGCGTCTCGTCATCAACATCGCTGAGGACTGTGAAACTATGAGGGAGGCCATGCAGTCGACCCCTGCAAACCCCCTACCCCAGCATGGGGAGTTATGGAGCAATACATTCCCCATCAGACAATTTGTTACTTGATGGCCTATTTATTGTGATGTAACATTAAAGAAGAAAGGTCAAACTTCATACACACTCATGTAATTATTTCATTCGTCATGCATGGGTGCAGTGTTGTGATAGTGGTATGTGTGCACTAGAAACAGTTTGTAGTGATGTGGTTGCGGCGCCTGTGTCCTTCCGCAGGATCTTCTCCGCGGGCATGACGTACATGTGGAGGTGGCCGGTCGTCCCCTTCAGATTCACTGCCAGAGATGTCGACAGGTATCCGGCGCTTGGTTGCCATGTTATGTAGTATTGCGCAGACAGCCACAATGCGGCAGCACACTGCTGGACTGTAATACATGGCCCCACCTGTCTTGTGCAGTATGCGGAACCTGCTCTTGAGCAGGCCAAATGTCCTTTCTATGCAATTCCTTGTCCGTATGTGTGCAGCATTGTAACGCCGTTGCTGGGGTGTGGCAGGGTTGAAGTAAGGGGTCAGGAGGTATTCACGGAGGGCGTAGCCACTGTCACCTGAATGAGAGGAGCAGATGGTGATTGGCTGTGCTGCGCAGTTACTTCATAGCAATGTGACATTGTCGACAAAGTGCACTTACCAAGTAGGTGTCCTTCCCCAAACTCTCCCCTGACCAGTCGTGAGTGGAGGCCGCTGTGCCGGAATATGAAGGAGTCATGGGTACTCCCTGGGTACTGGGCCACAATGTCAGTGATGTATGACTTAGCATTGCAGACCATCTGTATGTTCAGGGAGTGGTAAGACTTTCTATTGCAGAACATATACTCTGTGGCAGCTGGTGGGCAGATGGCGACGTGGGTACAGTCTATGCATCCAAGTACATGGCGAAAATGGGCTACATTGTAGAATTGTAGCTTGGTTAAGTCCAATTCCTGTTGGCTCGTGGGAAATTTGATGTGACGGTGTAGCTGGGTGAGCATGGCGTCAACGAAAGTGTGGAGGCAGCGTGACATGGTGGGCTGGGATATCCCCCCAGCAGCCGCTACTATCCCCTGGAAACTCCCGGAGGCCAGGAGGGGCAGGCTACACAATACCTGCACATGTGTAGGCACCGCATTGGTACGGCTTGTTGGGTGCTGCATCAGGGGGTCAAGGTCCTGTATTAGCTGCATTATCATTTCCCCATTCAGCCTATATTTTGCATATATCTGCTCTCTGGTTTGGCCCAGCAAGGTGACCCGCTGGAGGAAAATTCTGTCCTGAATCCTGCGTCTCCTCTGTGCTGCTCGCTGTAGCCTTCGACGCCTCACCACCATGTACATTCCTGGCATTGTGGCACTCCAAATGCTGATGCTGAAAGTCCTTATGTGTGATTGGTCAGGCCTGAACCTGTTGCTGATTGGCCAACGGTTTTTCAAATGTAATTTTTTCATGGCTTTTATGGTTACCACCTGCTTTGAGTTGTCCTTAATTTGCACGGCGCAAACAGCGATTTTTGGGTTTTTCGCTATTAGCGATTTTTTATGAATGCCGATTGCGATTATATAGCAAATTCGCAATTTATTTCGCAGAATCCATGGTTTGTCGCATTTTCCGATTCGCTAATGCTCGCCTACCGGGATTCTGCGATTTTTATTGTGAATTCGCTATTATGTGTTAGCGAATTCGCTATTTTGATGTTGAATGCCGATTACGTAAATTGCGCCCGCAATTGCATTTTCGCAGCGATTGCGGGCGCAATTTCACTTCATGAATCTGGCAGCTAGTGATATAGTGTGTCTATAAGAGACCTGTGAAATAGATCCAATATATCTGAATGGGCACTGTTCCTTTCATACTTTTCCTGTACCGTCATCTGCTGGTCGGGCTAAGGGTGGTTTGCTGACATTGCTATCTAATGCTTTCCCTTTTAAAGAGAAGGCATTTTTGAGTGGGTCTCCTTACTATCATATCATTTTAATTGAATACTGTTTGGATTATTGTTGGCTTCTTATTAACTTTTACAACAATAACTTTGGAAGTAACTAAGCAGTGGTGTTGGCCTCCCTGGAAAGAGATGTGATTGAATTACAAGATAAATCCAACAAACCCTGTAATATAATTTGGCTTGGGGATTTTAATGTTCACCCATGTGATAACCTTAATGCGTTAGCTTGTGGAATACAGAATGATGAAGGGGAGTGTGTCCCCCACTTTTATCATACACAGTAAGGTAACATCCTAAACAGAATCAGAATCAGAAAATGCTTTATTCGAATTTAGAAAATTGATAAAATCATAAAAGCAGAGAATACAGAAAAACAGTTCATTGGATATGTACACTTAAAAATACATTAAACTAAGAAAGAAGCTGACAATTTATACTTTTTCTTTTCCTCAGTATGCTTTTTAAAAAAACAGTCATCATTCCAACACAATACACATTACTCTGTAATTGTAAAAATAAAAAGGCCGGACAGCATTGTCGCCATGTACCCTGCTTTAGAAAGGGTATAATCCATCTGGCCCATTCTTTTACCAATCAATCAATCAATTTATTTATTATGGTTTAGAATTCCGAAGAATTCCACATAAAATACATAATTAAAACACAATTCCATACACCAAAAATTTAAATAAAATTACAGATTCTCATTTTCATTTAAAAAGACATGAGCTTTGGGTAATAAAGTTGCCGTATATGGATTGTTACCAGTTTATACAGATTGTTTAAGCTAATTCTGTTCTAAAAACATTCAATTAAAAGAGAAAAAATTTTCTAACTATACTCTGCGGCGGTCAACTTAATTACAATGCAAATGGTCTTTCAACATATACACACTTATTTCATATACGGCACACTATAGTTTATCGGAAAAACCTGATTAAGTAAGGTACGTCATAACCTGAAGGTTAGTAACATAGACGTGTCCAATGAAGCTTAGGCCTAATTCCGACCTAGTTTATTGATCATCAAGCCTGTAGATCATGATAACTTCGCAGCAGGAAAATTAATATAAGGTTATAATCTTAAAATAAATATCAAACAACACACAACATTTGAAAGATTCACATGTTTGGTTGTAAACGGGCTGAAGTCAGAAAAAAGTGTGAGTGCTCTGTGCATCTTCTTTTGGAAAAGCTATCCTAATTAATACTAGCAGCAAAAAGTTTCTGTAAGGTGCGCAATAAAGTGATAATGCTCTGAGCGTCCTCTACGGAACACTCTTTACCAACAATTAACTAGCAGCAAAAAGTATCTTATAAAGTGCACGTAAGAACTTGAGCAAGACAACTCAACGCGTCAAAAAAAGTGCAAGTGCTCTGTGCAGCTTTTTGGAAAGTATTTCCCAACCACCCCTAGCAGCAGGATATTTTTATAAAATACGCAATTAAGTGCAAGTGCTCTGTTCATCCACATAGAATGGTCTTCCCAACAATAACTAGCACCATACAGTTTCTTAAAAAATACACATACACAGTTGTAAATGTAACTAACCATACAAAATAGCCAATGACGGGAGAATACAAGTGCTATAGACATTTAAATCACAATAATTTTTTACGATCTTAATAAATATTTAAAAATTCTTTAAAAAAGCGAAAAATTTTAAAACACATCAGTTCGGATGGAGGGGACAGAAGGCAGTTACGGGCCTGTTCTGCTGTGGAGATGTTATGCTTTAAAAAGCCAATCCTTAAATGTCCACGTCGTATTGAGTGGCGTGCAGGGCACACAAACAAAACATGATTCAGATCTTGTATACCAAAATTACATAGCTGACAATACCTTTCATTTTTAGGAATACCCTCCCAGGAACCTGTTAAAATTTTTAGGGGTAATAAATTCAATCTTAATAACAGGATCAACCTACGTACTCCATGTTTCAGGTTCCATAAGACATAAGGTTGGGGATTTTTAACAATCGTACTCCCAACAATACAATCCATACTTCTGTTCATTGAGCACAATTTAGAATCTCCTTCACAAGAAACCTCATATATTGTTTTCTTAATTATCTTCTTTAAGGCTGTTTTACATAGACCTTCCGCCCCGTCCATATCTAAACCAAACATTCTTAATGCTTTTTAATAATTTCTAAAAATAGCACTTTTTCCCAACATATTTACACATATTTCCCTGTGCAATGCTGCCCTTAGTGAATTGACAGAACCATTTTTCAGAGCATTACACCACCTTAGGCACGCGGCCATTGATAACACATATGTGGATAGCAGACCAAATTCGAGTCTAAGCGCTGCAATCGGGGCTGCACGGTTTAGGTTACATATTTGGCGCCAGATCTTTCTTTCCACTTTATCAAATTTGGCCCACTCTTGCGCGTCTATTGTTTCGCTAGCGTAATTCAGAGTTGGTGGGATCTTTATTTTATAAACTGAAATAATATGTGAGAAATGTCTTTTCCCGCATTGCGTGTACAGGCGAATAATTGCAGAGGCTTGTGAAATCGCTTTACCTTTGCAATGATCCATTTGTCTATTAGCTGAACACCTGTAAGTAAATATTTTTCCTAAATATGGATAAAAGGTTACTACTTCCAGTTTTTCCTTTCCCAAAAACCAATTCAAATTTTTTCTGACCTTACAGGCTTGATAACTAAAAATCATAACTTTGCTTTTTAAAATATTTATTTTTAAATAATACTCTTCTGTATACCCAACTAGGTTGGTCAGTCGTCTTTGCAATCCAATTGGTGTTAAATCCATTATTATTGCATCATCTGCATATAACAGTCAACTCAGTTTTAGGTTCCCTAATTGGGGAGAGTCCCCTTTACTCTGTCCCACTTTACTTGGCAGATCATTGATGTAAATGGAAAAGAGTAAAGGGGCCAGGAGGCACCCCTGCTTCAGCCCGTTATGTGTTCTTATTTTCTTTGAGAGGCCTTGTGTCCCCCCCAATAGAACCTCTGTCCAGGTCGAAGAATGGAGAGCAATTATTAATCTTAGGAGGTTCCCTGGTATCCCCATTGTAACCAATTTCCTCCACAGCGTCCCCCAATCTACCCTATTGAACGCTGTGGAGAAATCTATAAAGGCTGAGTATAACCGGACCCCCCGACCCACTGGATATTTTTCAGTTAAGGTTTGCAAAATAGAGATGTTATCCAGTGTGCCACTATTCTTACGGAATCCTGTTTGTCCCAAAGGGATATAATTATTTCCGAATGCCCACTCCTGCAAGTGGCCAAGGATACTCTTTGCAAACAGTTTCCCCGTTGCATCTAAAATGGAAATTTTCTAAAATTGCCTGGGGAGTTTTTTGGGCCCTTCTTGTATAACGGGACTAATATACTTCCCTTCCAAGATTGTGGGATATCCCCATATACCAGTGGACAAACAACGGGTGTAAAAATGTTGCCCAATCATCACAGTCCTGTTTTATTACGGCTACAGGAACATCATCTGGCCCCATTGCACTAGAGTATCTTGCCCCTTTAATGTATCCTTCAATCTCCAAACATGTCGGTGCTCACACATCACCCCCAGTTAGTAAAGCATTAACGACCTCTTCGATCTGATCAACTGGGTGATTTGGTGCATAAAGCTGGGAAATATAAATAAACCATTCGGTTTCTGGGATTAAAATGGGTTTAGATTTTTCTCTCTCATCACAGAACTTTGCTATCAATGCCCAATACTTTCTCGTATCCCCAGATAAAGCCACTTTTCGTAAGTTAACCCATTTTTCATCTTCAGCCATCCTCCGATCTGAAGCTATTTTCCTTTTCCAAACCTGTTTTAGCCTATATATCTCTCTCTGCCTTTGTAACCTGGGCTCTCTAAATTGGTCTCTACTTAAACCATTAATCTCCTTGTTCAATTTTTTAATTTCCCATGGTAATATTACTATTGGGGGGGACTCTTGCACCTTGCTTATTCCTTCCTAATCTTCTAATTGCTGCCAAAACCCTCTCATACCTCAGAACCGGTGTCTCCAGACTTGGCCTAAAAGCAATATTCTTGAAAACCCTCTTAAAGTTTGGAAGGAACTTATATGACCAGCAAGTATGCCCATTATTTCGGGAATAAGTGACGTTTTCACTCCTCTGATTCCAGAGTTCAGGCTTCTCAATTTTTATAACCATGTTTGCCTCTAAAATGTTATAGTCACTAAGCTTTGTGGGGAGTACCTTAAACTGTGTGCATGCACTAAGCTATTAAAAGGAGACTGCCATATAATCAATTAAAGAGTGGCCATATGTCCCATTAAAGGTATAAGCTGCGGGAGAGTCCTCCGGGAATCTACCATTTAAAAGTACAAGGTCTAGGTTCCTAAGATTTGGCAAAAGGGATAGGCCACGTTTATCAGATTTTAATTGAGCCGGAAATACAGACTCTGGGATAGCCCAAACCCCTCCAGGTCCGAATTAGAGTAAGACAAGACTGCACTATTACATAGCTTAGCATTAAAATCTCCTACCATCATTATACGTGTGCATTCTTCAGTATTACCTAAACTTTACACAAAAGTGCAAATGGAGTCGACCAATGGATTAGACGCCCTCCCCGGGGGAATATACACATTTACCAATAATAGAAACATTGCTTGCCCCAAGTTATCTTCTCCTATTTTCAGCATTACACAAATACAGCAATTTGAGAGATGCTTATAGATCACAGGGTCCCATGCTATGTCACAACTGAGTAAGATGGCTAGGCCTCCACTTGCATGCCCTTTTACAGATTTTTTTGCTGTGCTACAGTACACATAAAAGTTCTCAAACTGGAACTCTTCCCCCGCCCAGGTTTCCTGGAGGCAGATTATAGCTTTAAGCTTATAACTTGATTTTCCTAACCCCGCCACATTCCATGATATGATGTTCTCCAAGTGGCTACCCCGCTCTGTGGGCTTTGTGGTAGGTGTTTTTGCCCCATTCAGAGCACCTGAAACCCAGCTCCACTTTGTTACCTCATCCTCCCCATTTGCACTAGTTACCCACCGAACTTCAGGTGCTAAAATATTGATTTCTCTAACACCCGTGTTTCTTCCTACTGTTATTTCTATGTCCTCATACTTTATGATGGTGTTTACACCCCCATACTCAGTGGAGCCATTCCCTTGCGCCTGATAAATTTTTCCAAGACTTTCGGACGGAACACTACAAGGGACTACACTAGGGATCATGTCTATTCCTCTTTTCCTAAAACCATCGACATTTGCTAAAACCAGTGCAGACACTACCCCTGATGAGAAAGTAGCTTTAGTTCTCGGGGTGCACTCCTCCAATCTAAGTATACCAATTCAACATCTTTGCTGGTGATTAACCCTAGGTCCTCTATTTCAGTCAGTATCTGAAGGAGGGCGCTTCTATTCAATAACATTGGTCCAGCTTTGAACAGGGAGCTAAAAGTTAAAACCCTACTCACTTGACCGGCGCCTGGACCAGTATTCCTTATTTGATTGATACCTGGTTGTCCCAAAGATAAATCTCTTTCTAACTTACCCCCTTTACTATTAACAGCCGTAGTCACTCCCCACCCCCCACCTATCCCTTGGCTGGACTTGTGCCTCATTGGTGATAGTTCCTGCCCACAGGGGTGCTGTACGGCACCTCCAGGAGCTATATTTGGATCTATTACAGGGCCACCTAAATGATCCAATATAAGGTCACTGCTTATGTCATGATTTAGCCCACTTTCTTCCCGACCATCTTGGTTTAAAGGGGCGATCAACACTAAATTCGAGCTATTCGGCTGAATATCATTTTCTTGCCCATGTTTTTGACTCGCATTCAGTGTAGTTTGACCCAGAGTCCTTATATTCTTTTTGATAGATGGGGATATAGAGCTATTTGCTATTTCACTTTCAAGATGGAACCACAGTTTTTTCTGTTTACGTTAAAGGAAACGGCGATTGTTCATCTTCTTCTTCCCTCTACAGCCATTTTTAGCATTACCTTTACTCACTATGGAGACCTCTCCCAAAGGTGCACTAACTAAGATGTTAGCTGATTCTTCAGGTGCCTGAAGACTTAATTTTTTTAGATTACTTTTTTTTAAAATTCGCTAAACATGTAATGGGTTAGGAGTCGAGGGTACCTTTACTTCTAAGTTTTCCATTATTGTAGTGACCTGTGCACTCTCGAGAAGATTTGCTCGAAACGAGCTTATATTTGGCTTTTCTTCGGGAGAAGCACTTTCGGGACCCACAAACATTTCTTTTATTTCCCCCTCCACTAAATTTGTATCACTACTTTGTATCCCATTGTGTATTTGACGTGCTTGACTGGATACTAAGGGAGCCTTTTCTGGGTTCGTTAGGGCTTGCTTAATCTGCTTAAGGTCTTGAACCCCTACCAATATGGGCGAGAGAACTTCGAATATGTGATCAGTATTTAATGCTCTTTTTTCCAGCAAAGATAAGATTGCGGAGAGGGTTCTTTCTAATGCATAAGAAATCTCAAAAATCCCCCTGTCCAAGCATTCTCGCTTACGTTAAAAAAATTTCCTGCCCCTTTATCATCCCCCTTAACCACTGAGACTCCTGATATCCTTTCAACAGAAAGATCTGATAAATCAGCAGCTTGGGATAGATTAGTAGAAGTACTGCTATACATAGTAGGCGTACTGCTGTACATAGTAGGCATATGTGTATGAGCTCCTGCTGGAGCCGGATACGCTTCAGAAACCGGGTACAATTCTGGATCCATCTCCATATTACCAGTCTTTTTCAACTGTGTCATTAGATCTGCATTCTTTTCCATTTGCCTAGCAATGTCCGGTAAGGAATAATCCTCCGTTTTCGCCTGCCCAGATCTGAGGCTGGATTCTATCCGCTGTTGTGCTTTATAAGAAAGATCAGTCAATCAATCAATCAACAAATTTGTAAAGCGTGCTGCTCACCCGTAAGGATTTCAAGGCGCTGAGGGGGGGAGTCGCTACTGCTCGAACAGCCAGGTCTTGAGTTGTTTCCTGAAGGAGAGATGGTCCGGGGTCAGCCGTAGGTGTGTGGGGAGGGAGTTCCATGTCTTGGCCGCCAGGTAGGAGAAGGGTCTTCCTCCGGCGGTGGATCTGCGGATTCGTGAGACGGAAGCGAGGGTGAGGCTAGCAGAACGGAGCTGGCGGGTGGGTGTGTAGAATGTGAGGCGGCTGTTGAGGTATTTTGGGCCCATGTCGTGGAGAGCCTAGTGTGTGTGGGTGAGGAGTCTGAACGTGATCCTCTTGCTGAAGGGGAGCCAGTGCAGGTCTTTCAGATGGGCGGAGATGTGGCTGTGGCGCGGGATGGCCAGGATGACTCGTGCTAAAGCATTCTGTATGTGCTGGAGTCTTTTCTGGAGTTTGGCTGTGGTGCCGGCATAGAGGGTGTTCCCGTAGTCCAGGCGGCTGGTGACGGGTGCCTGGGTGACCGTCTTCCTGGTTTCGGTGGGGATCCATCGGAAGATCTTTCGGAGCAGGCGCAGGGTGTTGAAGCAGGAGGACGAGACGGCGTTGACTTGCTTGGTCATCGTGAGGGAGGAGTCCAGGATGAAGCCCAGGTTGCGTGCATGGTCCGTAGGCTTGAGTGCGGTGCCCAGGGCAGGGGGCCACCAGGAGTCATCCCAGGCAGAAGGGGATGGTCCCAGGATGAGGACTTCCGTATTTTCTGAGTTCAGTTTCAGATGGCTGAGCTTCATCCATTCCGCGACGTCTTTCATTCCTTCCTGGGGGCTGGCCCTGGCGGTGGCGGGGTCGCTGGTGAGGGAGAGGATCAGCTGATCACCTGATTGAGACGATAGGAAACCAGGCACAGATCTCTGTGTGCCTATTGAATTATCCGAGAGGGTTACCAATCCTGCCAGTGGAGATAATATAGTGACTTCCTTTTATTCAACGTTCATCTCCAGAGGAAGGCCTTCTACTTTGCCCGTCGATGAGTCAATTTCCATTTCCGGAAAGCTACCCTCCCTTTCTATTTGTTGTACATCGAGTTCACATGGAGGTTGTAACGCATCAGTTTCACCCCCATAATTCTGATGTATGATTACAGCGGGGTAGGGAGCTTCTGGGTTTATACATCGACTCTCCACCCTATTCCCTGCTATTACATCGGTGTCCATCACTTCTTCACCTGAAACCTCCTTTATCTCTTCCTCTTTTAACCCCTTTCCTCGCTTTGAGCATCTTACCCCTTTTGTAAACATTGACATCACAGATGGGTATATTTTCAGGAGTGAGAGGTGATCCCCGTTTCTCCGGCGACAAATGGTTTTCTGGAGCTTAAGGGTAATCTTTTCGCTCAGATTACAGCTTTCTGAGTCAGCTATTAATTTTGATTTTATATCTGAGCGCAAACACCTAGATGGCATTACCAATACTTAGATGACTTAGAAGACTCTTACTACTTGCTGCTTTTCCGCTTGCAGGTAAGTAAAAGGGTGGAATAGGGTAAGGAAGTAGGAAGGTTAGAGGTCTACCAAGGAATCGCAGGGCCAACTAGGGGAAGCCCTCTACAGCCACTGCGCTTATTTATTCTCTTGCCTCTCTCCAAGGGTTTGTATCCTCGGCCCATGTTCTCTCCACTCTGTTGCTGCTCTGTGCACTATATAATTAATAATGTGGCAATATGGACATGACCCCACACAACACTGCACCCGAGGCGCCAGAGAGCAACACCCACTGTGTTCCGTAAAGCCACAGGGCTCCTACACTGGGAAACATCTGAGACTCATGCCCACTGGCTCTTGCAAGCTCCCACCGACACCCTCAGCAAACCACTATTGCTTCCACGTCGCACCAGTGTATTCCGCAAGACACTAGGGGCAACACCCTGCCCCACCGCCGTACTCTGCTGTGCACCATGCTCTCCTGCACGCGGTCAGCGGCGAATGGGCCTGGACGAGTTTGGCTTTTGGCGGCTCCTTTTGGCTCCGTGTGGCTCCAGTGACTGGCAACTTGACCTCACCGCGAAGCACTCAGAAGCGCCCCAGAAGCCCCCCTGCGGCTCCGACAAAGAAAATGTCCAGCTCTGGCCTCACTGAAGAGATTTTGAAATGGCCCCTGCCTCAGTCCCTGCCTCTGTGAGCTGCGTGAACCAGGAGTCTTAAGTGCCCCCTCCGCTACCGGCCGCCTCCGTTCCTTATCACAGCGTCCTGACCCGCCCTGCGGCCTTAAACTGGCCGGCTGCCTCTGCTTGAAACCCGCATTTTCCGCGCTATTTGCGGAGAACCAGGTAGCCAATGCACGGCAGCATACAACGGAGCGGTGGGGGGGCAGCGAGCAGCAAGAGGCGGGCAGCGGCCAGCGACTGTCAGCAGCTTACAGTTCAGAAACCGGGGCAATACCTCTGGAAATCCACTGATAGCCCAACCGACGTAGCACGGCTCGCAGCTCTCAGGGTCCGCTCAGTGTCGACTCTCAGCGGTCGGCTCTCAGCGGCTCTCAGCGGCGCTCAGTGCTCTGCGTTGGCGGTTTGCAGTTACCCGTTCTTTTACATAAAATTTAAAAAAGAGAATCACGTGCAATGTCGTTTGGATTGATAAATTATCGCACGGACAGAGACAGAGCTGTCTGGACCAGTCATTTGTAGTTGAGAATGAAACCAAACGATGAAAGCAATCAAACCTGAATCTGGTCAAAAGATATCTGTCATGCCCCCTAAGCACCACCCTAAATAAGGTTGAATGTAGGTACAGGCCAGGGTAAGTTGATGCTGGATCACGTTTTTTTTTTTTGTTAAACTCCAACCCTATTCTTAGAGTCTCAAAGTGGTTCAAACATACAGCTTTAAGCTTTTTTTTAGATATTGTATGCAAGGAATCCGAGTTAGCATAAAACTCAGGTCTACCCAAATCGTTAGATAATTTACTGATATAATTCAACCAGGTAATTTTTCTAGCCTGTTCTAAGCCCATAGAATCTTTAATGATATCTCGATTTAACCCTAGGTTGGATGCGGTCCAGGCTCTATGCCAAAGTAGCATAGGTTGCATTTTAATCACATCGGTGATGTGACAGATCCCCAGTTCACTATGACAGTTAAAAACTGATGCACTCTGAGGAACAGCTAATATAAATCTTAAAAAAGCATTTTCTACCACCTGTATTGGTGAAACGTCATAAAACCACTAGACCCCTGCCCCATATATGGCAATATTTATGCACTTTGTCTGGTAAATTTTCAATAAGTTCTCCGGTGGCCTTCTTCCCCTCTTTTTCACAAATATCATCACTGCCGCTGTTGACCTTTTAAATAAAAGGATCCTACTCTTAACAGCAGAACCCCAAGAGCCTGTGTCCTCCAACAAGATGCCAAGGTAAGAGAAAGTTTTTGTCGGTTCAATTTTGCCATTCCCAGCTGCTAGAGTACAACGTTTATTCCTTCCCCTTCCACAAGACATCACAAAGGTTTTCTTAACATTGAGCCTCAGTCCCCTGCTGTCCATGAAGTCAATGTAGGTGGCGAGGGCCCTCTGTAGGCCAAGCTAGGTTCTGGCCATTAAAACCACATCGTCCGCGTAGAGGAGGGAGACAATCTGCTTGTTGTTAACTTGCGGGGAATCACTCGCACTGGCCACCAGTTCCTCCAGCAATGCATTGGTATATAATGAGTAGAGGAATGGGGCCAGTGCGCAGCCTTGTCTCACTCCCTTCTCCACGCGGAAAGACATGGTACACTCTCCCTTTAATCCATACCTCACCTTAGCTGAGGCCCCCGCAGATAATGGTCTCAGAAACAACACCAATGAGTGCTCAACCTTGAGTCCCTCTAAAATCTGCCATAACTGACTATGGTCAATGCAGTCAAAGGCAGCGGTAGGATCTACAAATACTGCAAATACATTTCCTGCCTTGGCCTGGGTATATTTCCCATGTAAGGTGGAAAAGTTTAAAACCTGCATAACAGTACCCCTCCCCTCCCTAAACCCATATTGGACATGACTTAGGATATTATTATCTTCAGCCCACTGTTGCATTCTATTCAGGATGACCCTTCCTGCGATTTTCATAAATGAACCTAGGAGGGATATGAGTCGATAACAAGCAGGATTTCCCGGTACCCTTTTTTAAAAATGGGTATTATTATGGACTCCAACCAGGATTTAATAAAACCCTTAGCACAACTGGCTTCGAGGACTCGAGTTAACATTGGGGACCAAAGCTCGGTTGTGCATTTATACAAATCTATCGGGGTCCCATCGGGGCCCGGGCCTTTCCACCTTTACTCTCGTTTTTGGCCACCAATACTTCATCATGTGTGAAGTGGATGTTAATTGGCGAAAAATGAGTATAATCGCCCTGTGGTGCTGATTTGTTGGCTTTTGTAGTGTTATTGCCCCTGTTTCCATAAACCGTGGGATAAAAGTCAACCCAGGAATTCTCACTAATTGCCACCTCAATCCTTGCTCCCTCGTCATTCGAGAAGAACAGGCCTTTACTGCCTGCCAAAAAAAAGGGCAATCCTTACGACAAGATGCCTCGTAAAAGTTGTTCCAGGCCTGGTCTTTAATTTCTTTCTTACGCTTATACCTAGCAAGATATTAGGCCTTCCTATACCCTCTGATTTCCACATAATCACTCTCTGTTTTGTGTAATGCAGGCTTTAAGAAGAAATATGCCTTAGTCACACATGGTAACGAACCAACCATTTTTCTTGTTTCTTGGCGCCTTGCAGGGAATACCTAGCAAGATAATAGGCCTTCCTATTCCCTCTGATTTCCACATAATCCCTCTCTGTTTTGTGTAATGCAGCCTTTAACAAGGAATATGCCTTAGTACACATGGTATCGAACCAACCATTTTTCTTGTGTCTTGGCTCCTTGCAAGGACGGGTCAGAGTTTTTTGTATCGCAGCTGTAATTTGGGAATAGGCGATCAGTATGTCATTGTGAGAGATCTCTTCTCGAAGACACTCAGTAATAGGAAGTATGGCCTGTAACATTATCGTCGAGTTTATTACCTCAGGATCTTTCTTAGCCCAACACAGTGAGTAACCATTCTGACGGTCCAACACACTACCTTGTGTCCAAGCCAAGCTCTCAACTACAGAGGGAGTACTCCTATGAGGAAATGAGATATTAATGCTCAGCGGGAGCTCAGCCCATTTGGGTGGATAATTAATTTGTTAACCCACATTGCATATCGATTTGGAAGAATAATACAATCTATCAAGGAGCTGAAGCCCCGACCAATAAACGTGGGGCCAAACTCTACTGGTGGAGAACACAGAGTATTGGCAAAGCCAAGATCATGATTATATAAAGGTGGTCCGTGAACAATTCTTCAAACAATATATTAATTAATTACAATCGCCAATCTGTATTGAGTGAATATACTCCAATACTGATAATCAATATCCAAAAACAAAATACACGCACTCGACAAGGGTTTCAAGAGTGCACATATTACAGTGAACAAAAAAGTATATGCGCCAAATGGATTTCTAATTGTTCATATGTGATTTATGTTAACATTTGGGAAAAACAATTCATAAAACAGGTTGCGCGTAGGAGAAAAAGAAAAAGGGGAGGGTAGTGGTGGTGGTAAGTGATAAAGATGTGGGTCAAAGATTTTAGGCAATAAAACAATTGGAATTTTTCAAATACAGTCAGTAAGACCTGTCCAATGTACACATATTCATTTACATGTCATCTGTAAATTTTGTTTTTTACAACATGCACAAAATGCATTCTCCATGGTTGGGGTTGGGGAAGAGAGGTACAGGTCTTTATGTTGGAAGGCGTCGGCGTTTCGACTCAGCTAATGCTATGAGGGAGTATGTAACCTCAGCGGCGAGTCTTCCTCAGGACGGGATTGGGGTAACCTATGAGGGACAGCACTGAGTTAGGCTGGGCGCTAATAGTGTGGTCACAAACAATCAGGTCAGATGTAGAGTTACTGACCTAAACCTGGTGTCAGGTTGGCTACGCAGGGGTTCCGAAAAAGTAGCAGCTCAAGGGCTTCAAGTCGCCTCTGGCGCTGCAGCTGGTGGTGGTTAGATGAGGTTCATGGCCTGATTGTAGCTCGGCAAGGTATGAATGAATGGTATACCTATGAGACAGAAGAAGGAGGGCTGATTGGTGTGCAATGACTGATTAAACCTGGTAAAGGACTGATATCTAGGGGGCTTAATCACATTGTGAAAGACTAATTAAAGGTCGAGCTCAGTGCGCTCACATCGTGAAAAACTATGTACATGGTGAGACCCGGGGTGCTCATATCCTACGAACACCGCACGTGTCCAGTGATGGATTAAAAAATGGTAATAATGATTGCTATCCAGGAGGCTTACTCACATTATGAAAGACTAATAGATGCAAGCAAGTTACACTCACAACGTGAACAACTATGTACACGGTGAAAAACAGGTGTGCTATTACGCTAAGATAGCCCATTTCCAATGATAGATATAAACGGTGCTTGTGCGTATTAGGCCGAACCTGGGTGACTGCAGGAGGCCGACTGGCGGAGGTAAGAATCAAATTATAGTGCATGGATGAATCGCAGTCTGAGGTGTCTATCCTCGTGGCCATGTCATATTCCCCTTGAAGTATTAAAAGAAGTGGTGGGGACAAGGCTTACCTGGACCGACGAGGCTCCCAGCTCCAATGTTGCTCCGTGAATAGTGAGCAAGGACTGGGAACCGCCTGCGGGCCGGAGTTTAGCTGGAGAGAATGTGCGTGACGTGCACGCTTCCGGCACCCATCCCGGTCTGGAAATCGAGCACGGAAGCTTGGAGATCCAACCAGGGGCAGCAGCCATAAGCTGTAGATCACTGAGATGCGAGCCTACTTGTTGCAAACCCTGATGCAAGGTTGGAAACGGGGCCCTAATATGGAGCGTACTAAGACATAATGGTACAGTGAAATGACATCTTAAGTGAGGTTTAAGATGTATGGGGAAAGGCGCAAGCCTACTTATTGCAAACCCTAATGCCGGGTCAAGGATGAAAAAATAAAAATGCACCGTGGCCCTATTGATAGAGCGTACTAAGACAAAATGATACAGTGTGTATACATCTTATGTGAGGTTAAGATGTAAGGGGAATAGTGCAAACTCGGATACAAGTAGATTTCAATAACAACATATGTACAGAATAGAAAACATGGAGTGATTAAATTAACATATGTACAAGGTATATACAACAATATTTACAAGGCTGTGTGGCCTAACCTATCCTTAGATTGGCGGCCTGTCTTGCGATCTCCTCATACTCGTTAACGAGTAGGCCTGTCTTGCGATCTCCTCATACTCGTTAACGAGTATGAGGAGATCGCAAGACAGGATCTAAGGATAGGTTAGGCCGCGCAACCCGCGTATACTTAAGGACCTAATCAGGACAACACACCTTGGCCTCTGTGCTATTCCCACCTTATACATATGTTGTTCCTGCGCAGTTGTGCACAATCGATATGACAATATGGGACTCCCCAAGGCTTGGGGTGCCTACGTCCCATCTGTAATACACATTGGCTAATGTGTTTTCAAATTATAAATATTGTTGTATATACCTTGTACATATGTTAATTTAATCACTCCATGTTTTCTATTCTGTACATATGTTGTTATTGAAATCTACTTGTATCCGAGTTTGCACTGTGAGAAGTTGACCTGGTATATGATGATCACTATTCTAGTGAGCACCTTGCACCAGTCCAAACGACCCTTATGGTGATTGGTTGTAAGTCAACCTTATAGACCAGCTATCCTAGGGGTAGCATGGACAAAAGCAGTCTTAGGCTAAACTCAAGAGGGCATGTGAAGCCAGCTGTTTTACCATATGCAATCCTTTAAATACCAAATGAAAGGACACCACACAAGTTATATATTACAAAATATATGTATTTATTTCTAGAATAATCCCCTATACTCTTTTTGAGCACAGAAGCACAAGCGTTAAACAAAGAACTCAGTATAACATACAATAAGCTGCACAATTTTGGATAGGCCGGGTGGCCACTCAAACCATATATTAAAAAAGTGGTATAAGTACCACGTCGCGAACAATGGTAAGGCCTAAGGCCTTGGGAATCGCTGGGCCTACCCTGGACTAATGAAGGTTAGGACATAGGAGGCCCACAGGATGCGGGTGCAATGTCTATAGGCAACCGCGTTTACCATACAAGTCAATGGTGTGTAAAAATCAGAAAGTTATAGGTTTAGGAGACTTCCGACTGGACTAGAACTTAGCCACTTGAAACTAGGACACTAGGGATGTAAATCACTACAGGGGCACTGGAGTACCCGCATTACCTCACCCACAGGAAGCAGGTGAATAGGTGCCAAAGTGCGTCGGGTTTCTTCGTGGAGTTCTATGGAGCCTGGAGGAAAAGATGCTGCAGGCGGCCAGGAGAGAAGAGTCCGGTTGGATCCAAGGGTGGATTGAAGATGTAGAGTACCTGAAAGCAGAGGGGACAGAGTCTAGGTCACTAGCCACCCATGCAGGACTCGAAGATGTCTTCTTGATCGGATCGGGAAGGTCAGATCAGTGGCTCCTTTTCAGAGGAGTTAGGACCAGTCTGGAGCAACCAGACCAGCAGTTGAAAATCGTAGGTTCGTTGTCTCAGAGGCCACTAGCCAACAGGCAAGCAACCGGACAACTCGTCGAGCAGGAAAAGTGCAAAAGGGCCCCACGCAGCACTCGGTAAGTGTGGAGAGGTGATCTTCGATGCACAGACTGCTCGGGCTGGGGCTTCTCAAACCCCAAAGTACTGCATCGAGGGTGCCTAGGGAGCTGCACAGGAAGCATTTAGTCGGCTTTTCAAGATGGCTGGTCCTACGTCTTGTGACGCCTCCACGGGTCTCAGCTTTGCTGGGACTGTGGATCGGGCTGTCAGTTGTCTGGGAGTCTGAGTCTTGTCAGTCTCTGTCGCTAGAGCTGCGGCTGGAGCAACAACAAAGAAAGTCTTGATGCGCTGATGGTGCCTGCTTGCACAGGGTGGCCACTCCTTGACCACAAGGACAATTCTTCAGTCTTCTACGTTGAGTAGGATGTCGAAGGGTCCAGAGTTTCGTTTCAAAGTTTCAGTCAGGATGATCTGATGTGCATTGCACAGCTCCTACTTTTATTCCAAATCAAGGGGCTGGATCACCTGCTAGGTCCCTCCTATGGGTGGGACCCAGGAAGGGGGTGGTTACACCCCTTTCCCTTTGTCCAGTTTCACGCCAGAGCTGGGGCTGGAGCGCCCCAGCACCGGTTTGAACTGGACTTTGCATGGGACACCTTGTGTGCCCCAGGCAGTGTCTAGTTTCATTCAGCCCTCCCTGCCCCAATCCACTATCTCCTGTCTGGGGTGGTGTAACACCTCCCTGTGACAGGAAACCTTTTGTCCAAGCCTCCCCTGCTGGAGTTTCGGTCAGCAGCAGGAAGCCAGACTCGTGTCTCTGGCAGCAGCATCCATTTTGTGATGCTGAGGCTCTGGTTAGATTTAACCTCATTTAAGGAAAGTAACATGTCTTCTCCCTCTAGAAGGGTGGAATGCTACCCCGTCGCCAGGACTGGTGAGGGGGTAGTATTCCAAAGCATATGACACCTTACACGATATGTTTTGATAAAGCCAAACCAAAGTTAGCAAGTAACCGCAAGTATTATTATGCACTTAAGAGTATATGGTAAGGCAATAACCCAGAACAGCTAAAGGACATGGTTCCGAAAACTGCAGACAGGCTCAGCCCATGCTAGAGCACCATCTCACATAAAACCAGGCACTCTGCCTCCAGGATTGTTAAGGCCTGCCATAGGAGTGACTTATAGGTGTATATGTGTCCAGATATAGGTTTAGACATAGGTATACTATATCTAAGCAAGGGGTGATTACACCACCTTGCCCCAGCTGAGTGATCAGCCAGTTGTGTCATTTTGGATGGCTAGCCAGGGGTGGCAAAAGATATGCTGCAGCCCGTGGTAGGCCTTGGATGCACCTATGCCCTTGGTACCTATAGTACACAGTACAGGGGCTGATATAAGGTGACCCAATATCCAATTGGAGATGTACCTAGGGTACATGGAGTCCATTTTAAATAGAGAGCAGATAGCCTGGGGCCCTGATTAGCAGGATCCCAGGCCAACTAATTTGAAAACCAGCTAAACACTAGGCAACAAATCTGGGGTAACCATAGTCAGGTAACCACCTTCCTACATAACCCCCCCCCCCAAACAAAAGGAGATAAGGCTATCCTTGAACAGGTAAGCCTATATTGCCTAAGTGGCCATATAAGGAAGTACCTGCACTAGCATGGTTAACCCCTGTCTCATGGTCCACTAAGCAATCCCTCACCCTAAGGGTATCAGAGGTCTCCACCATAGGGAATCTCTACCTGTGGTGTGTTTTGGCAAAGTAAAAGGCTGGTGTGGGAATGGAGTATTGAAGTGAGGCTCCACTAATGTAGGGCTCAGCTTCCTCCAATCACTATCCACCATGGATGCCTTTCTTTCCAGGACTGAGTTGCACTGTTCTCTCAGGGTCAACCTCTGGCTGCCTACAGCTGGAGGCCGGGTCTCTTTTGTTGGCTTACTGGAGGGACAGGTCAGGTTTGGGGCCTTTGGGTCCCAGGTTTGGCTGTGCCCAACAGAATCCATCTGGGGGAGGCTCCTAACTAAGTGTAAGGTAGTTCCCTCAGGAGTTTTTGACTTTTTCACCTTGCTAGGGCTGCTAGCTTTGGTGCCCCTAATGTGCTGATGGGTTGGTTTTTGTGGACAGGGAGCCCTTTGGGGTTCACCACTGGCCTCCCTGACCTCTTCAGCCCTGGGCTGACTGAGGCAGGGTAGAGAGGGGCAGGTTACCTTCTCCAGACTGGGTCCCATCTTGGAAGGGTCCACTGACATCAGGGGCTCTGCCAGGCTAGGCCTGACTACCTCCGGGGCAGTTTCTTCACAAGGGGTAAGATCAGTTCCCTGAGGAGGCTGATCCTTTCCTAAAGTCTGGTGGGAGGGAGTATTCTCTTCCTCCTCAATGCTCTCTGTTTGTGTGGAGTGATCCATAGTTTCAGGCTTCACAACACATGAATCTGTTTGAGTTTGGGCTGTGGCCATCACAGCCCCACCAACCTTTTCAGGAAGGGACTCAGTTTGGGTTTGGGCTGTAACCATCACAGTTCTGTGAACCTGTTCAGGGAAGGAATCTGCGTGAGATTGGGCTGAGACTGGCACAGCCCTCCTGACCTGTTCAGGGGGGACATCTTGGATTGTGGCTGTAGCTATCACAGCCCCACTAACCTTTCCATGGAAATTTACCATTTTAGAATGGGTTTCTTGTTCTACCTCAGCCCAGGCTGAGATCTCTAGATCATTCCCCAGTAGACAATCTACAGGCAAGTTTGATGACACTGCCACTCTCTTGCGGCCAGTGACACCTCCCCAGCTGAGATTTACAACTTCCATACGATGATCTTTCTGCACTCCATCAATGTTGGTCACCTGGTATGTGGCTCCAGGTAAAAGTTGCCTTGAGGGGACTAGACTCTCAGTCACCACAGTGATGCTAGCCCCTGTGTCTCTATAGGCCTCAACTTTCAGACCATTATTGAGGGGCTCCTGTCTGTACTTGCCCAAAGTGTTGGGACAAGCAGTGAAGTTGGCAAACCCCATGCCATTTTCACAGACAAGAGTAGCTGTGGTCGGGGACCTGGTTAGGCCAGAGTCCACCTGAGTTCCCCAAGTAAACCCAGCCAAATTCTTGGGGGCACTCCCACCACCTGGGGGATTACTACTAGTAGTAACAGGAGGTGTTGGAGTATTAATTGGAGGAATATTCTCCTTATTGCTGACCTCAGGGCAACTGCTGTCAGTCTTCCAATGGCCAGGCTTTTTACAAGCATGGCAATAAGGTTTCTTTTGGGTAGAGGAAGTGTCCTGTGACCCACCCCCATCCTTGGAATTTTGGGACGTCTTGTCTTTAGATTTATCCCCACCTTTCTCTTGAGGCTTGGTAGACTCCTTCTTCCGGTCATTACCCTGATTTCTAGGCCTAATCCTGGTTCTGACCCATTTGTCTGCCCTCTTACCCAATTCTTGTGGAGAGGTCAGATCTGAGTCCACCAGGTGCTGGTGTAAAAGCTGGTTTTGACAATTACTAAGGATCTGCTCCCTCATAATCAAATTATACAATCCTGTATAGTCATGTACTTTGCTGCCAAGCAACCAACCTTCCAGAGCACAATCTACATAATCAGTCCAGTCCTGAGTCTGTGTCTTCTGGGTATCTCTGAACATTAACCTGTACTGTTCAGTGGTTAAGCCAAACCCATCCATTAGAGCACTCTTCAGGACAGAGTAGTTCTTTGCATCCTCATGTCTGACAGTGAGGAGCTTGTCTCTCCCTTTTCCTGAAAAGGAGAGCCACAAGATTGCTGCCCACTGATCTTGGGGAACCTGCTGTACCATGCAGGCTCTCTCCAGAGCAGTCATCCATTTGTGGATGTCATCCCCATCTTTGTAGGGAGGCACAATCTTACTCAGGTTTCTATTATCATAGGACCTGTCTTTATCCTTAGGGATACTGCTGCCACCAGTGGATTCTAATCCACTTAATCTTTGCTCCCTTGCTAAAGCAAGTTTAGCTTGGGCCAGGGCTACCTCTTCCTTCTCAATCTGAAGTTGGACAGCTCTCATCCTAGCCTCATGTTCTCTTCTCTGGGGGGAAGACATTCCCCTTTGAGATCCCCTTGAGGCATTAGACTGGTTAGACTCCCTGGAAGGAGACCGGTCCCTTCTATTGCCAGGGTAAAGTCTACGGTTAGGTCTGGGGAGGTTCAACACCTCACTATCCCCATGTAGGCTTACACTGGCCCTGCTCAGTCTTTTGACTTGAACCTGGCCATCCCCCTGATTATCTGAGTCCTCATCTTCCTCTACCCCTTCATTCTCAATTTCTGGGGTATTGGTCTCATCTTCTATGGGGCTCCCTCTCCTACCTTACCTGATGGACCTGGCTCCAGACCCTTCTCTAGATCAGCTTTCTCTAAGATAGCTATGAGGATTGGGATTGTGGGGTTATGACCCCTTTTCAGCCCTCTTGAAATGTACAAGGTACTCAAGTCTCTAAAGCTGAGTTTTTCATAACTGGATGGTGACTTGTGAGGGTCCAGGTAGAGAACTGGATGGTTCACCTGTGCCAGCCATGACTAGTGAGGTGAAGGTGGTGCACCTACCTACACTATGTGTTTACCTACTTGAACCTCTCTAGAGCTTATAGTCAGGGTGTGCTAAGCCCTTTGGTCTACAACCACTAAGTTCAGTAGAACTTAAGTATGTTAAGCTTTGTTTATATGTACCTAAGGTACTTGATGTGATCTTTCAAATGATATTGTCAAAGATTACAATTGTTAAAACAAACAGCAAGCTCAAATCCCTACCGCTGCACACCAATGTGAGAAGTTGGCCTGGTATATGATGATCACTATTCTAGTGAGCACCTTGCACCAGTCCAAACGACCCTTATGGTGATTGGTTGTAAGTCAACCTTATAGACCAGCTATCCTAGGGGTAGCATGGACAAAAGCAGTCTTAGGCTAAACTCAAGAGGGCATGTGAAGCCAGCTGTTTTACCATATGCAATCCTTCAAATACCAAATGAAAGGACACCACACAATAAGATGGCAAATCAACTGACAAACTTGTATGAGAAGGTTACTGATATTTCAAGGAAGGGGATAAATGACACGGACTCATCCACATCACACTGATTTCACCTTTACCATTAAGACTAACATTTTTCATGAGTGTAATGTTGTCTGCTAACAAGTCAGAAAGGAGTTCATGTGTGAGATGTGCAGTAGTCAGGGACATGATGTTGCTCATGTGTGCTTCCCTACCCATGAGGTCACATAGCTCATTATTGAATGAGAGAACACAGATTTCTAATGTCCATCCTTTGAGTGCCCTCTGTTTCCATACTCTACTTACAACATCATTGTACTACTTAGCTGGCAACGGATGGTGTCTTGTGCAGCAGACATTCAAACCTCATATGTCAAACACTCACCTATACATGTGAATACGATAGAAGGGAGGCAAGCAGGAAACAACATTTGGTTATGATCACACATTGCAGATGATGTGAGAGGCTTTGAGGCTTCCCGCCTGCCCTGGATTATCGTGTTGCTCTTCAACCAATTCATTTTGTAGGTGTAACCGCATGAAGAGTTACCTTAGCTGCCCCTACACCCATCTCAAACGTACACAACTGACATCAGTGTGTGCCTCAGCCATACAAATTTCATTTTGATTTAACATGTAAATTTTGCTAGGGATTCATCCTATCATTGAATTGCAAGCCTGTTGTGTTTTGGTCAGTTCATATGACACATTGTTCTATTGTATGTCCATTCTGCACTCACTTGGCAAACATTTTGTGTCAGCCTCTCATTTGCCACCAGGGTCTGATCTGCCATGTGTTCAAATGCTATATGTGAGTATATTGTGATGCAGGACAACAGTGTTGTACAACACATACAACATACGGTGGAGGTGAAAGGCACAATTAATGAGCATTCAGCCAGGTTGACTTACCTTGGCCCTGCACCGAAGGAGTGTGTGGTCCCTGAACAGATGTCACGTCCAACCTTGTAGCAGAAGTCAGTGTGTGTCTTTAATTCTGGGAGGACCGCATTGTACCTACAATGATTAGCGTGTTTTGCAACTTTGCATTTCCGCTGCCACATGTGATGCACTCAATTTCTGGCACAAATGACTAGCACAAGCAGTTATGAGCACCACTGTTGCAGAAGTGTGTCATACATAATGTCATGAGTGATCCCATATATAACTAAGAATGGGCCCACTACCTTGATGCTACCTATATCACAATTACATGCCTACGAATCCAGAGGTAAGGTCCACTATCGTGTTTTGTTGATGCCCAACAAATAATCCATCCAATGTAAGCAGTACATGACCAGCTGTGTGGACTGTGCAATTTAATGTATATTGGAAATATTTGAAGTTGGACAGTGGATGTATTGTCAGTACTACTGAGACTGGTATCTCACTGCTTGTCCACATTACCATATCTGTGCAAATAGGATTTCTTGATTAGGTCTACAGACACTATTACAATGTAGTGGGCACACCATTTTGACTAGTTGGGGCAATCGATTACAGGATTGGATTCCCCGGTCTGGGACTGTTGGTGAAATACATGTTGTGTACCACAATTACAAAGGTATGATGAGCCAAGACATTTTACATTTTGTCTTTCGCTGTTCACAAATGTCATATGGTAAAGGTGAATGTCCATTGACACTCCAATTGCAATTAAGCAATTTTTGCATCTCTGTTTGACTTTCATAGGTGGGCACTATTTGTCCCTCTGTCGTCTCCTGACAATGTATGCATGTTGACCATCTCCTGGCCAGTTTGACTTACCAGTTAGTGAGGTTGTCATGCCTTCCTCTGTACGTTGTTGATTCCTCCCAGTAGATGCGGTGACCTCTGCTACTGCAGTTGTCCACGCTCTGGCTGGATGTGTTAATGGGTGAGGAGAGAAAAGTAACCAAATGGGAAATGTGCTTGTGGAACTTTTCAGGGATTTCCCCATATCTTCTGCGTGCTAACAGTGTTGTGAAGTACTGTCTCAGATGGGGCAGTTAGGAACAGTGGTGTGTTGGGGATGTAATGGCGTGGCAGAGTGGGAAATGGACAACAGAATATATGTATAACATATTTTGATCTGATGATTCCTCACCTTCTGCTTTGTGATTTAGGCTGGCACAGGGAGATGTACTTATTGGAGAATTTGTGGCAGGTTTACACGCCCCTTGAATAAGATTTACGCTGCTGTTACATCACTTCTGTGACACAGTGGTGGTGTGCAACAGATGACCCATTTAGAATTATTCGCAACGTGACGCATCTATGGTAAAGTGACACGTTGTGAGGCCATGCACAACACTGAACCTGCGTCAGCTTTGATGTAGGCAGGGTGGGCATTCCTTTGGGGTATGCCGCGTAAAAGTGATTCAGTGAAATCTACAAGATTTCATAGAGTCACTTTTCAGAGGCCGCTGCAACGCAACCTTACGCCTGCTTGAAGCAGATGTAAGGAGTGGTGCAGCACGCTAGGTATGGGCAGTCCATGGACATTATTAGAGTTGCATTGCTCTTGCGACACAACTCCAGCAAAGCCCCCCCTAAACACCATCAGATTCAACACACATCTGTCTATCCCTGCGCCACAGTGCAACGCCATGTAAATGCGATGCATCCGTGGTTGCGCAAGGGTTGAATTGCATGTCACATTGGTAGGGGCGCTTCCCTGCTAATATTTGTCAATTGCTACTTAGCAGGGTTGTGTATGTACAGCAGCAGTACTCTGCCCATGTTTTCAAAAGGGGGAAGGATTAGCCTTTTCTAATGCAAAGGATTCTGGGACTTGTGGTGCAACATAGAGGGTGACACATGAGTCTCTGACTGACTATATTTTTATATACAGTTTTGACAAGTTCCTTATTCACAATGACAGTGAAACACAGACACTCTTTTCATGCAGTTTCTTTTCATTCCATTTACCTGGTACCACGTAGCGGACATCACTGACAGGCAGCTCATAGACCAAATGGGGATGTATTGTTTTGAGGATATCCTCCTCCAGTCGAAAGAGACGGATGCGGGGTCCAGGGTATGCAGCAGGGGGGATCCTGCTTAATTCGATCCTGGAGTATTTCTCCTTCACCCTCTGCCTTTCATCCTGCCACTTTTTCCTGATGTTCTGTACTGTGCGCCTCTCTTCCCCAGTGCTGAGAGCGCAGTGGCTAACTGCTGCCATAGGGCTGCCTTCTGTGTCTCACTGGTGCAGTAGGGTTGGAGTCCATATAGGCATTTGTGGTGCCTGACTATGAACTCCACAAGCAATGTGGTCTCCTCTGCAGTAAAGTTCCTCTTTCTCCTCATTTCCATTTTCTCTGGCAATGTGAGCGATGTGGACACAAACTCTCTGTGGCCAAACCTGTTCCTTCAATGTGTGCTGCTTTTATGTGTTTTGTTGTGCTGGTCAATTAGTGTTAATTGGCCTCAGCTGGAGCATTGTGGGTGATGGTAGGCACTGGGAACATTCATCATGGCAAAATGGAGCTATTGGCTGCGATTGGCTGCAGTGTGTCAGCTGATCCATGGTGGGGGATGGTAGGCACTTGGACAGGTGTCTACCTTTGGCTAACATGACCAACTGGAAAAAATCCTATCATACGGCCCGGAATCGGAAATTACAATGCAATGCCGGAAATTACGGGCCGGAATCGTAAATCCCACCGCAGAGCCGTAAATTCCGACCCGGAGGCGGAATTTACGACCCGGGTGCAGACGTAAAGTTAGTAGTCATAAATCTATTCTGTGAATACCGAAAGTAGTAAGCTCATTCTGTAAATACCGAAAGTAGTAAGTTCATTCTGTGAATGCCAAAAGTAGTAAGTGCATTATGTGAATACCAAAATAGTAGTAAGTTTAGGATTTAGATTAAGTTCATTCTGTGAATCGGGCCCTGACTCTTTACTTGTCTTGTTGTGCCCCCATTAATTATCACCTTTTGTGGCAGTTTGGGTCGATGACTTTATAGCTTGCTCATGCTTGGGTCTAGAGTGACATTAAGTCCCTTATTTAGATGTTCTGTCCTATCGTGCAGGGTGGGGGACGAGGTGTGCCTAGTAGCCTCAGTTTCCACAGGGGTTGTCATGAGCTGGTTTTCCCCACAGTGGCCCAGGGTGGTTGCCTTCCTGTTCCTGCCCTTCCTTTTTTGTTTGCAACGCTCTTTTGTGATTATGCATTTTTCTTTGCGGCACACTCTTCGATTGAGTTTAATAGTGTGGAACCTTCTGGGATTTGACTTAAACTAGAGAGTAAGTTCCCGTTATTTTGGTGCCTGGTCATCGTTGTGTCTATTCCGGATGTTTGTTCAATCGTGCCTTTGCTTGCCTCAATGGTTTCAGTGGTGTTATACAATATAGTGTTTGTTTTTAAGTCTGTTAGGAGGTTTCCTAGCATTGTTGGCAACGTGGATAGTTTATCAATATTCTGATGCAGGTGGTTCCTCAAAGGGGTGAACAAAAACAGGGAGCGACCCCACTGGCCAAGAGACAGGGTACCACTAGTAAATATAAAGAAAGGGTGCTCTTGGACATACATCAGAAAAGCCTTATAGCCAAGTATACAGTCACCCACACTCGTCACCCAATATACACTATTATTTCACCCATACAGGCGCATCCGCACAAATGAAGCCACACGTCTGGACCCCAAAAACAACTATATTACACAAAGATCGGGAGCTCAAAGATATAACACAATCAGCTTTTATTAAAAACAATTTAAAATAACAAAGTAATTCTTTGCATAGATTTACACATTAAAAAGCATTAGAAAACATCATGAGAGACAAAGAAAAATATGTGAAATGTTTAAATTCATCAAACAGAGGTTACTCCCACCAGGAATCAAATATAAACACCATCAGTCTATTCACTCATTGGTTGTATTAGATGCGAGGCTGTTCCTGGATATAGACCAATATAAAAGTACAGGCGTCGACGCGTTTTGGTGGTAATCATTTATTAAAGTACCAACTTCCTCGGGACATGCATAATACTTGTCTCTCGTTCAACAATTTAAGATTAAAATACATCTAATTGAAATAAAAATATGCTAAATTCTACAAAAACTTTCTACTTCAACTTATCATTTTAGTAATAAAAACCCTCCCACATTCTAGAGGCCATTAATAAACCACAAGGTGCATTATAAATCTAAGAAGACTATGACCATCTATTTTACGTCATCATTAATTAAACGCATAATTTCTAAACTGGAGACCCCGCCCGCATTATAAAAACCTTTTATAGAACACAATGTACAATATGAATATACAAATAACACCTATCTAAAGAACAGATACACGACCTCCTTCACCCTTGTCATGAGGTCCATTATCAGCGTGTCCATACAGTTGATTAAAGGGTTCAGATTGATCATACACCCTATTAAGCCCAAATTTCCACATGGAATGAATAAACTGCTCGATGAGCAAAAAGATTTGTTCACCATGCTTGGTTCACGCATTCCTAAACTCATATTAGTACATCATGCACATATCCTCATCCATTTAGACCATCATGTAGATAGACAATCTCTCACGTCAAATACATACCGCTAATTGTGTAAGAAAAGGGGGTGATGGTTATGTAACCAATCCTTCCCAGATATTTAAAATATATATATGATCTATTTAGATCCACCGTTTCTTCACCCAATCGGTGAGTATGATCCTAATTGAAAAAAAGTTGAGATTGTATTCAAGTGAGGCCCCAATTTGATCTACGGCCTTTTAATATTGCAACATTCAGACACTCAGGATCATAACTCACCTATATTGGTTTGTGTATGTACACATATATATTGCTGGAGATCAGGCCTTCAAATGGAAATCTGAATAAGGAACTAGGGGGCATATTATCAAGCCTGGGCGATAAAATTATCTGCCGATAAAGTGGCAATAATGGGCTTGATAATATGCTCTATGGAATTCCAATCGAAGCTCATGTTAGATGTCCTTCCTAGATGTTGTGGTGAAAACTGATAACAGCATGTCTGTCGGTTATCTCCTAGCGTCTCATCTAAGGGCTGGAACCAACTAACGGCCATTTTTCTCTCTACCATTTATACTAAAAGTTAGATGCAATTGATGTCACCTGTATCTATTACGTCACTGAGGCGCAATCATTTTTTCACGATCCTATTAAAGTAACCTTGACTTCCTTTGGTATCTGGTGGGTCCCACCTAGATACTAACGATACAATCTGATACCGATAAACTAAGCCAAGTTAAACGCGATAAATCAATGTAAATCACATTCAATGCCTACATCCTTCAAGTTGTGTATAAAACACGAATGTAGTCGTAGTTCATGAGGAGCTTATTTTGCTTCCTCATGGATAGATCTTATTAATTTATTATGTGTAAATATGCCTCGATGCGAAATTCATAGAAGGGCTCATTAAAATGTACTTGATGTTAATATACTTACACAATTGTCCTTAAAAATGACTATGAAATTAAAGGATATTTCATGCCTTATGTGTGAGTTAACAAAGTGTGAAAATCAAGAGTAATGTCACGTCCATCGGCTACCTATGATGTCTTCCCCAATCTGTGAATCGTATTGTGGGTACAAAGTATGTCCGCCGCCCGACACCAGTGGCTGCCGGTACACCACAAATATCAACAAACAGTGGGTACAAAGAGACCAATAAATAACTTGCCCACAAGCCTAATCTAAATAAAAAATAAAAAATGCATTGGTGTCAAACCCCACTTTTACTTTTATAATCTCATCCAGTCCTCCTTTGTGTTCAAACCTGTGCGTATGGTAATTTATCATTGTTCACGGTTCTTACGTTTGAGTGTGGAACGCCCTAATCTCTTATTACCTTGTATTTTTTCTATAACAAACCACCTGAAGTCCACAAGGGTATGGCCTTCCTTCATAAAGTGACTAACCAGTGGGGCACTCTCTTTCTGATTTTTAATGGCAGATTTGTGTTCCCCTAACCGTGTGCGTAGTTCTCTGGACGTCTTGCCAACGTATTCCAGATTACACGGGCCAAGGAGCAAATATACTACGTTCCTGCTTCTACAATTGTTTAATGTTTTTGAGGTCAAGGTGCATTTATTATGAATCACCTCTTTCCCCACTATACATTGACTGCACATATTGCAGTTACTGCACTTATAATTACCAATGGCTTGGGTGCCCATCAAGGTTTGTTGATACAATTTTGGACCCTCTTTGTATGTATGTACTAGTTCCCTCTTCAGGTTGTTGTTACGCTTAAACGCAAAAAGGGGTCTGTCTAACCTCAGGGATTCAGTATCATTCAGAATACTCCAGTTGGAGTTTATTATGTTTTTAATTGTATTACTCAAACAGGAGTATTGACTTACAAATACTAGTTTTTGTTTCTCATCCTGCCTTGGTGCACTCGCAACTCTGTCTGTTAACATACCTTCCCGATTATCAAAACGGACTTGTTCGAAAGAATGTGAGATACATTTCCTATGGTAGCCCCTATCCTTGAGTTTTGATTTTAAAAACTTGGAATGTTTATGTAAATCTTTGAGTTCCTCCTCAACCAGAGGAACTGCCCAAAAGGGATGTTATCTTTTTGTGCTTTAGGGTAAAAACTTGAGTAGTGCAACAGAGTGTTCTTATCTGTGGGTTTGGAGAACAGTTCAAGCTCCACTATCCCACCTGTCTCTTTGATTTTTCAATCCCAATAATTCACACTCTGATTGCTATACTCTGATGTAAATTTAACGTTAACATCCCCCAGGTTTAGCCACTTCAAAAATTCCTCCAAACGGTCAGTAGTGCCTTCCCAAATGAATAGGATGCCATCAATGAATCTTCTCCATTTCAGCACATTCTCAAAGAACGGAGCAGATTAATTGAAAACATGGGTCTCCGCAAATTGTCCCACATAGAGGCATGCCAGATTAGGGGCACAGGTAGCACCCATGCTGGTCCCCTTACGTTGGAGGTAAAGGTCCTCTTTGAAGAGGAACATGTTATGTTTCAGCACCAACTCAGTACATGCCAGGATAAAATTGTCATGGGCACCTCTGCATTCTGCAGGTCCCAGGACGCCACTGATGACTCTCAATGTGAAGTCCTGGGGTATATTAGTCTATGTGCCTCTATATCTAATGTAACCAAAAGTTGGGTGTTGCTATCAAATTTATATCCTTCAATGGTGGTAAACATATGGGTGGAATCTTTAATATATGATTTCTGTTTCATAACTAGTGGTTTTAAAAAGCAATTCACTTATTTGCTCAGTGGTTCCAGTTAGGGGTGGGCGGAATTTGCGGAATCGTGTTACGCAAATCTCTGCGAAAAGGTAAAAAATCTCCGTGAACACTCAGAAATTACGCGAACACGCAGAATTGCTTGTTCACAATGCTTTTTTCCTGTTCGCAATCGCTGTTTGCGTGCTCGGGGGGAAATATCTTGCAAACACGCATTTTGAGAACGCGAACAAGCAACACATTTCGCGAAGTCGCGAAACACAGAATTTCGGGCAATTTCGCGTTCTCCGCGGAACGCAAAATTACCCAAATTCCACGAGCGGTACGGAATTTACTGCCCAGGCCTAGTTCCAGTGGAGAATTAATGCAACTCACAATGAGCCTAAGTCTCTGTTGAGTAGATGCCATTTATTGATAGGGACCTTTTGATAATGGTCCTCTACAGAGAGAAGTTCCCCAACCCTCCTTTCATAATCCATAGTGACGAATATAACAACCCCGCCCCCCTTGCCAGCGGGTTTGATTGTTATATTCAGATTATTCTTGAGGTTAGAGATCTCATCTCTATGTTGTTTACTGATGTTATGGGTTATGGGAGGCTGGTGTTCCCAAATATTGCGGCTTTTGGTCTCTACGACTTGTTCAAATACCTAAATTTTCCTATCTACTTGACTGATATGTGGGGTAAAGGTAGATTTTGGTTTAACTCCTGAGACATTTATTTCTTCACTATACTCCCTATTCTCAAAAAATCTGGTAAGTCTAATTTTGCAAAAGAACTTTTAGTGTAGTTCCCATATTCCCAATAGGCTCTGCACATTGGAATATTATATACTATAGATTTGAAGTAGGACTCAGGTCGACTAGGTCTCTATCGAATATATTAGACTTAATTGTGAGTGCCAGCAAGCTCAGAGGTCACTAGAAACGTTCTCGAAATCACAAGAAGGGATTACTTTCTGACAACCGCATAAACATGACAACTTTGTTTCCCAAGAATGAGAAATGTATCTCTAGAGTCGCGGAAAGAATAGACAGCTATTTCACTCAGTCAATCGTGCATGCTTCGTTTTACCAGAGTTGCAGATAAATAGAGAGACGGGCCTTTTCAATAAAAGTATTTATTGAACAGTCTTCTTTCTCATGCAGAGGAAATGAACTGCTACAATCGTAATACTGGTTGCAAAGCACAATGTGTACAATACGAATAGTATTATAAAATAATACTGTAAAAGCATGGTATGGTTTCTAAGCCATATAAAATAACATAAAATACATACATTAAGAAATAATGACTAAAAGCACTCAACTGGTGCTTCTAAAATACGCCTACCCCGGTGTACCTAACCTAGGTCTAGTACAAGGGAGCAAGTAAGTGAGGTGTACCTTAGTTTTAGTATTCTTTGCCAAGAATCTATCCAAGAATTCTCTAAGGGTATAATCAGCTCCGTACCTTGGTTTCAGAATGAAGGAGGTCTGGTATCTCTCTCTCAGGACTCGATTTCCCAGCAACCCGCAAGGGTAGCCTGGAAAGACTGGAGCTGGATTTCTCGGCAGGAGAAAAGACAGCGTCTCTCAGTGCGTCTGCTGGAGGGTCGGCTTCCTTCGGCACTTGCTGCGTTGAGCGGTGTCGTGTAGGTAGATAGTCGAACTGCTCCAAACCACTGTGTGTTTGCCTGGGCAAGTGTGGGCATATTTATACCTTGAAGGTACTGAGTTTGACGTAAAGTTGGACATAATAACGTCATCAATAACTTAGTTCTTTGAAAACTCCATGAGTTCTTGGATAAATCAGTATTCAAGCAAGGGGAAGTCCCTGACTGCTGAAGGTGGGTTTTTCCAAGAAATCGTTGTGGATTTTCGGAACTAGTGGAAGTAGCCCTGCCGTATTTGGACTGCATAGGCTAAGTCTAAATATGGTTATGATTTCTATGCCAATATAAGGATAGGGTGATTTATACCTATATATGGGCATCAATCAGGAAAATTACACTAGGGTCCTAAATTCATATACAACACCCACTCCACTTTATTATGATTAACATTACTAAAATATAAGCACTAAAACATATCTAAAGCATATGTTTACAATCCCACCCAAAATACACAAAATGCATTTGATAATGTTGCACACGAAAAAATGAGCATTTGATTGTACGCATTTAAGAATAGTGTTTCCATATGAAGTATAAAGCATGAAAGCATTAATACTAACTAAATCAGTAACGAAATGTACATTCATGAAATGGCTCTTAATAACAGAAAAAAAAGTTGAGACCATCGCATAGCAGAATAATATACTGTTTTTGGTTTGAGGACAATGTCAAATATTGTCGCTAGGAAGTATTCAAAAGGAATTTCCTGTTCTCTAAGAATAGGTCTACTTTAAGCAGATTACTTTGTGCCCCCAATTTTTTTTTTCAGTTTTTGGGAAAAAGTCAAAATTGGCCGTAGAAAAATAGAGTTCCAAAGCTTTGGAAGGATTGTTATGAAAAGTGAAGGCCAAATTTAAAGTTCATGGAACGCTGTGTGCAGATTTCAAAAGTTATTCTCGGTGTCAGGAGATAACATCAAATTGTCTAAGCTGGCAAAGAAATCGTCTACCACAGTAGGTGAAAGTGGAACTACTTCATTAAGTAGATCAATTGTGCATAGATGAGAAGCATCGCCGTCAGCGTCAGCTGCGTTAGCAATGTCCATATTGGATGGTACCTGTGTGCCTGTTGATCCGCGTATCTCACCTCCTGTTGGATTTGCCGGTGAGATCTCAATGAATGCCGTCATCAGGATAGGTAGCCGTTGGGGGCAACACAACACGTGAACCGTTACCGGACTCAGTAATGCGTCAACATCTGTTGGCAGTGCTGATGGAAGTGTAAGACAAACGTCCAACACGCATTCTTCTCCAAAAAGCAGGCATTGTAGAACAGGTAAGATGCAATCTTGCCAGATTGGTCTGAAGGAAAGAAACCATGTGGTATTCAGATCACTCAAACGAGCCAAGCCAAGAATCTGTGTAATTCTGTCACTGTACCGTATAGCTAGGAGCGCGCTCTCCATGGTAGTCTGGGTATCACTGTTGACTGGACTTGCCATATTAGAGCAGAAGGAGCAAAAATAGAATTCCTGCTACGAGTCCCAAAATGAGAGGCAGGCCGCCGAACACAGAGTGCACGAAATTTGAAAAAATGCCGAGGACTGCTTCAAAGGGTGCTAACAGTTCCGAAAAAAATAGTCTTAAATACATGTGCAATACCACTCGTATCAGACATGTTTAAGATATGACCTAACATTTCTGCAAAATGTGTTGGGCAGTTTGTTGATAATAGGGCATGTATCTCTGCAGAAGTCGTTGCGACTTGCAGATCATACGCTTTTCTGGATGAGGTCAGTGGCACAGTTTTTTGAAAAAGAATGGCTTTCATTCTGCTTAAAGTATCAATTCGTATAGAAGAGATATTCAGTGAAGGCCATAACACCGACTCCCTGTCTGTCTTGCCTTTTGGAAACAATACTTGCATACAACAAGTGACCCTGGATGACACATTAACTAGATAGGCTTTTCCTGGCAACATGCCACAACAGCTGTGATCGTTCAACATTAAGTAGCTACCATTGGATAGCAGCCTAAAAACTGGATCTATCACTGCTGCTGGTGAACTGTACAGGTGGCAAGAAAGGTTATTTGAAGAACCCTCGCAGGCTCCGTGTAAATTAATACCTTGACATAAAAGTGTACCGCTTAGTCAGTTCTTACCATTTTTTCCACTAAGAAATACCTCCTTTACCCCACTCCAACATTTGTGTGTGTATGGTAAATTCCAGGTTGACTTGATGTATTCTTTACCCAAGCTTTCATACAGGCCCGCTGGTATGTGTCTTAAGCAATACTGAAACTGGAAAATCGTCACTGGTATCGTGATGGTGCCATGTATTATCCATTCCACGACTGGTTTCTCAGAAACAGTTAATGGCAATCTTTCCAGTTTTTCTATGCTCAGCACCGTATAGTCTGCTCCTCTTTGTGCCAAATAGATTTGTTTATATGTAAGGTTAAAGACAGTAAACAATGACGTGGTGTTGATTAGACGCCATGGCACGTAGCCTGAACGGAGATTTTGTAACGTCCAACCAAGCAGCATTATAGAACGTAGGTGAGACTGGCCATGCTGTAACATTAGCAAGTCCTGTTCTATTATGTCAATAGCAGATGATACAATGCTGTCCGAAGAATAAATTCAGGAGGACGGAGTCGTTAACCCATTGTCCACTACAGAGAGAGCTTTCTCTAAATTAATACAATCAATTTCTCGTATTCTTTCTGCAGTTTTCATTTGCGTGACTTTACATGCTTCATTGTAAGCAGAATATATACCGGCGTATATGAAATGTTTTTGACGTGGTTTACGAGGTCCAAGTAAGAAGTTTCGTAAATCAACGCCTTCTTTAAGTAAAGTTAAGTGTTGTTTAATTTCTGGAAGTGTGGATTTCTGTAGCCACTCAAGGCATAGTTTTCCTACACTGTATGTTGTAACTATCCCTGGATGTTGTCTCTGGGAATATCTTGGATCTGGCCTAGTTACTGTTAACCCTTGTGTTTTGTTCAGGAATCTATCTTGATAGTTATTCGTGTCTGTGGGCCAGATTAACCATTTTTTACAATCAGGATTAGTTCTGTTCTGTTGTAAAATCTGTTTTATGTCTACCTCCTCACCTGCAGTGCTATTACTGTCAGTTGTGGGCGTAGGTATGGACGGTTTGTTTAAATCCTTTATCTTAGCTAAGCCAAGAAATGATATTTGTTAAACAGCGTCATTTAAAAACATTATTTGTTCTGGGATAATGCAGGCTCTGAATAATGCTTCTAAACCTTGCACCTGCCAATCTTTTGTGCCCCAGGCAGTTTTTGTCTCAATGTTGCCTTGGCAAAAGTTAAGACCTAATTTAGACAGCTGAGCATAAAAGTTTGCAGAATAAATTGGTTTAGTATTAGTCAACATGTTTTTCACTCCTGTCTTATTCACATTTTTTAAATAAAACGTTTCTGGATTTGTGACATTAAAACCTGAGAAGTTTGGAAACTTTTCATAAAATGATTTTGAGGTGCCCTTTGGCGGCGTTGGACAATGTTCCCATTGATTGAAAGAAAAAACATTTCTAGGGTTTGCAGATTTGTGCAAATATTGATGACCATAATGATTAAATCAATACAATTGTTCATAATCTGATGAACCTTCTAAGTATTCATGTTCTGTGAATTTAGTTGACATTTCTAAATCTGTCATATTATACAGTTTCAAAGTCCCAATCATCAGAAAATGTGCTGGGTGAGAAAAAGTCACTCAAAGAAACCTTAAACTGGTGTAGGTTCTTCAAAAGTTCCACCGGGCCATACATGTCATAATCAGTTGTGTCCCATGGTATACCACCAGGTATAGGAACGGCTGTGATATTTACTGATGACAGGTCTCTTCGCTCATGATGAGATGATTTGTGAGGTTTCAGGAGCAAGTTGATGTTCTTACTTGCTGTGTCCATTGTACTGTATTTTCCATCTATAATTTTTCCCAACTTGAAACAAGAATGAGCCAAAGTAGGAGGAAAAGTACATCTAACACAATCCAAAATTCAACCCATGGTGAAACCAGATATGTATTTTGAAGTTGATAAAAGGGTTCTATTTTTTTTTGCTTTGAAAGTTTTATTTGCTGGCGTAGTTTCAGGTTCACTGGGATCCTCAGAAAATGTATCAAAGTTGATGAAATAGCCAGAGGCAGTTCTGTCAATTGTTGGAATAGCATCAGGATTGTTTGGAATCATTGGAGCTGCTTCTTCCTTTGTCATATTTGTATAGTCAGAGGCTATATCATTGTAGACAGGTGTTTCTTGACAAACTGTTATTTGGGGTTCAAGAGGCACAAGTTCCATGGCTTTGTTGCATAGTCCTTCTTTTCTTACTGCAGGTCTATCAAAGGTGATAAGTCTTTCAGTTTGAACCTCTTGGATTGTACAAAGATTATATCATCTGCTACATCTTGGGAGTCCACTGGCCTACTACTTATTATTGCCCACATGATGTGGTTTGACCAGGTCGATGGATACAACTCTGTTCTCCCTTTAACACTGATCTTGTTCCGTGTATTGCTAAGACAGGTACTGCTTTTCTGTAAGAAGGCCCAAATTCCTTCTTCACAGCGATCTTTTCCCTGACTAGATCCCCAATCTTCGGAATCCAGACAGGTCTTGCTGGGACAGGTGGTTTTTCTTCAGTGGTAGTTGGCCTCTGTATTGTGTTGCTCAGACTCCTTCTTGTTTCATTTAAGTCCTGCAAAACAGCCGTCTTTGATACCAAAGGGTTTTTGTTCCACCACTGAAGTTTGACGATCAAGGTCTTCGATATTCATTCTAGTACCAAACAGTAATTCATATGGAGTGATTCCTCCCAGAGAATTTCTTGGCAGATTATTAAGACTACGCAGGACACTTATTAGATGTTTGACCCACCCGTCACCCGAACCTAATACCCTAGCTGTTATAGATTGCTTTACGTCACGGTTTTTTCTTTCCATCACCGCATTTCCCTCAGGATGGAATGGACTTGAGTACCGCAATGCAACGCCCAAGCTGGCCATGGCCTCCTTGTAAGCTCGAGAGCTAAACGCAGGACCCTGGTATGAATGTAGCGTGCCGATCGCGAATGTGCCGATAAAGACTCGCAAATCTTTTATAACAGTTCGGGCGTCAGCCGAGTGCTGTGGCCACATCCAAATGAATCTTGTGCAGGAATCCACTGTGACCATGATATATTTATAGTTGCCACCCCCTTGTAAGGGACCACAGTGGTCCAGGTAAACACATGCTAATGGTTTATCTGAAATTAGAAGGGGCGTCTGTGCAGGTCGTTTTACTGTTGAAACTTTCATTTTATGGCAGATTTCACATTCTAGAATATAGTTTCTAGTTTGTTTCCTCATGTGCGGCCACCAATATCTTTGTTTCAATAATGATACTCCTACGTGTGCAGATGCAAGTTCTTCATGTGCTGCTAAGATTAGTCCCAACCTATGTTCCATGTTTGGAATAGCCCTATCCCCCACTCCAGGGATTTGAGCAAAAGGAACATTATTGCATCAGTTATATATGAGTACTTTACTGGAAAGCCTTTAGGGAGTGTTTTACCACTGTCTTTTACTGAAGCGGTGACAGCCTGCATTATCTCGATGTCTATTTTTGTTTTTAAAAAACATATTTTATTGAACAAAAGCATTACAGTACATAATCAGACAGTGCATCACCCCTGACGGAATTGTGACAAGATAGGACGCAGATCTGCAAGGAGACCTAGCCATGGATTACATCTTCGTACCTCGCTTTGAGGGCAACACATCGTGCATAAATCAAACATCTAGTCCAATAGTACTGCGACTATACATCACTTCTCAATTGACTTTTAAGAAACCTAAAAGGGAACAAGACCCAGCAACCACCCCCCACCCCCTCCCCCCTGGCTCATCCAACATATAAATACACAGCATAACATGTAGTAGATTCAACCTTATTTCTCTGTGCACATCTGCTTTAGGAACCTAAATATATGGGATACATTCCTGCCAATAAAGTGTCTTGCTTACAGTGCCCATCCAAAGGCGCAGGGCTCTGTACTCCAGAGACCACTGCCACAGCAATATATGAAGCGTAAGCGGGCATTGAGCTTAACAGAGAAACAGGTCCCGCCACCAGAGAACTGAGTCAAACGAGCCAATTAACCTACACCCCCCGCCACCCTCACCCAGATTACGCTACCGACCACCGAGTCCAACGCATAGACTACCAATAAATCACGCGTTGAAAGCTACACATACACAGAGGAGTACCTGCAACAGAGTCCCCCCTAGCCCCGCACCACTCTGGAGCACCCGTGCCAAAAAGGACCTATCTCTACAGTCAGCCCCTCTCACATCAATCACCAGAGGGATCATCCGACTCACCCGGGGGATCCAGCCACAATCCTCTATAATCCGCCCACCTCTTCCATATTTTATAGTGCTTCCGCGGACAGCCATGGGCAACGAAGATGGGTTGTTCGAGCCCCATGTTAAAATCCAGACCATTCCTCCATGCAAAGAGCCGGTCATTCTTCCAGCCCCTGGCGATGTCCAGTTTTGCCGGGGTGAGCCCCAGGGGACGCAGATGCCATTGATAGGGGTTGCCACCGATCCTATCCATCACGTGGAGAAGAGCCAACCGCGCGGTATGAGGGAGCATCCACCCCAACACCTCTGACAAGCATGCGAAAACCCCTCGCCAAAAGCGGTCCAGTGCGGTGCATGACCATACCGTATGGAAAAAGGTGCAATCCTCCTGGCCGCATCGAAGACACTCCGGGGAGACGATCAGACCCGCCCGCCACAACCGGGCTCGGGTGAAATAGACACAATGTAGAAATTTAAATTGAATGAGCCGCAAATGCATGGCTATCGCGCCCCCCCCCCCGCGGGGCAGCTAGGGCCTCCCTCCAATCCTCTTCCTCAAGAGAGCCAATGTCCTCCTCCCACACTCCTCGCAATTTGTCCGTCATCTGGACACTATGAGTGACCAGGGACTGGCAGATCCTCGAAATCTTTTTAGTCTCCAGATCTCCCATAAAGACCTTGGCTTCCAGGGGGCTAAACTCCGGGAGCGCCTCAATGCCCACAAAGCTAGGGGAAAGGGCATGGCGGAGCTGCAGGTAGCGGAAGAATTGAGAAGGAGGCATGTGGAATTCTTTCTGCAGGTCCGTGAAGGACTTGAGCGTCCCATTCCGCACCACATCCCCCAGGGTCGAGATACCTATGGCATCCCAATCCCGAAAGCCCTGTAAGGTCATGAGCTCCGGCAATCGCCCGTTATGCCACAATGGGGTCTCATCCGTCAACTTATTCCACCACCCCATGCGCTTCAAGGAGTGTCGCCAGACACGAAAGACTAGCTTCGTAGCCGGCGGCAGATCCCTCCGCAACGGAGCCGAATACAGTACAGTGAGAAGGGTGTGTGGCTCCATCAAGAGCCGCTCCAGTGTGTATGCCAGGTCTCCTCTGTCCCCATACCGCCACTCATTCAAGATCAGGAGATGGGAGGCCTGATAATAGGAGAGAATATCGGAGGTCGCCAGTCCTCCACAATATGTGGACAGAAAGCACGTACGAATCGCTACTCTGACCGCCTTACCCCCCACAGGAACTGTCCCAGTGCAGAATTTACCTGTGAAAACCATCTGGCCGCTATCAGATATGGGTGGTTCTGCAGCTGGTAGAGCAACCGGTGGGGTGTGACCATCTTGAAAATCGCAGATCGGCCATAGATCGTGAGAGGCATATGGGACCAGAGTTTCATATCCGATCTTGCGCTCTCCCAAACCGGTGCCAAGTTCCTCTCCCATGATACCACGGGCATGTCCGTGAGGAACGCTCCCAAGTATTTGAGCCCTCCATCCACCCTCTGCAGCGCATCGGCCCAGGGCCCCACCGCTTCGGGATTTCACAGTATCCATATCGTGGATTTCCGGGGGTTCATGTACAGTAGGAGGACTCGCCAAAGATTCTCATGACTTCCAGTATTCTCGGCCCGACCTGTTCAAGTCCGTCAGAAAGAAGAGGACATCATCAACATACAACGCAATTCTATCAGAGGCCCCCGGAGCCCACTCAAATCCCTTCAACTGCGCATCTATGCGAACCCATGCCGCCAGCGGCTCCATTGTCAGGGTAAATAGGTACGGGGACAAGGGGCAGCCCTGCCTTGTGCCACGCCGCACCGAGAAGCGGGAGGACACTGCCCCGGACACCCTCACCGACTCTGTCAGCTCAGTATACAGGAGGCGAATATATGACAAGAAACGTGGGCCAAAATTGAGTCTGCGCAGAAGTGCGAAGAGGTAGACCCAGCTGAGGGAGTCAAATGCTCTATCTATGTCCGCTAGAAGAAGGGCAGTTGGAGTCCCGGACCGTCGAATCGCCGCCAGTGCCACATGCGCCTGCCTGATGTTGTGGCGCGACGCCCATTGAGGCATAAAGCCCGCTTGGTCTGGGTGTACTAGGGCCGATATATGCGTCATGAGACAGTTATCCAGCACCTTGGCCAGCGCCTTGACCTCCACATTTAGGAACGAGATCGGACGGTAGGAGGCATGCTGCTCTGGGGGCCGACCCGGTTTCAGAAACACCACCACCTCCGCATGACGCCAGACCGGGGGAAGCTTTCCGGCCTCCCTGGATTACTCTACCACCGCACGATAATGCGAGGTCAGCTGGAGATGGTATCCCTTGAAAAATTCACTGGGAAACCCATTAGGGCCCGGCGCCTTCCCAGAATTGAGCCCCCCTAGAGCCCCAGCCAGTTCTTCATCCGACAGTGGTAGGTCCAATTGCCGCTGCGTCTCATCAAACAGCCTTCGGCGGGAGATCCCCAATGAATCTCTCTACCCACTCCTCCGCCAGGCACTCCCGCGGGGCATAGAGGTCAGCATAGTACTCTGCGAAACTATCAGCTATTGGTTGGGGGCCTACCAGCGGTGAACCGTTCCCGTCCAGTATACCCGGAAGGGCCTGGGGGCGAAGGGTCCCATGAAAGAGCCTGTGCAGCATTTTGTTAGATTTATCTCTTCATTGACAGACTCTGCTACGCGTTGCCAACCACGCCTGGCTCGCCTCATCTAACAGAAGAGAGGCATACGACTGCTGAGCCTGCAGCAGACATCGCACCCCCACGCCCTCACTCTCCTCCCTACTTTGAGGCTCCAGTCCCTCAACCTCCGATTCTGCCCCAACCAAAGCATCCCTGTGCCGTTTACGCACAGCCGCACACCAGGCGTAGTCTGCCCCCCGAAGGAGAGGCTTCATCGCCTCCCATAAGGTCACCCCGTCCGAGACCGAGCCCAAGTTCGTGGTCAAATAATCCGCGATCGCCTCCCTCATATGCGTGTCACATTCCGCATTTTGTAGATGCCACACCGAGAGGTGCCATCGGAACTGAGGCCGCACCCCGCCCAGCTGCAAGTCGATGTACACTGAGGAATGGTCCGATAACCCTCTAGGGTGAATACCAGCTGACACCACCCTCAAGACCACCCCCCCTAGGAACAAACACATAGTCAATCCTTGAGAAGGACGCATGCACTGCCGACAAAAATGTATACTCCCTCTTGGTGCCATGGTGAAGTCGCCACGTGTCCACCCAATCCAGACTAGACACCAGTGCATGTAACTTTGAGGGTTGGGAGCCCCCCCTGGACCCCGTCCGTTCTGGACCTATCCCTACTAGGGTCTATGACATTGTTCCAATCACCTCCCACCACAGAAACCATGTCCGGCATATCAGACCACAGCGCCAACAACCGCTCCACCAGGGACCATTGCAAAGGAGGGGGGCATACACACATCCCAGCACCACCGGCTCCATTCCAATCATACCACGGACAAAGACATAGCGCCCCTGTCCATCCAGCCACTGATGAGCATGCACATAAGGAACTCTATGATGGATAAGGATAGCCACGCCCCTGGACCCCTGTGTGAAGCCAGCATGGAACACTTGTTGATAATAAGCATGGGCGGAAAATCCGTTACGCTCGCGGATTTTGCGGATTTTTGATAAATTCGCAATCCGCGAACGCTCGTGAATTTACCGAAAATCCACAAATTCGCACGCAGCGGATTTTTTTTTCTTGGTGATACAATTTTGCGGCGTGCGGTGTATTTTCGCAATTGCGAACTGTTACGAAACCCTCGCGAACTGGCAGAAATCCTTGCGAACTGGCAGAAATCCTTGCGAACACAAAAAAAGCATTCAGCAGGTTCAAAAGTTCAAACTCATCATTAGTAACCATTCCCTGTAGTGCTTCCTGACAAGGGCCCCTCCAGAGTTCAGTTGCTAGTTGCAACAATTGTATGACCCTGCTCTGACCCTCACAGCAGGCTCATAGAATAGCTACAAGTAGGCCACAAAGGTCCTGGAAAAATATTGCACTGTAACAGAAAGCAAATTACAGATAAGGAAGCAGGTGCCTGACTGGAATTTTAAAACAGTGACACATTAATAAATCAACCCCAAATTAATTCATGTCAGTTGAAGCAGGCAGGTGTGCTTGCTTTTCCCCCCCCCATAATCTACAGTGATGATGAACCAGAGGGTGGCATTGATGTACCATAGGGTGGCATGGGTGAAACAGAGGGTGGCAGGGGTGAAACAGAGGGTGCTGGGAACCTGTGATGATGAACCAGACGTAGAAACAACATAATCGTGACCATTGCGAGCCGACATGTAAGTTCGCAATTGCGAACTGGTACAAAACCCTCGCGAACTGGCAGAAATCCTTGCGAACTGGCAGAAATCCTTGCGAACTTCGCGAGAATTTGCGGATTTTGCGGATTGCGAGTTCGCAAATTCGCAAAATTCGCGAACGCCAGATTCGCAAAATTCGCCCATGCTTAGTTGATAACCATAGCGCTCTAGACAGAGCACCTTGGAGCCCATCAGATAGGTTTCCTGCAAAACCCGCTTGGCCTGTCGCAGGACCGCCCCCGCTTGATTTTATCTAGTAGCCCACGAACATTCCAGCTTGCTACCCGAAGGGCGCCCAGGGATCCCTGGACCATTGTCAACCCACTAGCCATATAGGTGCGTATTGTGTGTGGGCACCAAATAATAATTGTAGCAAAGTGTATGTACTGCATGTGATGCTCGGTGTGAAAGCGCAATCCAACCCCCGAACCAAACCACCCCAACTCCCAACAAACCCCCCACCCCATACCTCATGAAACATTGAAGTACCTGTCGCGGTCGGATTGAAACCAGGCCCCCAATCGGGGGACCCGGGCCTCTCCCACCAATAGATCCCTAACTTACCACCCATAACAGTTCCTCTCGCTACCTACAGGCGTGAGAGCTGCAGGGTCCGAGCCCACGCAGGGGCTCCCTCGTTATTACAGCAAACATTATTGCACATGGTCCAATTACGAGGGTTCTCCAGTACTATCTCCTCCAGCCGGGACTGAGGATCCAGTCTTCTGTGCCCGGGGCACTGCGTCTCCCCCTACCCTCGAGCTGCATGAGTGTGACCGCCTCGGGGACTGGGACCTTTGAAAGCCCCGCCAGCGCTGTCTCTGCAAGGCCTGCTGCGCCCCCTCACTCAATGATGAATCGGAATGCAGACCTGGGGGGGTATGGGCTCTCACCCGCACAGTTTCATCCGTCCATTTGAAGACGTCTTCCGGAGAATCAAAGAAAAACGCTTGTGACTGAAACACCACGTGAAGGCGCGCCGGAAACAACAGGGCATACTGGAGCTTAAGTTCTCTTAGCCGGGCCTTAGCTGCCTGAAGCGACTGGTGCTGCTGCTGTACCAAGTGTGTGTAATCCGGGAACACCATGCTCCGGTGATTTTCAAACATGAGAGGTTCTTTTGCTCTGGCCTGTTTCAGGATGACATCGCGATCAAAGTAGTTCAGCAGCCTCGCGATTACTGGACGAGGCCCGGCCCCGGCCGGTGGCTTCTGCACTAACGCCCTGTGAGCCTGTTCGATTATAAAGCAGCGGGAGAGAGCGTCTGGAGACATCCAGCCCTCGAGCCACTGCATAAGGAAATGCTCCATGCCACCCGACTCACACCCCTCCGGGAAGCCCACGATGCACAGATTATTTCAACGGGCCCGCCCTTCCACGTCCTCCACGCGCAGTGCCAGGCCTTTCTGGGTACTTTTCAACTTTGCCACCTTCTGCTTGAGGGACACAACTTCGTCCTCCACCCTCGATACGCTCATTTCCACTTCTGTTATGAGGGATACTGCATTCCGCAAATCCTGCCGCAGCAACATCACATCTGACCCAACCGTGCCAATCTTGGCATCAAGCATGTCCCTGGATTGGGTTATGGCCGCCAACAGCCTCGCATTGTCCGGTGGGCCCTCCTGCGAATGTCCGGCAGCACCACTTGCCGCCCCAGGGCCAGTAACTTGTCGATGGGCCCGTGTGTAGTAGGGCTACTGCCCCCTTGCCTCTAGTCATGGCTAGCGCCGGTGAGCTTCTCACAGCCCCCCTAGGGACTCTGCCAACTGTATCTTCACGTGGGGCCCCCACCGGTTGCACTGCTACTAGCGTCTGCGGGTGGGTCGCCTTCAGTAGGGGGCCCGCAGGTTTCTGGGCCAAGTCGAAGCCCGGTGGACATAAAGCAGTGTGGGCAGGGCCAAAGGGCACAGTCAATGGGCATAGGCTCATAGTGCCTCGCCCCTCACCGCTGAAGGCCCAACCGTTACTCCTGAGGATGCGGGCCACCCCCACCCAGGCCGCAGCGCAGGCCCAGGCTTACTCCAGCTGCCACGCGTGCTCCCCCAACGTCCGGTCTGCACTCGCTGCACAGCCACTCCCCCTGTGCGACCCGGCCTGGCCGCCGATCTCTCTGGAGGAAGGGGGGACCCACACCGTCACATACACCGTCCAGTTGCCTTCGAAAAGGAGGCCCACAGGTCACCGGGCCACGGCCAAGCCATTGGTGGAGCCGGGGGAGGGATGAAACAGTTTCCACTCTGCAGGGCCACCTCAATGCCGTGCCGCTCACCGCCGATGGCCAGCCACGGCTTCCAGGAGGGCGGGCCACCCCCAGCAGGACCCGGCATGCCTACCGCCCGCACCTCAGGCATCTCCGCTGTCCAGTCAACACCAACTTTGCCACTACACCCCCCACGCGGCCCGGCCTGACCGCCGATCTACCGATGGGCAGCGGCGGGGGGGGGGTGTTTTCTTGGCTAGGGGGCCCCACGGGCAAAATGGAGCCCCACACACCCCTCCAGGCGCCGCCGCCACCAAATCAAGGCCCCAGGCAGCGGGACGCGAGGGCAACCACCCGCACTGCAGCCATGCCAGGAGCAACCCGGTAGTTGGGCCGGAGCACTCCCCCGGCCGTCTCCTCTCTGGGGGTCCACAGCCTATGTTGTTCCTGGGCCAGTCTGCCCTGCTCACAGTCTCGATTCCGGTCAGCGCTCCTCCACCGTGTAGAAGCCGACCGCTGTCAGCTGCGCAGTCCCGGGCACTCCAAAATCGAGGTCCTGGCTTCTCAGACTCCCACTAGGCCGCAGCATGCCGGACCAGCCACCTCCATCTACCGGCACCGCAGCCACTCAGCAGGGGCACCGGACCAACCCGGCTGGCTACCAAAGGAAGGATATCCCCTCAAGGACCACCAAAGCATCCGAGGGAGCAAGGATGAACGCCGGATCAGTGCTGGGCTGGACGAAGCTATCTAGCACACGTCCGCCATGATGGCCTGCCTAGCCACGCCCCCCGTCTATTTTTGTTTTTGAGGGAGTGATTCTAGCTACGGAAGCCATTTGCACAGCTGCCTTCGCTGCTTCATCAGCCAATGAATTCCTTGCAACGTTAACGCCATCACGTTGATGACTCAGTGCATGAATCACGTGAGTCTTTTGTAGTTCTTTCTGTATTACTTCCCATTGGCATTTTATGCTTGATTGTGCCACCTTTTGTATGTTTGAAACCATTTTGAACCCAGGTCTGCAGGTATTCATTATAATTCCTGACGCAGTTATACGAATCGCAGACTACGAGTGTGGGGAATTCGCGATCGGTATTTTCAAGCGCCATCTTGAAAGCCTGTAGTTCAGCTCGCTGAGCTACGCAGTCTCTGAGTGATTGAGTTTTAGTGACCATTGGTCTAAATTTACCTTCGTGCCAGCGACCTTTAACAATCGCGCATGCAGCACTATAGGCTTGTTTACCCCCGATTGCGGGTTGTGCTGATCCGTCTGAATAAATTATACATCCGTAATGTTCTAGAGGCAGAATCTCGGTTGGCAGAGGACATTCCTGTTCGTATTGTAGAAATCCTTGTGCTTTCAAGTAGGGCTCAAAAACTTATTCAACGTCTGTTGCAGCAAGAGAATTAACCCATTGTATCCATCTCGGATGTAAAGCTTTTGCATTTGGAATGCTCGCTTTCGTCACTGCCTCTAGGGCAGGTACAGGTGTAATGATCATTATGTGTTTTCCCTCCGCTAGGGCTCTCTCTTTTGCTACTGCATTTTGAACCGCTGTCAGAACTTTTTCTATAGAAGTGAATTTCATTTCAGCTTTTGTGTACAAGTGTGATTTGTAAGCTATAGTTACCTTTTCACCTTCATTAAAGGTTAGGTACGTGAAACCGCATCTTCCTGGGATGATCCAGATCACAAGGTTGCGTACGTTGTTGCGTGTTTGTAGCTGTGTTTTTGCTAACATGTCTGTTTGCACTGAATGCAAAATTCCTGTGTGTTTTTGAGTCCAATTAGTTGGTTTGAAATCTGGTTTGATCAGTTCGTAGAGATGTTTAACCCTTTCTGCGTAGTCTAGAACATAAGTTCTTCCAAAATTCAGGAAACCTAGAATTGACTGTAAGTTTTTCAGCGTCTTTGGAGGCTGGAGCAGTGCACATTTCTCTAGAAAGTTTGCTGCCAGGCTTTTGCCTTCACTTGAAAGTTTGTATCCTAAGAATAGGACATTGAGGTGGGCAATTTGTGATTTCTTAAAATTGAATTTGTACCCTTCAGAAGCGAACCCAAGTATTATGGTGTTCACTCTTTTCAAGTGCACGTCCAAATCATCGTCTGTAAGATAGATGTCATCGACATGAGATATGCCTCATCATCATACGTTTGTAGTAACTCTGTTACTCTGGCTGAAAATAACCCTGGACTATTCTTGAATCCCTGGGGGAGACGTCAAAATTGTCCCTGTGTCCCCATTATTGAGAAAGCGGTCAAGTGCCTGCTTTCTGGTGCAATGTTTTGACAGAAAAAAACGTTAGAAATATCTAATGTAGTTTTATATTTTTTTCGCGCAATGTTATTCATCAGTGCTGCACTGTGTGCATTTTGTACTGCAAAAGTTTTGCAACAAGAGTTTAGATGTCTGTAGTCCAAAACTAGAGGATATGAATTATCTGGTTTGGAGACAGGAAACAAAGGATTGATTATAGATGAGGTGCATGTTTCAATCACCCCTTGGTATTCAAGTTGGTTTAAAATCTCCCTGACCTGTTTTTTAGCTTCTTGCTTAACTGGATACTAACTTTGTGCAGTAGGTTGTTTTTTTAACTAGATTTTATGGTGAGGAGAGTCCTCATCCCATACTACATGATTTTTGTATAATGCCGGAGCCTGGGCTACTGCCCATTTTCTGGTATATGTGTATTTTTTATGAATTGGAATGTGATTTGAGAAGGCAGGCATAATTATCTCTTCGCCATGTGGGCACTCCCTGACAAATTCAGGTGGCCAGTCTTGTTCAGCTAGAAGAATGGCATAACCCTTAGAAAGCTTCTCCCAAAAGAGTGCTATTATTTTTCTAGTTATGTCCCCCTCCATCCGGAGTGTTACTTCATATAACCTATGGGGTACACTAACGCTGGTGTCAGCAGTTTCAACTTGAATGCATTCATTCAAGTCCACTGTCTCCTGATGATCCTTCAGGATCTTGCGAGCTAAGGTGACTTCTGCTGCGCTGTCTAGCATTGTCTGGGCCCACTCCCCATTCTTGAGTTGTGTCCTCAAGATCCTCGGCATGTCGGATCTTTACGCCTGCTACCTTCTTTTTGGTGAATTGAGTTTTCTTATTTTTAGGAACGTGCTGTTTGTCTTTGGACTTCATGTGTTCTTCCTTTTTTTCGATCATCCTCTTCTTTCAGATTTCTGCGAGGAAGTCTGAAAGGTACGAGAGAAACGTGTATCAGTATCTTGATATCTATCAGGTTTTCTCAAATTATCTCTATTTCTGAGGTTATACCTCTTTTCAGAGGGCTCCCGTAGGGGAGACCTACCTCTTGACTGAGAACGCTTCTCTTTAGGAAGTGTTTGTTTAGTGTTTTCCCACTTCTTTTTAGGAGTAGTGAGATTATTTTTTATAAAAACTTTTTCAGGATTTTCAGCTAGTTGGTGCTTTAGTGGTTTCCCATCCAAACTATCTCTACCTAGTTCTTCATATGATTTTTCAATAATTCTTGCAATTTCATATGGTTGCTCTGTTATATCTGTTTCTTTCAATTTTTGGCGGATTGCCACTGAAGCTGCTTCACCTTTAACCTCTTGGCTGCTAATGACAAGGGTAACTCGTCATGGACTTTCCATTGATTTCAATGGAAATTATATGGCATCACTAATAATGCCTTAGCAGTGAAGGTGTTAATGTTAGCTAATAGTATAGCCTAGACCTGTTTGAAATCTTTTAGTAACTTCATACCAAGATTTAAAGCAGGTTCTGGTCTGTATTCATTTTGAATCTGTCTTAGGATGTCTGGTATTACCGCCATCGACGGAACACCATGTGTTTTTGTGTAGGTTGAAGCAAAGACTGTACCCCAAGTGTCACAGTCCTCCATGTGTGGTGCTATCCCCATTGGTAAACAGATTGTCAGAATTCTGTGTTTCTCATGAGGTGTACTATCAGAAATACTGCCTCTATATGAGTAATTTTTTGGGCTAACCAAAACGGAATTTGTTTCCTTTTTGCGGGTAATTTACCAATGACTGATTGTATCGTCTGTGGTGTTATTTTGTTTGTGTTCCCTTGGTGAGGGGTGTGCTGTGGAATCCTTACAGTAGGTTGGACTGTTAAGGTCCGCATGACATATTGAACCATTTGTCCATGTATTTTAATTAACTGTTTTAGCTGGGCTAACAGTTCTAGACCTGTCATTCTTTCAATGTCAGGATGTGATGTATAGATGGCTAGTACCGGCCATGTAGCTCCTGGTCTACCTTGTGGACCGAGCTTGGTAATGTGATTTTGATGTTGTAGGGCCCCTTTAAACCAGAGCTAATGCTCTTGGTAAGTTAATGGAATGTCAACGTCCTCGTAAGGAACGTATTCCGCTGGAGGTTCCTCTACTTTGTAGTAGTGGAACTCAAGTGTTCCTTCATTTGCTGGAGTAAACAATCCATAAATAGAATACCTCTGTCTGTCGATATTCATGTGTCTCTATAACAAAGATTACTTTACCACCTCTCGATGATACTCTATCATTTATGAGTTTGTAAGATATAGTTTTTCGGGTTATTTTGTTGGAGATTTGTGTCGTCTAAAACTGCTCGAGCTGCTGCTGCAGCTCTTTCCCTCTCCTCTTCACTATCCGACATTTTGTTGACCAAAAGTTTGCAGAACAAGTTTCAAGGAAACAAAGATTAGGTGCACAATATTTTTGGAACACTGTATCCTTCAACGTTGAACAAACCAAAAACTAATACATAGGATTTTCGTCCTACTCAGTTTTGGCGGATATTTTATCCTTTAACCCACTACCAGAAATGTATTTACTTGGGTGGAGGGTGCAAAAGTAAAACCTTTAGCTAATACTTCTAATTCTGTCTGAGTCAAAGAATGTTTGGATAAATTAATAATAGGTAATCTATCTAAAGTTATCTCCAATATCTCAGTTTCCTTGTCTAGAGGTATTCCTCTTGAGGTGGATGCCTCGCATATTGACTTCTCCTGAAGACCCGATTGGGTCTTTGTCCTCTCCTCGGGCGCTGGTCTAAAAAAGAGGAGGAGGAGGAAGAGAATTTCTGGTGGGAGTAACCTCTGTTTGATCAATTTAAACATTTCACATATTTTTCTTTGTCTCTCATGGTGTTTTTAATGATTTTTATTGTTTACATTTATGCAAAGAATCAATGTGTTATTTTAAATTGTTTTTAATAAAAGTTGATTGTGTTATATCTTTGAGCTCTCTATCTTTGTGTAATATATAGTTGCTTTTTGGGTCCAGAGGCGTGGCTCTATTTGTGCGGATGCACCTGTATGGGTGAGATAATAGTGTATATTGGGTGACGAGTGTGGTTGACTGTATACTTGTTATAAGGCGTTTCTGGTGTACGTCCAAGAGAACCCTTCCTTTATATTTACTGGTTCCACAAAGGGGCCATCCTCTAGCCCATTCTCCACAGCTGTGGTTTAATACAGTATGGAGTGGGCTTCCACACAGTCCCTCAGCGCCTTTTGCAGTTCCACCTTCCTGGTGGTACTCTTGGCAGAAAGTCCAAACTCATTGTAGAAGACTCTGAGCTGGGCCACAGTGCATTCTTCTGTGTTGGCCAGCTCAAATTCCATGCTTGTGGTTGTAGATCCAGCAGCCGGATACATGATGTTGAGTAAAATCGAAAAATGTCAATTAGGGAGAATCTAAAAGTTTGAATTGGTTTTCGATGTGGGCAGGTCGTGCACACCAAATCATTGTATAGCACTGCACAAACACGACCCCTTTCCTCCCCGCTGATCACCAGTGCTAGAAATTAGGACCCAGCTTGACTAGGTTATGAGACCTGGTCAAACAGTAACCACAATCCTACTCAGGATAAGGCTCAATCAACCCTAATTTATCCTGTGTTCACACTCAATTAGCTTGGCACAGAGCAATCAGGCTTAACTTGAAGGCAATGTGTAAAGTATTTGTGCAACACTTGAAACAGTAAAACAGTGAAAACACCACACAAAAATATTCCACGCCAAGTTAGAAAAATAGCTAATAATTTCATACACAAAGCAAGACTAAAATGCCAAAAATCCAATCAGTAGAACTTGAGATATTGGACTTTTGAGTTGTAGGTAAAAAATAGTGCCAGAAAATACAAAGCACTATTGGGGGATCTCAAAATCAAACGTTCAGGCCGCCCGTCATTGAGCACAAGCCGCCTACTGGGAGCCAGTAATGCCCGCTGAACCAAAGTTCCTTAAATCCTGTTTGCCGGGCATTGCATGGACCACGTTGAAGATCAGTTTCACAGCAGAGGCAATGATTCAGTTCTGCAATACGGCGAGGCTTTGGTACGAGGTCTTGATGTGTCAACAGTGAGGATCCTGTTGATGGTGCTTAGGCTGTGAAGGTCAATTTTGAAGTTGCGTGGCACAGTTGAGGCGATGTGTCGGTTCCGATGAGCAGTGAAGCTGTGATGCAGAGTTTCAACCTCTTTGTCAAAGGGTGCTGGGAGGAGCTTTCGCCAGAAAAAGTGTTTATGCAGTGGCGGTTCCAAAGGTGATGCTTCAGTCCCAAGATGCAGGATGCAGAGGCCTTGTGAGTCTTTTACGACAGGTCCATTTCATGCAACAGTGATGATGAGTTGGTTCTGCTAAAAAATGTGCCGCTCAGCAAAGGGGATGTCAGTTTTGCTAGAGTATGCGTCGCTTAGGAGAGAATGCATCTGTTCCGCTGGTAAAGCACCTTAGGCCCACTTTGAAGTGTCCAAGACTGGAGTGGCACCACTTGGCAGGGTAGACAAATAGATAGGGGGGTCCAGGTGCATGTGTTGGATGTCTGTTATGCCCCTCAGGATTCAATCAGGAGGCCAGCCAGCTAGCCATTCGAGTCACTCTGCGTTCAAGTGATTCAGGTCCAGTACTTCTTACCCAAGCAAAACAGGTCAGCAGGCAGCAGTTAAGCAAAGCAATGCAGGAGTCCTGCAAACCAGCAGTTCAGCAGAGTGGCAGTCCTTTCAGCAGCACAGCAGTCCTTCTTTCTGTTAAAGTCTTCAAAGGTCCAGAAGTGTACTGAAGTGCTGGCGTCTTAGGTCTGGTACTTATACCCAGTTAGGCCTTTTAAGTGGGGAAGACATCAAAGACAGGCCTTTGAAGTGCACAGAGCTCCTGTCCTTCCTGTTCTGGTGCCAGATTCACTACAGGGGGTTATACAAACCTTTGTGTGAGGACAATGCACAGCCTATTCAGATGTACATGAGGCTGGGTCCAGCACCTCCCTCCAACCCTGCCAGGATGGACCATTAAGTCACATCTAAACTTCCATTCTGTGAGGCTGTCTAGGGGGAATACACAAGGCCCAGCTGTGACCCAGCCCAGACATGTGGTCAGAGACAGGCATCAGGCATTAAATAGCTAAAGTAAGAAATGCCAACTTTCTGAAAGTAACTTTTATAGAAATCTGACTTCCCCATAAGCTAGGATTTTAAATTTGGATTTCAGAGACACCTGATTTAGAGGTATTATCTCTTCCCTATTTGAAATTACACCTACAATATATAATAAGGTAATCCCAACGTTATCCTATGGGAGAGATAGGCCTTGATGTAGTGAAAAATGACTTTTAGAGTTTTTCACTACCAGGACATGTAAAACTTAAAAGTACATGTCCTACCATTTAAATACATTAAATGGGTTATCAAGGGCCTACCTTATGGGTAGATTGTATGTATAAAAAGGGAAGGTTTGGACTTTTCAAAAGGGTTTATTTTCCCAGGTTGACATGGCCTTGTAAACTGCACACACAGTCTCTGCAATGGCAGACCTGTGACATGGGTAAAGAGGTACTTAAGTGGGTGGCACAATCAGTACTGCACGCCCACTAGTAGTATGTAATTTACAGGCCCTGGGTACAGGTATAACCACTTTACGAGGGACTTACAAGTAAATTAAGTAGGCCAAGTAGGGATGAACCATTATTACCATGTTTACGGGAGAGAGCACAAGCACTTCAGCACTGGTTAGTAGGGGTGAAATGTGCAGAGTCCTGATAACAGCAAAAACAAGGTCAGAAAAATTGGTGGAGGCCGTCAACAAGTTGGGGGAAAGACCACCCTAAGGCTGTCAGGTCTAACAGCACTATTTAACTAAATATGGGGACATGTTCTCACCTTCATAGTAAAAATGCAGAAACATCTATTATTTAGACTCTGGCCATTGAAATTTGTGTTGAGGGTGCCAGCTCCTAGAAGTGCTCTCTCCCCTGCATTGCCCTTTGTCAAAGGGACTGTCAGCCACAGCAAGAATGTCTCCAATTCTGAGTGACACCCAACGCAGTCCTACGGAGTAACTGGGGATCACACCTGAAATATGCCCCATAAAGATTCAAAGGACTAAGCTATCCTCTCTATCAAATGTATTGGCCCTGACAACCTTATCAGCCCCACCATCTTCATGACAATGAACCCAGGCCCCACTGACCAGTAACTTTTCCTGGAATCAGAAACCCTTGATATGTATAGATGAAGCTCCGCTTCGATCCCACTAGTGTGTGAGTGGGCCACTCCGGATCTCAGGAATGTCAGTAATACACATCTCCTGTCCGGGGGTTGCAGTCCATACCTCTCCAGCCTCTGCTGGCCCTGTGCTTCCAAAATGGAACTTACAGGTGTCTATGTTATGTACCATTCACAGTAACACATGCAACCAAGAATGCACCCACACATATCATGATCTGTGACCGCATACACACACACACACACACACACGCACCCACACCCACACACACACACACACACGCATACACACACACATATCACATGTTGTCCACTACTGCACACAATCCATGTAGGCCAAGAGTGAGCTATATACACAGTCACATAATATTCCACTAGTGGGCCAGTAGACACCACTCATGAGAAACATTCATAAAGGCCTGTTAACATTACTGAATCCTCTGCCACCACTGGGCTCTTATCACATAACTTCAGGTAAAGGCAGTAGCCCCTACCTTCAGGGGGGTAAGGCTTAGTGTGCCCTTCTCAGTGTAAACAGGCTATATTACCATGAGAAAAACCTAAGTTATAGTCCCAAGCATGATCCATGTATCCCTATAATCAAAGATCAGTGCCAGGGATCCAGATATTGTTGCAGCTGGGGCACTCATGTCAGGGGTGCACATCTGTCACCATGCAGGGGACTTTTACTTCCAACAGTGCCCATAGATATTTCCCCACAAGAATGTTTAGGAAATGTGGTCAAGTATGACATGCATTTCAAGGCAAATTGGGTAATAACTATATTTAGATAAGTCTTACTTTACAAAGCAGTTGTGTTAATTTCTTCCAAGAAAATGTGAATATTGGACTGATAATTTTGATCAAAAGTCATTATAATTTACGGACTGTTTTACAGGACATTTGGAATTCCACCAAGGAATTTTAGTTAGAGGAGTAGAATCAGCCATGTCATCATATGTCCAGGCTCTACTTGACATGCAACTGACGTGGCATTTCTCTAGCCTTTCAAATGCCTTGGCTTCTCATACTTACTTGTTTGCCCTGTAGGCCAGTACTTCTGTGTCAGAATATCAGCGAAAGCGAGGCAGGTACTAGGTCCTTCTATTCAACAGACACCTCGCTGTTATCTGCATGGTCAACAGAGTGGTGCCATTCTGAGAAAAAAAACTCCCAGATACACCTAGGGGTGACTGTGTTGTACTTTACAAATGCTGTTTGATTGATTGCTTGATTGACAGTGATACAACATCTTCTGTCTATATTATTGAGGTGAAATAACTGCAGAGAAGAAAATTCCTTAGTCCAAGAAACATTTCCAAAGCCAAGATATCTGCGCCTACAAACATGTGCTTGCTTGCTGTTTGTATGCATCATCATATTAAACCACACCAATGGGCAACACCTATTGGCAATGCCAAAGTCTGTTTACTTTATATCAGAGTTTTAGAAAAAATATGCTTACCCTTGTCACATCTCGTTCCATTCGTCTCTGTCTTTCAGTAGGATCTCCAACACTTCCCAGAACATGACTGGACTTCACTTTATTAATTATGGAAACATATGCGAAGCACATTACCAGAACAGGGAGGAAAAAACAGCATATGAAGATTGTCACAATATATGACTTGTATATTGTGGAGAAGCTGGCTTTTGCCCAATCAATCTCACAGGTTCCATACATGCGATCTAAGAAAATGGAAACATTAAATGACAGTTTAGTATCATTCTTATCTATAAGAGATAACGGGCCCAATTATCAAAAGTAAACTGGGATGAAAGTCTACCTTTACGACTTTTTGGTATTTACCAAGGACATTTACTACAAGTAAATACCCTCTAAGATTACCAAAAGTTGAACTTTACGAGTTTCAGTATTCAGAAAGGTCATTTACGAGTAGTAAATGCCCTTTGTGACTACCAAAGGTCGTAAAGTTAGACTTTCGTCTCATTTTACCTTTGTGAATCGGGCCCAACATATATACAATAATGAGTCATCCAATGTAGCAAATATCTTATCAACAGTTTTCAAATATTAATTGCAGAACATGAAAGCATGATAGAAAACTCAATAGATATAAATTCAAAAATATAAGCCTAAGCTATCCTCTACATGAAAGGCCTCATTCACAAAGCCCCTGCACCGCCGGTACATCACTTTCAGTGATGGTCCAGCAGTGCACCCTGCAGGGTCATATCTACAATGGTACACAAACAAATGATAGACAGAATGCTGAATAAAACATACATTTACCCCTAGTCAAGAGATCTGGGTTAAACCCATCATTCTTTGGCACACAATGCCACCCCAGTTTAGACCCAGCCATATGCAAATCAGTCTTGACCCTGTGCCTTATGGGAACAGTCCAGTCTGAACTCCCAGGCCAGCTCCTCGCTGGGCCGGAAGCAAGCATCCTGGGACCGGTTTCTGGGTATTACCCTTCATCAGCCAGGCTAGCTTGAATCCAGTGGCACAGTGAGCAAGGGACCCACGTCTGGGCATACCCATCCCACTTAGGGTGAAAAGTGCTATGCAAACCAATGATGGATGGAATTCTGAATAAATCAAACATTCAAACCCAGTCAAGAGATCTGGGTTAAATCCATAGTTCTTTTGCTCACCATGCCACCCCAGTTTAGACCCAGCTATATGCAAATTAGTCTTGATCCTGTGCCTCATGGGAATAGTCCAAACGGAATGCTGAATAAATCATACATTCACCCCCAGTGAATGATATTAAATCCATTGTTGGGGCTGGACTGTTCCCATTGGGCATAGCGAAGACTGATTTGCATATGGCTGGGTCGAAACTGGAATGGCATGGTGAGCAGAAAAACGATGAAGTTAGGCCTAGATCTCTGTACTGGGGTTAATGTATGATATTGTTCTGCATTCTGTCCATCAATTGTTCTTTTTGCATTTGTCACACCGAGTGGGATGGGTATGCCCAGACATGGGTCGCGTGCTCTCCATGCCACTGGATTCAAGCTATGCTGGCTGATGGGGGCTGAAAGCCCGAAACCGGTCCTAGGATGCTTGTTTCCAGTCTAGGTAGGAGCTGGCCTGGCAGTTCGGACTGGACTGTTCCCATTGGGCGCAGTCCAACAGCATGGTCGAGTAAGACGTGTCTCTGTGCTGCTCCGGCAACTTTCATCGATCCGATGACTTAAATGGTGGGTCCCTGATCCCCTCTGACGACTCCAACGGTATCCTGAAAACCAGGGTGTCCCTGATTCCGAGGTGGCGAAGTCGAGTCCCAAGATGGCGCTGCTGGGGCGCTGAGGCAGATCGCATTGGGACCGGAGAGATCGCCGACAGCTGGGAGCCTAACAGTTACGGCTCTGTTCCCCACAGGCCTGGTTGTGACAGCGGCAGTGGCCCGGGACCCCGACGGGACACTGCACTGGTCCCTAGAGGTCGGGTGTGCCGGAGGTGCGGCGGCCTTTGGATCTGGCCTGTCAGCCCAGCGGAGGCATGTGGCGTCTTGAGGCGGGGCTGGCGCTGGAGGTGGAGGTTCAGGAGGACCCGCTGTGAGGCACCCGCATCGACTGCCCGCTGGATTGGAAAGCGGATGAGGCAGCCTGCACCCGGTGGAGGAGTCCTGTGCCGGAGGGTCCCCTGGAGAGCCGGAGAAAGTACGAGAGTCCCCGCAAAACAGTGAGAAGGTGCAGGGGGCTAGCAGCATTCCGGGCCTGAATTGTGACCTTGAGCATCCCGTTCCCCGCCCCCCCTCGCATCCAAGTCCTAGAGGAGTGATTGCTTCAGCTGGGAGGAGGCCTTTGATTGGTACCAGGTGACAGCAAAGGCCACTGCCTGGCTTGGGGGCTCATATCCCCTCTCCCTTCAGGCCGGGGCACGGCGACAGGTATATTGTGGGACACCTGAGGAGGACAATCGCGACTGGGGGGACACTGACTTTGCCACCAACATCGGACATCCGGCTTAGCGGGAACTCCGGGTGGTACTGAACTCTGGACAAGATCACCAAGACATTGTTGGGGTGCCTCAAGTGGCACCCGCGGAGGTTACCTGCCTGAGGGTGTGGAGCTTCCTGCTTGTCCCCCGAGGGGGGTTTTGCTCTTGCCTCTCCCCCCCTTCTTGAATGGGACACGGCCAGTGGCTATCTTTGCTGGCCAGGAAGACAGAGTTGCGCGCCCGTCTGTGAGACTCAGGAACTGGAGGGCTGGCCTGAAGGGAGTTTGCGAGTGGGGAAAGCTGCAGAGGGATCCTGAGCAGTGCCTGGATAGCGCGGATCATACAGGTGTGTGGCCCACAGGTAAAGCAGCATGGGCAGGAAGGACAAAGATCACAAAAACCCTAGACAGGGAACAATGGACCGCTATACCACGGCACCCCTCCCCCCAGAAGGTGAAGCTGCCGGTGTTCGTTCGGACACAGCCCTACTGATGGGTGCCATACAGAGATCCCGGGCGGCCCTGGAGAATATAATTGGAGAGGTGTGCATGGAAGTGACGCTCATACGGCAAGACCTCCGGAATCTGGCGGAATGGGTGACGGCCTCAGAAACTAGAATAGGGGAAGCTGAGGATTCTATACAAGACTTTAGGAAAGGGATGGCGGACCTTCAATCCTCTCATAAGCAGCTCATGTGGAAGGTGGATGATGCAGAAAATAGGGCAAAACGCAACAACTTCCGCTTTGTAGGCTTTAGGGAGGGAATCGAGGGGGCAAATATGGCGGAGTTTCTACATTCCTGGCTTTTGCGCACTTTCCCAAAGGACAAATTCTCTTCTTGTTTCATAATAGAAAGGGCGCACCGAGCGTTGCTGGCTAAACCACCGGTGGGTGCTAGGCCTCGGCCAGTCATCGCTCGCTTCCTCAATTTCCTGGACAGAGATATGATCCTACGGGAATCTCGGAAACTTGGGGAAATCCGCCTGGAAAATGCCCAAATAATGATTTTCCCGGATTACAGCCAGGAGGTGCAGAGGCAGAGGCTCTCCTTCGACGCAGTTAAGGCTAAACTGAGAGACCTCCACATCCAGTACATGCTCCTCTTTCCTGCAAAGTTGAAAGTGATTTACAAGGAGAAGACGTATTTTTTTCAAAACCCGGAAGAGGCATGGCAGTGGCTGGAGGAATGCCCTCCTCTGCCAAGAAACGCATCTGGGGGTTTAAAAGACGCCTGCTATAGAGAGATCCATGGAGGGGCAGCGAGGTTCACCAAAACTGCAGAGACTGAGATAGAAACATGGAAGTCGGACTCTGGCGGTGACCCCATACCCCGCATCTGTCCAGTGGAGGGGGCGAAGACTCACGTCTGTTGACGGGCTCCAGATTCCGCTGCCTCATGAAAAAAGCACAGTCTGAAGGGGAGGGGGAACCTGTGGATACCTCCTCCAAGGGAGAAGAATCGGAAAGGCACTCACTGCATCCTCTGGCGGTGGCAATCAACGACATGGAACAGGAGACTACGCAAGGGACGGGGCCTTTTCAGGGAGACCCACTGGACTCCAACTCGTGAAGATGGGACAGTAATGGCTGACCGGGTATTGATGATGGGGCCATGGAGCACGCAAGTTGGACACCCCCTCATGTTGGCTCTGTTTTATTGGCCTAACTTTTTTGTTTTTTACCTGCTCGTGTGTCTACCTCTACATGTTCCTTTGTTAGAGGTCCAGAGCGGGTTTCTCATACTTTGGTGGTGAATTTGGGTGGGCGACAGACCTCCTGCACCCGAAGGCTTTATCTCTGTCTTTTGGATGGCTATTGGACTTGAAGGGGGAGGGAGGTGGGGAGAGGGGATTATTGGGGGGCTACACTGCTTGCGGGGAAGGGAGGGGGGGTAGTTTTGAATGAGTGTTGGGGGTTCACTGTTCACTTTTTAAAGCACGTTGCAGATGAAACTGTTCCATACACCTGCATGCCGCTCACCAGACACCTGCCTTTGCATGAGCGAGTCAAGACTAGTGTTCCCTACGATGTTGGGTAGCCCGGGAACGCCAGTACAAGACAATAATAGTGTCTGAATCCTTACATGGAACGTGAATGGCCTGGGCAACAAGATAAAGCGGGGATTGGTTATGTCCTATATTAGAAGGGTGGCCCCAGACATAGTCCTGCTGCAGGAGACCCACCTACATGGTACAAGATGCGGGTTCCTGGCCAGGGAGTCATACAAGGTTCTGGCCCATGCAGGATACACCTCGGGCTCTAGAGGGGTTGCCATACTGATTAAAAAATCCCCCCCATTTGTCGTCACACGAACATGGGATTAAACAGAAAGTGGACAGGGTCTAAAGGGGGGTATGAGATTAAAGACCTAAAAACACCCTACCCTACTAGACTAATGAAAAACACAGAAGGGGTGCTAAGGTCATTGGTGGCCTCTACTGTCTAACGTGTACTAAAAGCGTGAAGGTATAGACTGTAAAGATGAGAGAGGAGATCAAACGTGAACCCATCAGCCCACCCATTGGCGGAACTTCATCATCTGGGTTTAAGAAACACCAGTCTGGTGTCTACTAGATGTCTCACCTTGATGAAAATGTGAGTACAGCAACTAGTATTTAGTACACCAGTGATGGAAAAAATGGGTAGTAGTGTCTGAAGGGCTGTGGGAAGTGAAGAAAAGTTGCAGTGTTGAAATCAAATGTGCTATAGAAAGAATGGTGAAATAAAATTGACTAGCATGGTGCCTAATAAACCTTTATTCAGACGGTCACCATGGTGCCGAGATTAAAAGCAGAGTGTAAATGGATGTAAACATATATTACCATTTGTAGATGAATAAATCGGTTGACATGTTTCAGCCTCAGGAGGCTTTCTTCAGGACCTAATAAGACACTACTGCAACTGTGGTAGTAAGATTCAAAGTACATACCATGCCAAAGATATTAAACTACTGTTGTTAGGAGATGAAGTCACGGTATTCTTGAAACCAACTGCTCCTAAAACATAAAACAGTGTATACACAAAAACAAGTACATTTGTTGTAAATACTAACACAGAGTCAAGTGTAGAAAATGAGACATAGAAAGCCACAGAGACAATACTCTATTACTATAATGCGTTACCTGCCTCATCTGCCACAATGTACTCTCCAGAGGAACCGAAAAAAAATATAGTTATGGTAATCATACCATGCATCGCCATATGGAGAGGTGGCACCCGATGAATTACAGTGCTGCCCAAATACGAGATTTGGTGGATAACCCCCGACCACCAGTACATCCACCAATGACAAGTACTGATTGAACATTTGGACATCCCTATTGATATTAAGTTCTGATGTGTTATTGATTTCTGTACTATTGAAAGTTCGAATTAACGTCACCCATGGTACTTGCCCGCAAATGTATATCTAGATAATTTTATTGTAACTGGCCCTGTCGTACTTTAATTATAAGACGTATGTCCACCGATTCCGCAACTGTGAGAACCTTAGTTCTTGCAACCTAATGGCCCGCCCGTTACGTTCTTCTACAGTGTAAATGTCCCCTCATCATATACGAATACAGTTTGCTCCGTGGCTGGCCCACGTGGTTATAGGCCCATATTTGTATACTGACATTTTCACAATAAAGGTTTTTAAAACAAAAAAAGGTAGTAGTACCTAGATTGGTAAAGTTTTGAATAACAGCCACATTTACCTTTTTTTCATGTTGAGGAAGTGAAAAAAATGACCAACATGTGCATGTTTCAAATTTTTTGTATCTTTCAATAGTACAGTAATCAATAACACATCAGAACTTAATATCAATAGGGATGTCCAAATGTTCAATCAGTACTCGTCCCCGCCCGCCATGTGCTTCAAAACTGCATACGTATCTCGTGATATCAAGGCTGGGCAACCAGTACACAACAAGGAGTTACGAGTCCCATTTATACCGGCGCGATTTTGGGCGAGGCCGGGCAGGTCCAGGATATAGTCAAAATGTCTCCACCAACCAGCGGTCGGACCAGAACCCCTTTCAGCAGTCCAAAAAGGTTCCGTTAAATGACAACAGAAGAGATAGGCAACAAGAACCATCAGTCAAAAGAGGGGACGCTTTTGGGAATGGGGCCCATGCCCTAGCAGGCAAACGTCCGAGTTCCAAGGTGTCCCAGGACCATTTTAGTGGACCAGGCCCAAATCCAAAGAGCCGGCCACCATTTTGAGAGTCCTGTTGCAGCCGGCTATCGCTGCAACGCAAAAGTGGGCGCAATTCAGCTGGATGGCGGGTGAGTCACTGTACCGCAAGAGTGGGCGGAACTCAGCTGGATGGCGGGCAAGACGCTGTACCGCAACAGCGAACGCAACTCAGCTGGATGGTGGGTGAGGCACTGTGCCGCAAGAGTGGGCGGAACTCAGCTGGACGGCGAGGGAAACGCTAAGAGGCGCCCCACTGCAGATGAGGTGCCTCCACCTGGGGAGGCGGGAGAGGCCCGTTTACGCCGCCTCCCCCCCCACCCCGGGCACCCCTCGCCGTCTTTCGGCGCAGCATTGTAGGATGGCCACACCTGTGAAACTTGCTGGACACCACCTCGATGCCATTCGGATCTCGGCGCGTTGTGCTGCCTTCGGCCTACTGTAGCAGCAAGTGCGGACGCAACTCAGCTGGATGGCGAGTGAAAAGATAAGGGGCGCCGCACTGCAGATGAGGTGCCGCCACCTGGGGAGGGGGGAAAGCCCGTTTACGCCGCCTCCCCCCCCCCCCGGGCACCCCACGCCGTCTTTCGGAGCAGCATTGTAGGATGGCCACACCAGTGAAACTTGCTGGACACCACCTCGATGCCATCCGGATCTCGGCGCGTTGTGCTGCCTTCGGCCTACTGCAGCAGCAAGTGCGGACGCAACTCAGCTGGACGGCGAGTGAAAAGATAAGGGGCGCCGCACTGCAGATGAGGTGCCTCCACCTGGGGAGGCGGGAGAGGCCAGTTCACGCCTCCCCCCCCCCCGAGCACCCCACGCCGTCTTTCAGCGCAGCATTGTAGGATGGCCAAACCAGTGCGGCAACTTGCTGGACACCACCTCGGTGCCATCCGGATCTCGGCGCGTTGTGCTGCCTTCGGCCTATTCGCACATCGGTCCGCTACTGACGCCGCCTCACAGGCCAACAGATTTTGTAGGCTTTTTATAGCCCAAAGCCGCATAACAGGTCATGTGACTTCTTTATAAAACTTTTCATTGGTTCATTTTACTTTTGGTTTCCTAATGATGAAATGCTTGATCATATGACCTAAAAATAACACTTTTCATTGGATTAAAACATTTTTTTTCCCAAACGATGAAAGCCCCACCTTTTTTTTTCTCACTCGGCAAACCAAAAAGGTTCCGTTAGATGACAACAGAGGGGACAGGCAACAAGAACCATCAGTCAAAAGAGGGGAGGGCAAGTTCTTCCCTACCGGGTCACGTTGAGGCTCCACCGGAAGTCATCGAATTGATAGTCTACAGTGTTTCTGGATGTTTCAGACTGAAGCTGGCATCAGCATGAGAGCACCACCATCTCGTAGCTCCGTCGTGGCCATTCCGCAAGCAATCATAGCAGCCGCTACCCACCGGAAGCCTGCGGGAGTCGGGGGCCCCCATGACTTTTGTAGAATCTTCAAGGCTGAGGGGACGCATTCGAGAATGGGGCCCAAGCCCTAGCAGGCAAGCGTCCGAGTTCCAAGGTGTCCCAGGGCCATTTTAGTGGACCAGGCCCAAATCCGAAGAGCCGGCCGCCATTTTAAGAGTCCTGTGGCAGCCACCTATCGCTGCATCGCAAGAGTGGGCGCAATTCAACTGGATGGTGGGCGAGACGCTTTAGCCACAAGAGCGGGCAATAAACAACTGAATGGCGGATGAGGCACAGTGCAGCAAAAGCGGGCGGAAAACAGCTGAATGGCAACTGAAACGCTAAAAGGGCGCCCCATTGCAACAGAGGAGCCTCCACCTGGAGAGGCCCGTTCACGCCGCCTCCCCACACGGGGCGCCCCACGCCGTTTTTCGGCGCAGCATTGTAGGATGCCAAGACCAGTGCGGCAAGTAAAGGACATCACCTGGGTGCCGTCCAGATCTCAGCGCGTTGTACTGCCTTCGGACTATTCGCACAACAGACCGCTACTGACACCACCTCACAGAAGACCATTGTTGCTTTGTTTTAAATGTTTTTTTTTAACGTGTTTACTGTTTATGGTGCGTTGTATATATTTATAAGTTATTAAAGTGTTATAATCCTACTACTTTGTTGGAGTGCTATATATTTTTAATGTGACACATAATTGTGAAGACTTTGATGTACAAAAAGGCATCCCTGGAATCTTCCGCTTCAGGCGCGGTCCCACACACCCTCACAGTGAGAATCCCCTTCTCAATCACAATTCAGGATCGTTATCAGATAGTAGGAACGCGTGTGGTGTGACGGATCTCATGGGTTGGGACCTTGATCTACTGTAACTCCTTTGAAGAGGGGTGATTCTTTACAGTTGAGGCCATAAACTACATCCGCAGGGCTAGGTGATAGCCTGGGACCGGCCTGGACAATCAGACACAAAGGAAGAGGAGTGTCAGAGGGTGCGGTAGTGAATAGGGTGAAAGGGAGGTGTCGGGCGGGCACAGGGTGTGATTCTCAGGGAAGAGCAGCGCAGATGGAGGGAGGTTTATGGCCCATGCATAGGAGAGAGAGCGGGGGTGACCAGTGAGTAGGGGAGATGCTTGCGAGGGTGGGGAGCCATGCTGAGGATCGGCGGCGTGCAGAGAGTGGGTCTGGTCAAGGCATCTAAAATGGCTGCCGTACACGACAAAAGTGTGGCATTGGAAAAAAAGCAAGATGGCGCAGACAATGTTTATCAATACGGATTAATTTATAACAATTATTTTTAACAATATATTTACTCGCAGTGTCAAAATGGCGGTCAACACTTCCTGATTTCCTTCAAATCAAACGATAACAGACGTCACGCAGCAAAAAAAAAAAAAAACGCCCACGCGCAGCCGCTAGAAGACAAGTATCAACATATATGAGCATCCTCAGCCACCCTCAGAAAACATAGGGGGTCAGGATACGTCTCCTGTACCCCCTTATACCCATTTCTCACATTGTTTTTCCTCCATCTTGTAATTTAATTAAAACGAAACACAAAATGGCGAACTCCCGTTTCGCATCCCGGTTAGCTACCCGGTTCGCGAACCGGAAAGCGCTTCTACCGCAAAAAATCAATTTTTTTTTATTTGCCCCACGGGACCCTTTAATAACCCCAACATCATTCCTATAGGGTCAAGAAGGGTCTACCTTGCCCCCTTTCATTAAATTCCCCCTTCGTTTTTCTCCTCCTCTTGTCTCTCGATCCTACCGAGAGACAAGATGGCGGCCGCTCCGGACTGTTTAGAATGTTGACAGACACCGGAGAGCCAATCAGCTTCGCTTCGCAAAGTTCCGTTACGCGAAAAGTTCGCGAACCAGAGCGCTACCCAGGACGCTGTCACAGATATATCTGTTTTTTAAAACGTTAATTTCTCAAAATCCACTGGAGCACATATATTGAGACCCAGCAAAGGCACATCGGGCTAACAGTCACTACAATTTTGCCAAGTTTCGTGCAAATCCATTCAGCCGTTCGAGCTAAAAGTGAGGCCAAACGCCCTATGGAAAACTCAATGTTAAAAACGGTGGGGTCGTCAAGGGGGGGCCGAGAAAAAGGGGGGTCCCAAAACGCGTTTTTCCCATGTTAATTTCCATAGGGCGGTTGGCCTCACTTTTAGCTCGAACGGCTGAATGGATTTGCACGAAACTTGGCAAAATTGTAGGGACTGTTAGCCCGATGTGCCTTTGCTAGGTCTCAATATATGTGCTCCAGTGGATTTTGAGAAATTAACGTTCAAAAAAAGATATATATCTGTAACAGCGCTCCGGGCAGTGTTCCGGTAACGGAGCTTTGCGATGCGAAGCTGATTGGCTCTTCGGTGTCTGTCAACATTCTAAACAGTCCGGAGCGGCCGCCATCTTGTCTCTCGGTAGGATCGAGAGACAAGAGGAGGCCAAAACAAAGGGGGAAATTACCATAAGAGGGCATAGTAGATCCTCGTTGACCCCCTAGGTTTTATGTGGAGGTTTTAAAAGGGCCCAGCAGAGCAAAAAAAAAAAATTTTTTTTTTTTGCGTGGGGAGCGGCTAAAGCGTTCTGGGCAGCGTACTATAAGGAAAAAAGAATGATAGACTTTTCAAATACTGTATGTTAATTGATTGTTGGTTTTGTTGATTATTTTTTAATTTCTTTTTTTTAAGCAATTTTTATTATTGTGATTGTGTTTCATAATTTAATAAACGTTCTAACATTTCACTGTCAGAAATGTCATTATTTTCATTGAACATAGTTTGTAGTCTCTGAGGGTGTAAAATGTCCTCATTTTTAAGGAGGTCATCTACTGCTTCCACACATTGCAGTAGTTCTTGGTCCCAAGTTTGATTCATAAATTCAATTTCATTTGGATCAATGATTTCTTGGCTGCTCTCTTGCAGGACAATTTGAAATTCAACTTTCTGTTCGCCTTCCATTTTGCCTGAAATGTGGATAAAAAAAATATATATTAGTAGAGATAGGGCACTGCTGGCATTAATTTTAGATAGGCAGTTTTTATCAGTGAATTTATCTTTTGGCAGTGTATAGTATCAGAGTGGAAGTAGGAATATAAAAAAGTGTATGTGATTTAACGTAAGTAAATTCATAATTATACAAGAGAAGCCTAACTCTATCCATAACTATAACAGAGAAGTCTATCTAAATCTATAACTACTACAGAGGGATAGTATATAACTATCAGAAAAAGTTTACCATATTAACTTATAGTGCACAATATACTTCAGTTTTAAAAATAACAACTTACCTTTACAAACAAGTTGAAGTGTTTAGTGATAATTCAATTGAAATGTACAACAAGAAGTAGCAGTCAAAATGGCTGTGTTTCCTTCTCTTCCTTTATATATATTCAGGTATATAACCAATCAAATGTCAGGTAATAAAAGTAGAAAATGAAAGTAACATTTTCATTGGTTGTCAATTGCAACACTTCAGATGTGTTTTGTGAAGTAATTTACCTCACGGTATTTAGAGAGGTCTACAGGCTAAATGGCTAAATGGAATTTCAATCAAATTTGTGAAAATGAAAGGGATTGTTATGTAGTATGAGCTAATCTATATTTGGTGAGAGTGTCTCTAGTCGTTTTTCTGTAAATTACTTTCCCACCTTTTTTTTGGACCGCTTCCCGGGAAGCAGTCCGGTTCGCGAACCAGCAGCGTTACGGGAGTCCACCATTTTGTGTTTCGGTCGAATTAAGATACAAGATGGAGGGCAAATAATGTTCAGAATGGGTAGAAGGGGGCATGGTACAAGTATCTTGACCCCCTAGGTTTTCTGAGGGTGGCTGAGGAGGCCCATATGTGCGGGAAAAAAACATTTTCTTTAGAAATTTTGCGCAGTTAGCTTCCGGTTCGCGTACCGGGTTGCGCTCCGGGGAGCGTAGTTTGTTGAAATTTAGAGAAAAAAGTTAGAGTAAAATAATAATTGTGAGTGATCAGATGTAGGGTAGCTCTGAGAAGAGCTTTTGGGTTTATGGTACATTTAGGTACTTATAAGTAGGTACCAATGCACAGTCTTAAATTCAAAATGAAAATTCTGTTGCCCTCATCTGAAAAGTGAACTCCATCTCCTCTGTAGATATCTTGCATGCAGTATCGCAAGTTATTGTTGTACATGGAGCCCATTCCATGGTCTCTCATGTAAGCTGAAACAGATTTGTTTACATGCTTCCTCGACTTCTCAATTTGTGGACAAAATTGGTTGGACCACCTCCATTTCTGTCTTTGGCATATATTTGAATATACCAAGGCAGTTTGAGGAAAAAGTGCCATTAATTGCTCAAAGGTGTCCTTTAAAAGCATTTCTAGACCTACCCCAGTCAAAGTGCCCAAATCATTACCTCCACAGTGCACAATTAACAGGTCAGGTTTTGGCAAATGCATAAAGGTTTTCACCAATGGTATCAATTGGTGACATTTTAATCCTCTTTGGCCCAACCACTTAATTTCCACATCTTGTAAATTGAGGTTAGGTAAATTTCTGTTCTCAGCATACCTTTGAGCCCAGTAGATGTAACTATGTCCAACAATCCAGACATAATACATGGTGAGAGAAGGTTGTGCTGCAGTCAGATGAAGTGTGGTAATGAAAGGGCAGTTGAAACAGTAGGAGTTTGTAAAGAAAAAAAACTGTGGATTTCCAGTGCTAATGATTCATTAGCAGTGATTGGTGCATTTCCATTTCTGAAAACAGAAAGTTAGGGTGCATGGATGTGTTCTTTGAAAGATGTAATTTGAATGGTCAAGGAAAAAACATTTAATGAAAGATTGCACTGGATACGCAGGTGCACTGAGAGTTCAGAGTTCAATTGAAACATTGTTGTGTGAACTTGCAAACATGAGAGGTCTTTCAGGAGGTGGTTGCTAAGCAAAAAAGGCAGAGAGGGCAGAGGGGGGAAGGGTTTTGATTTGAAAAAAGTGAGGGAAGAGTTATGATTGGCTAATATGAGAGATATGTGTAATGAATATCCGCATTTCTGTGCTTTCTATAGCTGCAGCCTCTGGAGTGCATCCTCTTTGTTCTGCTGAAGACAATTTGGTGTATTTCTGAGACTGTTTTGAAACTCAAAAAGTATTTGCTAAGGTGAGAAAAGATTTATTTAATTTAGATAGAGAATAGTATAATTTAAGGAGAAAATGATGAAGAAAGCTGTGTTTTTAAAATGTTGCTTTGTCTCAAGTGATATACAAATAGATTTTGTTTCTTTGAGAAATTGTAAATGCATATTCTGTGTTGAAATCTTGCATGCAGTAACGCAAGTTATTGTTGTACATGGAGCCCATTCCATGGTCTCTCATGCAAGCTGAAACAGATATGTTGTGTTTAAAAACGATTTTTGAAAACAATTAAATTTCTGGATATGTTCTGCTAGAGCTTCATAGGTTGTTTGGGCCATATTTATAAGGCATTTGAGTGTCTCTGATGTTATTTTTCCCATTTTAATTGAAGAGCTTTCTCCATGGGGCAAGTTTCTTGTAAATATGCTCCCACCTGTGCTTGGCAAATTTAGATTTTGATTATGGGAGTTACATAGCCATGTTAAAAATGACCCAAAAATGGTGCAAGGGCAATCAAAAAAACGCTTTCATGTGTCTTAAGGACATTTTTAGTCATTTCCTATTGAATGTAGGTATACAATTGATTTATATGTTGTGTTTAAAAACGATTTTTTGAAAACAATTACATTTCTGGATATGTACTGGTAGAGGTTCATAGGTTGTTTGGGCCATATTTATAAGGCATTTGAGTGTCTCTGATGTTATTTTTCCCATTTTAATTGAAGAGCTTTCTCCATGGGGCAAGTTTCTTGTAAATATGCTCCCATCTGTGCTTGGCAAATTTAGATTTTGATTATGGGAGTTACATAGCCATGTTAAAAATGACCCAAAAATGGTGCAAGGGCAATCAAAAAAACGCTTTTATGTGTCTTAAGGACGTTTTTAGTTATTTCCTCTTGAATGTAGGTATACAATTGATTTATATGTTGAGTTTTAAAACGTTTTTTTAAATCGATTACATTTCTGGATATGTACTGCTAGAGCTTCATAGGTTGTTTGGGGCATATTTATAAGGCATTTGAGTGTCTATGATGTTATTTTTCCCATTTTAATTGAAGAGCTTTCTCCATGGGGCAAGTTTCTTGTAAATATGCTCCCACCTGTGCTTGGCAAATTTAGTTTTTGATTATGGGAGTTACATAGCCATGTTAAAAATGACCCAAAATGGTGCAAGGGCAATCAAAAAACGCTTTCATGTGTCTTAAGGACATTTTAAGTCATTTCCTCTTGAATGTTGGTATTCAATTGATTTATATGTTGTGTTATAAAACTTTTTTTGAAATCAATTACATTTCTGGATATGTACTGCTAGAGCTTCATAGGTTGTTTGGGGCATATTTATAAGGCATTTGAGTGTCTATGATGTTATTTTTCCCATTTAAATTGAAGAGCATTCTCCATGGGGCAAGTTTCTTGTAAATATGCTCCCACCTGTGCTTGGCAAATTTAGATTTTGATTATGGGAGTTACATAGCCATGTTCAAAATGACCCAAAAATGGTGCAAGGGCAATCAAAAAACGCTTTCATGTGTCTTAAGGACATTTAAAGTCAATGAGGAAACACAGGTGATGTAATTCTGAAATGAGGAAAAGAAACTCCACATTTTTCAATTACATCACTAGTGTTTCCTAAGTTTATGAATGACATTGTGCAGATGAAGTTTAGGTCTGACCACAGATTCAAAAGAGGTCTGCCCGTTGTTCAAGAGTGAAGTGGACATGACTTACTTCATTGGAAAATCTCATCTGCAACCGTGTGTTGGCCTCACCTCAAACAAACAAAACAGGTGATGGACCGAATGTGGATCAAGATCTGGGCCCAAACAAACCTCTAGATAGGCCACACCTTATCGTCATCCTGAATCAATCATTTAAAATGTTAGGGAGAGATTTATGATAGGTGTATGATAGGTGTATGCCTGTTTTGTACCACTGTGCGTCACTTTTGTGACGCAGTGGTGGTGCAAAAGATTTGCTATGTTAAATAATAAGTAGGGTGGAAAGTTTTTGATGACTGTTATTCATTTACTGTTTGGTAATAGTGGTTAATAACATTTTTTTTATATTTTATCACAGATTCAACTGCAGATCATTTCAAAATTTGAAAATGCCAACTAAGAATCGAATTAGAAAGGCTAGAAAACGTCAAAGACAGCAAGTTCAGCTATTACTGCAGCAGTCCTCTCCCAAAAAAACTTGTCAAATCACCAAGAAAGCTCCGGGTAAGACCACGAAATCATTCATAAGAAATATTTGTAGTAAAAAAAGTATTTCTACAGAAAATGTTTCAGTCCAGAAAAAGAGAAGCAATTTAAACGGAAAGGAAAGACCCATCAAAAATGTTACTGCTAGAGCAAGAGATAACTCTGTGCATGATAGTAGAAGGAAACAATAGTTTAGGGACATTCGAAAACGAATGTTCCGCAACAGGATAATAGTTAATTTATTAAAAAATATTAAGAAAGGCCAACAGAAAATGGCATTTTATAAGAAAAAGAAAAATGTAGAGAAAATTATTGATCATGCTTTCGAAATTAAGCGAAAGTTATTTATTTTGGTAATCAATAGAATTAGGAAACTAAACAAGGTAATTTCTGATTTCAAATCAAATAGTAGAATGAAGAGAGTAGTTAATCGAAGTAATTTTTGTGAAGTTTTTTCCGGAGAATGGATGCATATTTCAAGTTGTGAGGCATTTTTTAATGAGGAGAGTTATTTTCAGGATAATGATTTGGTGCTTGCAGTTGACACCAGTGGTCGAGCTTATGAAGTGAAGGATGGTTGTCCAGTTGAAAAAGAAAAACTTGTGACAACAGAGATAGAAGAGGTGTTAGGTAATGAGGTTTTAGAAAGACGTCCTAAAGGTCCTGTGTACATTTGGAAGTGTAGTTCTATTTGCAGTGTGCGACAGGATTCCATCAATTTGCTTTGTGATTTTGTACGGACATTTAATAAGCAGAAAATGAAGTTGTTGCAAGAATTAGATCCTTGCAGAGTGAGAGAAGTGACAGGTTTGCGTGGTCATTTACTGGCTTGTCTTTCCAGGAGAGTATGCCAGAGTGTTTTTCATCATTTCCGGATGCTAGCAGTGCATCATAATAAAGTGAGGAAATTAGTCAGAATGTTGTATTATGCTAAGAGTCCAGCAATTATGCTTAAACAATTGTGTGCTGCTCTTTTGCATGGTTCTGAAATAGATGTCAAGAATATTTGTGAAGAAATTGAGTTTTGTTACTTTGGAAGTAAAGATGAGAATGTTCAAATTGACCCAGAAGTAGAGGGTAATGTTGAAGATAATGTACAGGTTTCCAGTACAGATAACTTTCAGAAGGAAATTGCCACGTTTCAGGTGAAATCAAGTGAGAGGCCTAATTTCTCTTGTGTGTGTTGTCGACGCACTTATTATAAGAATCAGATTAAGTTAGTGGATTTATATGCAAAAAGTGAAAGGGAAAATAATAGTGAATGGAAGGATTTCGCAACATACTTGATGGTAGAAAATTGTTTTGATTTGGGATCGGATCAACGTGTGTGTACTTATTGTTGTAACAAATTAAACTAAAACCAGATGCCTGCTAGGGCGGTTCATAATAATCTGGAATTGGTTGAGATTCCTTCTGAATTGAAGGATTTAAATACTTATGAATCTATTTTGATTCAAAGTATCCATCCCTTTCAGGCTATTGTAAGAATGGAGCCAAAGACAGGGAAGTTGCCTCCATCAGATTTACAGAGAGGATTAAAGGGAAGAGTTGTTTATTTGCCTCTAGATTTGAACAAAAACATTAACACAATTGGAGTAGAAAAAGTGGAAGAGGAACCTCTGGTTATCTTAGTTAATGGGGTTCCGACAAAGAATAAGAGAATATGGCAAGATTTAGTGGATGTTAGGAAAGTCAAAAAGGCAACATTGTATTTGAAAAAAAATAATAAGTACTATAAGAATGTATATGTTGCAGAAGAAGAAGTAAGTGATGAAGACGATAGCGATTTGTGTGCTGGCCAAATTGAGAAAGTAGAAGCCTCTAAAAGTGAAGAAATATATGAACATTATAGTGTTCATCCTTTGCATTCCAAGGAAGTCATGGGGAATGCTATTGAGTTGTTTCAAATGAAACAAGCCAAAGGGAGTCCAATCAGTGTTTGGGAGGAAAGTTTGGAAGCTCGGTGTTTCCCACAGCTATTTCCAACAGGTCAAGGAGGAAGATATGATGAGCGACCACATCAAATTCCTGCTTCTGAATACCGGACTTTACGTTTGTATGCAGAAGATCCTAGGTTTCGTCAATGCATTCCCTATTTGTTTCATCTCCTGTTTGAAAGCGATCTGTCTGGACTGTCATATGCAGTGAACCACATCTTGAAAAGTGGTATACAGATGCGAAACATCTCGGCAAGTGACTTTATGCATAAAGTCAATGTCCAAGACAGTATTTTGGATTCTCACCTAATTAATCTCATGGCGTGTCAGCGTGGTACTAATGAGTACTGACCGTCGTCATGGTGATTTAAAATGTATGCTGAGGAACTTAGGAACTCCGACATGGTTCCTCACTCTGAGCTGTGCCGAGTATGGCTGGGAAGACTTACTTGAATTTCTACGAGAGGCAAATGGAAACATTGAAAACATTGAATTCAAGACACCCGGAGAACTGTGTTCTTTGGATCCAGTGAATGTATGCAGGTACTTCAGTCATAGATTTGAAGCTATGATGTCTTTCATCATGAATAAGAAGAATCCACCTCTTGGAGAGGTGTTGGATTTCTTCTGGAGAAAGGAGTACCAAGCAAGAGGTGCTCCTCATATACATATGCTGCTGTGGATCAAGGATGCACCTAAATTTGGAACAGATCCGGATGACTTAGTGATGAGTTTCATAGAACAGTATTCTACGTGTGCTGTTCCAAACGCAACGGAGAAGAAAAGCCTAAGAGAACAAGTTCTACGTTTCCAAAGCCATCGTTGTGGAAAGTACTGTCGTCGTAAATTCAGAAACAAGGACAAGTTCTACACCAAATGTCGTTTCAACTTTCCACGACCGGTGATTTCTAAAGGAAGAGTGAACAGTTTGATGTCTTCTCTGCGTCATAATGTGACGAGGAAATCACCCAAAAATACATACAATTTGAAAAGGAACGAAGAGTCCAATTACATCAACGATTACAACCCAGTGATTTTGTCCATGTGGAATGCTAACATGGATATACAGTTCGTGGCTGACAACTGTATGGCTGTGGCTCGGTATGTCACATCTTACATCACCAAAAAAGAAAAGACAGAATTGAAGGATATGTGGGAGGACATTTCCCATGAAAAGAGCCTCAGTAAGAAGTTGTACAGTTTCAGTCTGAAGATGTTGTCGCATCGAGAAATTGGAGCTTATGAATGTTCTGACCGGTTGCCTTCAGCAAGTCTTTATGCCAAATCCAGGAGTATCGTTTGGGCGAGTCTTGGTCTTGCTGCAATGCGTAATCGAGTTCTGAAACCTGTGCGGGAAATTGAGTATTTGGCGGAAAAGGAGCCAAACAGTACCGACATTTTGAAGACCAACATGTTGGATACATATTATCCAAATCGAAGCAGTCACCTTGAGAATGTTTGTTTGTATGAGGTTCTACAAAATTACATATTCAAGAGGAACATCAAAGAAGATATTGAGAAAGGAGTGTATGCTGTAATTGGAAGTGAGGGATGTCTGGTCAAGCAAAGAAAATGCCAATTAGTAAACCATCGAAAATTGAGTGGCGAATCTCCAGAAAAAAAGGAGTTTTTCTATTTAGCACTTTTGCAACTTTTCAAGCCTTGGCGTGCAGAAGAGGAACTGCTTGGAGATTTCCTGTGTTACGAAGACTCTTTCACTGCCGCCAAGGAGACCATATAATGTCCTGCTTTTCCCAAATATCAAGAAATGTTGACTTTGGAAATTGAGCAGGAAGCAACGATTGCAGCCGAGATTGCCAGAGACAGTTCTCAGGACAGTCAGAGTTCTGTTTCATTGAGTCAGGATCCACTAGGAGGACCTATTATCGAAAATGAAGCTGCCACTGCTATGAATGAAGTGGAAAGAGCCATGGCACATGCTCAGGAGGATGCGGTTAACTTAGAAGACTTGGAAAAACAACTCAACGTTGAGCAGAGGAAAATATATGACGAAGTTACCAAGCAAATTGATCATGGATTAAGTCATGAGAAGAAAGAGTGCTCATGTACGTCTTTGAAGCCTGTCCGACTGTACGTGAGTGGAGAAGCGGGAACTGGAAAAAGTTTCCTCATTAAAGCAATTTCTTGTTATTTGCAGGAAAGGACTGAGTCATCGCTGTCTTGTGTTGTTACCGCTCCAACTGGACTGGCAGCACTTAACATTAAAGGTATTACTTTGCATCGTCTACTGATGCTGCCAGTGGAGCATGACAACAAAATACAATACCACAAGTTATCTGGAGATGCTTGTTGTGAAGTTTCAAGAGTCTTGAGGAAAATGAAACTTCTTATCATTGATGAAGTAAGCATGGTTTCCAATGTCATGCTTGCCTTTGTGCATTTGAGAATGCAAGAAGTTCTTAAAACTGAGTATGATGTGTTATTTGGTGGCAAACACATCATTGTTTTCGGAGATCTTCTGCAGCTGACACCAGTAAAAGGACAACCTGTGTTCAAAATACTCACGCATGAAGATACCAGGAAGTGCCTAGGGAGCATTGGCAACGTCAATATATGGTTAAACTTCAATTATGCTGAACTGCATGAAAATATGCATCAGGCAAAGGATGAAGATTACAAGAATATTCTACAAGATATTAGAATTGGAAAAGTGACTGAGCATGGGAAAGAAGCTTTAAATGCACGATTACTGTCAAATTTATATCCAGAACAAGACGTTGTGCCTGAGAATATTTTTCAGAAAATTACTGAGAAGAAATCCGGAATATGTTTGATGCCAACTCTTGCAGAATGTGCCATCTTCAACAACAAAATGTTGCATTTAGAAAAGCAAGAGATTGTGAAACTGGAAGCTATTGACAGAATAGAGCATATGGGATCAACAATTATTTTGTCTGAGAATTTGAAATCAAAATTGGATGCATTAGAGAAGACAATATCTAAAACAGCGGGTTTTGAAAAGACTTTGAATGTGTGTTTAAATTGCCGAATCATTTTGAGAAGGAATTTACATGTTGAAAGAGGTCTGGTAAATGGATCAATGGGTAATGTTGTTGATTTTGAGAAATACAGAAGTAGAGATGGAATTGAATTTTTAAAAATTAAATTTGATGGCATTGAGGAAGTACAGCTAATTGGTCGTTGTTCTTCTAGGTTTTTGCTTGTTAAAGACTTATATGTTCGCCGTAAGCAGTTTCCTGTTTGCTTGGCATATGCGGTGACAATCCATAAATCGCAAGGTTTAAGTGTAGATAGTGCATTGGTGAATATTGGCAGTTCTGTGTTCAAGGAGGGTATGGCATATGTGGCATTGTCACGAGTTAGAACTTTATCGGGATTGTACTTGATTGACTGTGATGTCACAAACATTTGTGCGGATCTAGATTGTGTTAAAGAATACAATAGGTTAAGAAGAGAGTATGCGCCACATTTGCCTCAATATCCTTTGTTTGAGAAACGTGTGGTAGGCCGGAAACGAAGAAATATTAGTAATAGTAGGGAGGTTGTAGCAAAAAGCCCAAAAGTCGATGAACCGAAAACTGTAAGCAGAAAGAAAACGGATTCTGTTGAAGATGTTGTCGGTTTTCAATTTAAAAAGAGTTCTGGTGTCAACTGCTATGCAAATGTAGTGGTTAATTTTCTCTTTTCACTAGAGACTTTAAAAGAACAGATTGTGTTCAATTTGGAACAAAGTTTATGCTGTTTGTTGAATTCTGTGTTAGAGAAATGTAGCACTGATCGAACAAAAGTAGAAAGTGTGTCTGAAGTTCGTTATCTGTTAGACGAATGTTCAGGTCAAACAGACTTCTCTGAAAATAATCAGCAGGATTGTCAGGAGTTTTTAATGTATATGCTTGATGTATTGCAAGATGAGGGTGTAGATGTAGATCACCTGTTTGGGCTTTCTTATCAATGGCAGCATGACTGCGAGAACTGTGGGATATCAAGTACATCTAGTGTAGACTTAGAAAGATTTATATATTTAACTTTGCCAGACAGTAAATCAGTGTCCTTTAATAAGCTAGTAAAAGCAGCTGATCACAACATGGAGTGTAGCCAATGTAAATCTGAAATGATGTCAACATTATTTATACGAAGAGATGGCCAGTATGTCATTTTAATGTTCCAACGATGTAGGCCTGATGGAACAAAATTGACAACTTTAATAAAAAAAATTGTTGCTTCGCAGTTGTCAATATCAGGAAGGACTTTTGTAACTGTAGCAATAATCTATCATGACGGTCCTTCAACAACATCAGGACATTACACAGCTTATTTCAAGTCCAGAAACGGCTGGTCATTCTGCAACGATTCTGTTATAACTTTCAAAAAAAAATTGCCGTATGACCTTAAAAATTCTTACCTGGTGTTTTTAAAACCAAAATTTTAGGGAAAGAATCTCGGGATGTGCTCTGAGGAATTTCAAGAGGTTCATGGAGTAGAGGGAATGTAAGTCTGCAATGCTGTCTAGATTATTGGTCCAAAATTTTGATTATAATGTCATTTTAAAAATCCAACTATATAAACCTGATGCAAGTAAGTCTGCTTCATAGTAAGCAGTATCAGTTTGATAGGAAAAGTAGAACATGAGTGAGCAAGAAGAGTAAGATATTAGTAGTCCAGGATTGTGAAAGTAATCTTAAACGTTTTCTTTCTGAAAGTTGCGAAAATAGAAAATGACGGGATTTGGTTACAAGAATTCCAAAAGTTGTAAATCGCTCTAACATGATTTGGCCATGTGGAAACATGTATGTAACATATTTTTCAAAACGATGGAGGTTTTCTTTCAGAAAGTGGCGGGCTGAAAATATTAATAGCACAAAGGAGTGTAAGGTATTCATAGGACATCCTTCGACGTCATGGAAAGTAAATTAATTTTTATGAGTTTTGAATTCAGATTTCTTATATTGTATGGGTTTTTTAAACACAATCATTTTGATTGTGTTTTTTTTCCCCGCTGTTACATGATGAATACCTTCAAGTCACTGTTTTAGTGAAATTTGATACATTCTGAGAACAGCAAAAATAAACCATTTAACATGTATAATTAATTCTCTACTTTTTGTACTTATGATATACATTTAGAAATGTGAGGTAGATATGGAGAAACTGAGGCTTCTGTAAGTGTCAAAGTTAATGCTTACAGTGCTGCACTTCTGGGTACTGTTTTTTTTTAAACCTGAATAGGCCTCACCTCAAACAAACCTCTGGAAAGGACACATCTTATTTGCATCCTGAAACAATTATTTAAAATGTTAGAGACAATTTTATGATGGCTTTACATCTCTTTTGCGCTGCCATTGCATCACTATTGTGAGACATCAGCAGTGCAAAAGATGCACCATGTTCCAAAATAGGCCTCACTTCATCATCATCAAGATACTGTTTGTTTAAAATATATATCTTTAGGACTGTGTAGGGGACGTAGAGAAGCAGAGGCTTCTGTAAATGTCAAAGTTGTTGAAAAACTGTTTGTTCTTGAACCTTTTCCCTTGTCTTTTCTAATTTTTAAATACATGTTTTAATATTTTTGAAATGTTTGTTCTCTCTTTCACAGATTGAAAGTATGAAAAAAGAATTGAAAAAGTTGACAAGAATTATAAGGTAAATGTTTTCTACTCTTTTCGTTACATTTCAATCACATTCACCTACTATAGGGCTTCAGACTATAGAGCTTTAAACAAAGATTATTTAAATGTGCAAATTTGGAGCTGTGCCCGTGGGTTTTGGTTCAATACACAAGTGTATTGACCTAAAATGCGTGTGCACATTACCAAATCGCCGTCTGTTTCCTCAGGCTTACTCCTCACACACCTTTGAAGTGAAGTTTAGCTTCACTATAAACGCCCCGGCTGCTTTACCTTCTCATTCTACTGTCCCCGCTTCGTCCCCTCTCCTGTCTGCCGTGTGCATTTCTCCTCTCCCCCCTCTCACAGTAACGTCACTCACACACGCAACGCCATTCACACACGCAACGCCATTCACACACGCAACGCCACTCACACACACAACGCCACTCACGCACACAACGTCACTCACACACACTACGCCATTCACACACGCAATTCATCCACGCAATGCCACTAATCCACGCAATACCACTCATTCACGCAACATCAATAATCCACACAACGCCAATTATCCACGCAATGCCTCTCATCCACGCAACGCCACTCATCCATTTGCAAAACCAAAAGAAAAAACTCTTCTATTGTGAAACCTATTGCATTTTCAATGCTTGATTCTTTCACTTCCTTATGTATTTTGTTTTCCACAATTATATCCTCTTCCTTCTTTTCTTAGGTAAATAAATCTATTAAACACCATTTCTGGTTTAGTCCCTATAGCTGTCTTTCTTTTAACATTACTCTCTGTTTTCTTCCCTTGTACTTACTCCTTTATTTTTTTTTTTTTAAATTGGGGTTAGCTCCCGGTTCGCGAACCGGCGAGCGAACCGGAAAGCGAACTAAAAAAAAACAGCTTGCCAGAGTGTTACACTTTCTAGCAATTTTTGTAAAAAGGGGAGGTAGTTCTGAAAAGAACTTTTTTTTAATGTTTTTGTTGTTTATATTTTTTTTTCTTTTTTGAACATTATTTGTTTTTTTTGTATTTTTTGAACACTTTTTTGTTTTTTTTCAAAGGGAAAGAACAAAAAGAGGCATTGAAAAGGGCTCAACAGAAGCACAAAAAAAATTAAAACTTGGGGCGTTTAGAGCATCGGTGTTTCTCGAATGCTAAATTAATTAATTTCACACTCATATTTGCGCATGAAATTAATGTCCCACAATATAAGCAAGTAAGCTTCATATGGACACATTTTTTTTGAATATTTGGCACGGTTTTGCTTGCCTCTGCAACTGTGAGAGAAATATCAGTAGATTTTCTGGCCACCGAAGTTGGGGGGTTCTCCTGTAGTTCACGCATCTCTGCCCGACTATAATTTAATGGATGCCACCTCTGCATATGTCGGTGCATCGTGTAGTTTCCATAGCTGTACTTTTTATCAGTGCCCCTTGATAATTTATCTTTGCATATAAGGCACGTAGCATATCGTGCATTGACTTTTTTCTCTCCTGGTGGAATGGAAAAAAATTGCCAAATAAAGCTATTTTTGTGATGAGATACCCGGGGTAACTCTTTGATAAATCGTGGTGCCTCATCTTCCTCTCCCTCTTCTGGATCCTCCTCCTCCTCCTCCTCTGGGTTTCCTTGAAACTGTGCAGGTGGTCCTCTCTTCCTATGAGGAGATGATGGTGGTGGTGGTGGGGGTGCACCAGCTGAAGCTACTATTGAAGCCATTTTTTAATCAGAGCAAATGATCAGGTCTTCCTTTCTCAAAGTTGAAAGTCAGAGTGAGAAAAAAGGTGGGGGCTTTCATCATTTGTGAAAAAAAATAGTTCTAAACCAATGAAAAGTGTTATTTTTAGGTCACATGACCTAGTCTTACATCATTAGGAAACCAAAAGTGAAATGAACCAATGAAAACTTTTATACACAAGTCACATGACCTGTTCCGCTCACGTTACGCGGTGCGCGCCGCGCCCCGGATCGCTTCCAGTTCACGGTCCGGAGCACTTCCGGGAGCGCTAACGCGGCACGTCATAAGACGCATTACGCGACAACGTGATATGTCGCGTTTCCGTGACGCGTCACGATGTTGATTTCTGATGCGGTAGTTGCGCAAACGGAACGTTTACCGGTTAGCGGACCGGGTCGCGGCATCAAATTGAGCTAACGGAAAGCTTCCCGGTTCGGGAACCAAAAAAATATTTTTTACAAAATTAATCATAAACATATAAAATATAATTTGGGATATAAAGAAAAAGACATTTTACAGCTACAGATATTAGCTTTTAAAAAACCATTGAAATTCACTGAAAAAACCATAGGTTATAGACCATATATAGTTAGGAATTAGCATTTACAAAACCATATTTTACTCAACCAAAACCCTTGAAATTTCATATATAGTTAGTTACCCTAACTATATATCGCGCACCCGCAATCCACTGCTGATGATGTCACATATTACATCATTCATGACATGGTCAGTGACATCACTGATGACATCACTGATGACATCTCAAATGACATCACTGATGACATCACTGATGACAACATCCAGTGACTGTATGTTTCTGTAAAGTTAAAATATGTCTTACATATTGAAGAATGAGTGGCTGTATAAGTGTCTGGATGAAGGATTTAGTAGGTGCATGACTGACTGTATGAGTGAGTGATTAAATGTGTCTCACTGAGTGCATGGGTTAGTGACTAAACTGTCTTAATTTGTGGATCATTATGTCTGTTGTTCTGTAAACTGTTGCATGTGTTGATAAGTAGCTATATGAGTAACTATATGGGTTATTGATTGGTTGCCCAAGTATTTGTATGGGAGACTGAGTGTGTGTGTGGGTGGCTGGGAGGTGTATGACTCTGTGCATAGATGTGTGAGCAGTTGATTCACTAGATGTATGGTTTCAAAAGTGCATGTGGAAACAGCTGTATGGGCGGTTGACTGTGTGCATGAGTGTATTGGTGAGTGAATGGATATCTCAGTGCTACATGTCAAAGTAAGTACATATGTAAAACACAGTACATGTGAGAGTTGACATATATAAATAACTGTGCATAAGAGCCAGTGAATGTGTGAGTGGCTGTATGGATCATTGTGAACTTGTATCAGGGATTGTATAAGAGAGTAAATATGTGTTAGTATATGTTTGAATAAGTAAAGTTTGTATAACTGTATAGTTGAGGAAATGGAGGTGTGATTGATTCTTTGCATGACTGACTAGGTGTGTGAGTATTTCCATGGATGAGTGACAGTCTGTGAGTGTCTGTTTACACTGATTGTATCTAAGGTTATATTAGAGTCTGAAGAGGTTCATCGTATTATCACATGAATGATATCATCAGTGATGTGATCAGTAATGTCAAATGAGATGTCATCAGTGATGTCATCAGTGATGTCATTTGAGATGTCATCAGTGATGTCATCAGTGATGTCATTTGAGATGTCATCAGTGATGTCATCAGTGATGTCACTGACCATGTCATGAATGATGTAATATGTGACATCATCAGCAGTGGATTGCAGGAGCGCGATATATAGTTAGGGTAACTAACTATATATGAAATTTGAATGGTTTTGTTTGAGTAAAATATGGTTTTGTAAATGCTAATTCCTAACTATATATGGTCTATAACCTATGTTTTTTTCAGTGAATATATATATATATATATATATATATATTACCTACTGGCGGTCGCCAGTAGGTATATATAGTTAGGATTTTTTCCCTATGGGACTTTTGAAAATTCTATGTCTAATAACTTTGGCGTTTGTGGACGGAATTGGCTGAAATTTGTTTTTGAGCAGCCCCTGAAAATTTGGGGGGTGTTCGTCAAGGGGGGGCTGAGATAAAAGGGGGGTCCCAAAACGCGTTTTTCCCATGTTAATTGCCATAGGGCGGTTGGCCTCACTTTTAGCCCGAATGGCTGAATGGATTTGCACGAAACTTGGCAAAATTGTAGGGACTGTTAGCCCGATGTGCCTTTGCTAGGTCTCAATATATGTGCTCCAGTGGATTTTGAGAAATTAACGTTCAAAAAAAGATATATATCTGTGACAGCGCTCCGGGCAGCACTCCGGTTCGCGTACTTTTCGCGTTACGGAGCTTTGCGAAGCGAAGCTGATTGGCTCTCCGGTGTCTGTAAACATTCTAAACAGTCTGTAGCGGCCGCCATCTTGTCTCTCGGTAGGATCGAGAGACAAGAGGAGGCCAAAACAAAGGGGGAAATGACCATAAGGGGGCATAGTAGATCCTCCCTGACCCCCTAGGTTTGATGAGGAGGTTTTAAAAGGGCCCCGCGGGGCAAACATTTTTTTTTATTTTTTATTTTTTTGCGTGGGAAGCTCCCGGTTCGCGAACCGGTAAGCGGCCCGGGGAGTGTACTATGAGGAAAAAAGAATTATAGACTTTTCAAATATTGTATGTTAATTGATTGTTCGTTTTGTTGTTTTTTTTTAATTTATTTATTTATTTTGATTAAAAAAAAAATTATTGGTCAGAATTTTCATAGTTCAATAAAACTTCCAGCTTTACATCATCTGGAATCTCCTCAAACATGCATGTTTCTATGTCTTGTAAGCATTCAATAAATTGTTCATCAAAAGACTCAATCATAAAATCTTCATCCAAAAATTCTTCATTTAAAATCTCTTCTGTTGTAATGTCGAAGGAATTATAGCAGAGAAGTGTAAGTCAATCAATAAATATAACAGAGGAGCCTATCTGTATCTATAACTATAGCAGGGGGACAGTAAATAATTATCAAAAAACGTTTTTACAAATTAATTTAAAGTGCCACTTACAAATTATCAATTTACTTTACAGGGAGGTGAAAAGGCTCTTGAAATGTAGTTCAGGAAGTAGTAGTGAAAATGGCTGTGTTTCCTTCTCTTCTTTTATATATATTCAGGTACATAACCAATCAAATGTCAGGAATTTTTTTTTTTTAAATGAAAGTAACATTTTCATTGGTTGTCAATTCCAACACTTCAGATGTGTTTTGTGAAGTAATTTACCTCAGGGTATTTAAATAGGTCTACAGGCTAAATGGAATGCCAAACAAATTTATGAAAATGGCAGGGAATGGTATGTAGTATAAGCTAATCTATATTTGGTGAAAGTGTTTCCAGTCGTTTTTCTGTAAATTACTTTCCCACCTTTTTTGATGGACCGCTTCCCGGGGAGCTCCCCGGTACGCGAACCAGCAGCGTTACGGGAGTCCACCATTTTGTGTTTCAGACAAATTAAGATACAAGATGGAGGGCAAATAATGTTCAGAATGGGTAGAAGGGGGCACGGTAGACGTATCTTGACCCCCTAGGTTTTCTGAGGGTGGCTGAGGAGGCCCATATGTGTGGGAAAAAACATTTTTTTTAGAAATTTCGCGCGGTTAGCTTCCGGTTCGCGTACCGGGTAGCGCTCCGGGGAGCGTAGTTTGTTGAAAATTAGAGAAAAAAGTTAGAGTAAAATAATAATTGTGAGTGATCAGATGTAGGGTAGCTCTGAGAAGAGCTTTTGGGTTTATGGTACATTTAGGTACTTATAAGTAGGTACCAATGCACAGTCTTAAATTCAAAATGAAAATTCTGTTGCCCTCATCTGAGAAGTGAACTCCATCTCCTCTGTAGATATCTTGCATGCAGTAACACAAGTTATTGTTGTACATGGAGCCCATTCCATGGTCTCTCAGGTAAGCTGAAACAGATTTGTTTACATGCTTCCTCGACTTCTCAATTTGTGGACAAAATTGGTTGGACCACCTCCATTTCTGTCTTTGGCATATATTTGAATATACCAAGGCAGTTTGAGGAAAAAGTGCCATTAATTGCTCAAAGGTGTCCCTTAAAAGCATTTCCAGACCTACCCCAGTCAAAGTGCCCAAATCATTACCTCCACAGTGCACAATTAACAGGTCAGGTTTTGGCAAATGCATAAAGGTTTTCACCAATGGTATCAATTGGTGACATTTTAATCCTCTGTGGCCCAACCACTTAATTTCCACATCTTGTAAATTGAGGTTAAGTAAGTTTCTGTTCTCAGCATACCTTTGAGCCCAGTAGATGTAACTATGTCCAACAATCCAGACATAAAACATGGTGAGAGAAGGTTGTGCTGCAGTCAGATGAAGTGTGGTAATGAAAGGGCAGTTGAAACAGTAGGAGTTTGTAAAGAAAAAAACTGTGGAGTTTCAGTGCTAATGATTCATTAGCAGTTATTGGTGGATTTCCATTTCTGAAAACAGAAAGTTAGGGTGCATGGATGTGTTCTTTGAAAGATGTAATTTGAATGGTCAAGAAAAAATCATTTAATGAAAGATTGCACTGGATACGCAGGTGCACTGAGAGTTCAGAGTTCAATTGAAACATTGTTGTGTGAACTTGCAAACATCAGAGGTCTATCAGGAGGTGGTTGCTAAGCAAAAAAGGTAGAGAGGGCAGAGGGGGGAAGGGTTTTGATTTGAAAAAAATGAGGGAAGAGTTTTGATTGGCTGACATGAGAGATATGTGTGATGAATATCAGCATTTCTGTGCTTTCTATAGCTGCAGCCTCTGGAGTGCATACTCTTTGTTCTGCTGAAGACAATTTGGTGTATTTCTGAGACTGTTTTGAAACTCATAAAGTATTTGTTAAGGTGAGAAAAGATTTATTTAATTTAGATACAGAATAGTATGATTTAAGGAGAAAATTATGGAGAAAGTTGTGTTTTTAAAATGTTGCTTTGTCTCAAGTGTTTTACAAATAGATTTTGTTTCTTTGAGAAATTGTAATTGGAGATAATGTGAAGTATTAGTACTGACAGGGTGTTTTTGTACATAGGAGCTGTGCAGTGTTTTCAAATTATGACTTGAAAATCGTTTTTGAGGAAAAGGAATTCTTTTAAAATTTTTCACAAGGAAATAATGGTGTCTGCTTCTTTATAAGGCATTTGAGTGTCTCTGATGTTATTTTTCCCATTTTAATTGAAGAGCTTTCTCCGTGGGGCAAGTTTCTTGTAAATATGCTCCCACCTGTGCTTGGAAAATTTAGATTTTGATTCTTGGAGTTACATAGCCATGTTAAAAATGACCCAAAAATGGTGCAAGGGCAATCAAAAAACGCTTTCATGTGTCTTAAGGACATTTTAAGTCATTTCCTCTTGAATGTAGGTATACAATTGATTTATATGTTGTGTTTAAAAACGTTTTTTGAAATCAATTACATTTCTGGATATGTACTGCTAGAGCTTCATAGGTTGTTTGGGGCATATTTATAAGGCATTTGAGTGTCTATGATGTTATTTTTCCCATTTAAATTGAAGAGCTTTCTCCGTGGGGCGAGTTTCTTGTAAATATGCTCCCACCTGTGCTTGGAAAATTTAGATTTTGATTCTTGGAGTTACATAGCCATGTTAAAAATGACCCAAAAATGGTGCAAGGGCAATCAAAAAACGCTTTCATGTGTCTTAAGGACATTTTAAGTCATTTCCTCTTGAATGTAGGTATACAATTGATTTATATGTTGTGTTTAAAAACGTTTTTTGAAATCAATTACATTTCTGGATATGTACTGCTAGAGCTTCATAGGTTGTTTGGGGCATATTTATAAGGCATTTGAGTGTCTATGATGTTATTTTTCCCATTTAAATTGAAGAGCTTTCTCCGTGGGGCAAGTTCCTTGTAAATATGCTCCCACCTGTGCTTGGCAAATTTAGATTTTGATTCTTGGAGTTACATAGCCATGTTAAAAGTGACCCAAAAATGGTGCAAGGGCAATCAAAAAACACTTTCATGTGTCTTAGGGCATTTTAAGTCACTGAGGAAACACAGGTGATGTGATTGTGAAATGAGGAAAAGAAACTCTACATTTTTCAATTAGATCACTAGTGTTTCCGAAGTTTACGAATGACATTGTGCAGATGAAGTTTAGGTCTGTCCACGGACACAAAAGACGTCTGGCCTTTGTTCAAGAGTGAAGTGGACATGACTTACTTCATTGGTAGGCCTTCACATGTATTATCTCCTCTGTATTCTTCAACAAGCGTAAATCTCATCTGCAACCGTGAGTAGGCCTCACCTCAAACAAACCTCTGGATAGGCCACACCTTATCGTCATCCTGAATCAATCATTTAAAATGTTAGGGACAGATTTATGATAGGTGTATGCCTGTTTTGTACCACTGTGCGTCACTTTTGTGACGCAGTGGTGGTGCAAAAGATTTGCTATGTGGCGACATATTTACAACTTGATGCATCTAGGCAGATGTGTCATGCTGTAAAGTCCTGTGCCACATGAAACCTGCGTCAGGTTTCATATAGGTGTTTTGTTGCAGGGTGGGCATTCAACAATTTTACTATTATAGTCTCTGAGATTTGTGTCTTAGTCTGCAACATCTCATTGTTGTTCTCTTTTTTTAAAGATAACAACAACATCAAGCATGAGTGATAATGAGCAATCAGTTGATCTCGATCTTATCGTTGAACTTGTCATTGAAACGCCAGTGGAAGTAGATCCCTTACATCATTTAAATCCTGAGGATGATGAAGAATAAGATGAGAATGCCGATTTGTCAGAATTGTTTGACTTAGGGTGGGAAGCTGATCTGCTTGAGCCTATGTAGTAAACCGTTTCATTTAAAATTAAACAAAAGTTCAAAAATAGTTTGTGTGTAGTGTCTTTATTAAAATAATCAAATATGCTCATAAAATGAGTTCAGATTCACATATAAAACAACACAGGTAAAATGTAGAAGCATTCAATTTCTTTGCTAAATTTGCCAATGCACTAAAAATTGTTCTATGTTAAAATAATAAGTAGGGTGTTAAGTTTTTGATGACTGTTATTGATTTACTGTTTGGTAATAGTGGTAATAACATTTTTTATTATATTTTACCACAGATTCAACTGCAGATTATTTCAAAATTTGAAAATGCCAACTCAGAATCGAATTAGAAAGGCTACAAAACGTCAAAGACAGCAGGTTCATCTATTACTGCAGCAGTCCTCTACACAAAAAACTTGTCAAGTCACCAAGTAAGCTCCGGGTAAGACCACGAAATCATTCATAAGAAATATTTGTAGTAAAAAAAGTATTTCTACAGAAAATGTTTCAGTCCAGAAAAAGAGAAGCAATTTAAACGGAAAGGAAAGACCAATCAAAAATGTTACTGCTAGAGCAAGAGATAACTCTGTGCATGATAGTAGAAGGAAACAACAGTTTAGGGACATTCGAAAACGAATGATCCGCAACAGGATAATAGTCAATTTGTTAAAAAATATTAAGAAAGGCCAACAGAAAGTGGCATTTTATAAGAAAAAGAAAAATGTAGAGAAAATTATTGATCAGGCTTTCGAAATTAAGCGAAAGTTATTTATTTTGGTAATCAATAGAATTAGGAAACTAAACAAGGTAATTTCTGATTTCAAATCAAATAGTAGATGGAAGAGAGTAGTTAATTGTAGTAATTTTTGTGAAGTTTTTTCCGGAGAATGGATGCATAGTTCAAGTTGTGAGGCATTTTTTAATGAGGAGAGTTATTTCCAGGATAATGATTTGGTGCTTGCAGTTGACACCAGTGGTCGAGCTTATGAAGTGAAAGATGGTTGTCCAGTTGAAAAAGAAAAACTTGTAACAACAGAGACAGAAGAGGTGTTAGGTAATGAGGTTTTAGGAAGACGTCCTAAGGGTCCTGTGTACATTTGGAAGTGTAGTAGTATTTGCAGTGTGCGACAGGATTCCATCAATTTGCTTTGTGATTTTGTACGGACATTTAATAAGAAAAGTTTGAAGCAGGAAATGAAGTTGTTGCAAGAATTAGATCTTTGCAGAGTGAGAGAAGTGACAGGTTTGCATGGTCATTCACTGGCTTGTCTTTCCAGGAGAGTATGCCAGAGTGTTTTTCATCATTTCAGGATGCTAGCAGTGCATCATAATAAAGTGAGGAAATTAGTGAGAATGTTTTATTATGCTAAGAGTCCAGCAATTATGCTTAAACAATTATGCGCTGCTCTTTTCCATGGTTCTGAAATAGATGTGAAGAATATTTGTGAAGAAATTGAGTTTTGTTACTTTGGAAGTAAAGATGAGAATGTTCAAATTGACCCAGAAGTAGAGGGTAATGTTGAAGATAATGTACAGGTTTCTAGGACAGATAATTTTCAGAAGGAAATTGCTACGTTTCAGGTGAAATCAAGTGAGAGGCCTAATTTCACTTGTGTGTGTTGTCGACGCACTTATTATAAGAATCAGATTAAGTTAGTGGATTTATATGCAAAAAGTGAAAGGGAAAATAATAGTGAATGGAAGGATTTCGCAACATACTCGATGGTCGAAAATTGTTTTGATTTGGGATCGGATCAACGTGTGTGTACTTATTGTTGTAAGAAATTAAACCAAAACCAGATGCCTGCTAGGGCGGTTCATAATAATCTGGAATTGGTTGAGATTCCTTCTGAATTGAAGGATTTAAATACTTATGAATCTATTTTGATTCAAAGTATCCATCTCTTTCAGGCTATTGTAAGAATGGAGCCAAAGACAGGGAAGTTGCCTCTATCAGATTTACAGAGAGGATTAAAGGGAAGAGTTGTTTATTTGCCTCTAGATTTGAACAAAAACATTAACACAATTGGAGTAGAAAAAGTGGAAGAGGAACCTATGGTTATCTTAGTTAATGGGGATCCGACAAAGAATAAGAAAATATGGCAAGATTTAGTGGATGTTAGGAAAGTCAAAAAAGCAACATTGTATTTGAAAAAAAATAATAAGTACTATAAGAATGTATATGTTGCAGAAGAGGAAGTAAGTGATGAAGAGGATAGCGATTTGTGTGCTGGCCAAATTGAGAAAGTAGAAGCCTCTAAAAGTGAAGAAATATATGAACATTATAGTGTTCATCCTTTGCATTCCAAGGAAGTCATGGGGAATGCTATTGAGTTGTTTCAAATGAAACAAGCCAAAGGGAGTCCCATTAGTGTTTGGGAGGAAAGTTTGGAAGCTCGGTGTTTCCCACAGCTATTTCCAACAAGTCAAGGAGGAAGATATGATGACCGACCTCATCAAATTCCTGCTTCTGAATACCTGACTTTACGATTGTATGCAGAAGATGCTAGGTTTCGACAATGCATTCCCTATTTGTTTCATCTCCTGTTTGAAAGCGATCTGTCTGGACTGTCATATGCAGTGAACCACATCTTGAAAAGTGGTATACAGATGCGAAACATCTCGGCAAGTGACTTTATGGATAAAGTCAATGTCCAAGACAGTATTTTGGATTCTCACCTAATTAATCTCATGGCGTGTCAGCGTGGTACTAATGAGTACTGGTACCGTCGTCATGGTGATTTAAAATGTATGCTGAGGAACTTAGGAACTCTGACATGGTTCCTCACTCTGAGCTGTGCCGGGTATGGCTGGCAAGACTTACTTGAATTTCTACGGGAGGCAAATGGAAACATTGAAAACATCAAATTCAAGACACCCGGAGAACTGTGCTCTTTGGATCCAGTCAATGTATGCAGGTACTTCAATCATAGATTTGAAGCTATGATGTCTTTCATCATGAATAAGAAGAATCCACCTCTTGGAGAGGTGTTGGATTTCTTCTGGAGAAAGGAGTACCAAGCAAGAGGTGCTCCTCATATACATATGCTGCTGTGGATCAAGGATGCTCCTAAATTTGGAACAGATCCGGATGACTTAGTGATGAGTTTCATAGAACAGTATTCTACGTGTGCTGTTCCAAACGCAAAGGAGAAGAAAAGCCTAAGAGAACAAGTTCTACGTTTCCAAAGCCATCGTTGTGGAAAGTACTGTCGTCGTAAATTCAGAAACAAGGAGAAGTTCTACACCAAATGTCGTTTCAACTTTCCACGACCGGTGATTTCTAAAGGAAGAGTAAACAGTTTGATGTCTTCTCTGCGACATAATGTGACGAGGAAATCACCCAAAAATACATACAATTTGAAAAGGAACGAAGAGTCCAAGTACATCAACGACTACAACCCAGTGATTTTGTCCATGTGGAATGCTAACATGGATATACAGTTTGTGGCTGATAACTGTATGGCTGTGGCTCGGTATGTGACATCTTACATCACCAAAAAAGAAAAGACAGAATTGAAGGATATGTGGGAGGACATTTCCCATGAAAAGAGCCTCAGCAAGAAGTTGTACAGTTTCAGTCTGAAGATGTTGTCGCATTGAGAAATCGGAGCTTACGAATGTTCTGACCGGTTGTCTTCAGCAAGTCTCTATGCCAAATCCAGGAGTATCGTTTGGGCGAGTCTTGGTCTTGCTGCAACGCGTAATCGAGTTTTGAAACCTGTGCGGGAAATTGAGTATTTGGCGGAAAAAGAGCCAAACAGTACCGACATTTTGAAGACCAACATGTTGGATACATATTATCCAAATCGAAGTAGTCACCTTGAGAATGTTTGTTTGTATGAGGTTCTACAAAATTACATATTCAAGAGGAACATCAAAGAAGATATTGAGAAAGGAGTGTATGCTGTAATTGGAAGTGAGGGATGTCTGGTCAAGCAAAGAAAATGCCACTTGGTAAACCATCGAAAATTGAGTGGGGAATCTCCAGAAAAAAATGAGTTTTTCTATTTAGCACTTTTGCAACTTTTCAAGCCTTGGCGTGCAGAAGAGGAACTGCTTGGAGATTTCCTCTGTTACGAAGACTCTTTCACTGCCGCCAAGGAGACCATAGAATGTCCTGCTTTTCCCAAATATCAAGAAATGTTGACTTTGGAAATTGAGCAGGAAGCAACGATTGCAGCCGAGATTGCCAGAGACAGTTCTCAGGACAGTCAGAGTTCTGTTTCATTGAGTCAGGATCCACTAGGAGGACCTGTTATCGAAAATGAAGCTGCCACTGCTATGAATGATGTGGAAAGAGCCATGGCCCATGCTCAGGAGGATGCGGTTAACTTAGAAGACTTGGAAAAACAACTCAACGTTGAGCAGAGGAAAATATATGACGAAGTTACCAAGCAAATTGATCATGGATTAAGTCATGAGAAGAAAGAGTGCTCGTGTACGTCGTTGAAGCCTGTCCGACTGTACGTGAGTGGAGAAGCGGGAACTGGAAAAAGTTTCCTCATTAAAGCAATTTCTTGTTATTTGCAGGAAAGGACTGAGTCATCGCTATTTTGTGTTGTCACCGCTCCAACTGGACTGGCAGCACATAACATTAAAGGTATTACTTTGCATCGTCTACTGATGCTGCCAGTGGAGCATGACAACAAATTACAATACCACAAGTTATCTGGAGATGCTTGCTGTGAAGTTTCAAGAGTCTTGAGGAAAATGAAACTTCTTATCATTGACGAAGTAAGCATGGTTTCCAATATCATGCTTGCCTTTGTGCATTTGAGAATGCAAGAAGTTCTTAAAACTGAGTATGATGTGTTATTTGGTGGCAAACACATCATTGTTTTCGGAGATCTTCTGCAGCTGACACCAGTGAAAGGACAACCTGTGTTCAAAATGCTCACGCATGAAGATACCAGGAAGTGCCTAGGGAGCATTGGCAACGTCAATATATGGTTAAACTTCAATTATGCTGAACTGCATGAAAATATGCGTCAGGCGAAGGATGAAGATTACAAGAATATTCTACAAGATGTTAGAATTGGAAAAGTGACCGAGCATGGGAAAGAAGCTTTACAAGCACGATTACTGTCAAATTTATATCCAGAACAAGTTGTTGTGCCTGAGAATATTTTTCAGAAAATTACTGAGAAGAAATCCGGAATATGTTTGATGCCAACTCTTGCAGAATGTGCCATCTTCAAACTAAAATGTTGCATTTAGAAAAGCAAGAGATTATGAAACTGGAAGCTATTGACAGAATAGAGCATATGGGATTAACAATTATTTTGTCTGAGAATTTGAAATCAAAATTGGATTCATTAGAGAAGACTATATCTAAAACTGCGGGTTTTGAAAAGACTTTGAATGTGTGCTTAAATTGCCGAATCATTTTGAGAAGGAATTTACATGTTGAAAGAGGTGTGGTAAATGGATCAATGGGTAATGTTGTTGATTTTGAGAAATACAGAAGTAGAGATGGAATTGAATTTTTAAAAATTAAATTTGATGGCATTGAGGAAGTACAGCTAATTGGTCGTTGCTCTGCTAGGTTTTTGCTTGTTAAAGACTTATATGTTCGCCGTAAGCAGTTTCCTGTTTGCTTGGCATATGCGGTGACAATCCATAAATCGCAAGGTTTAAGTGTAGGCAGTGCATTGGTGAATATTGGCAGTTCTGTGTTCAAGGAGGGTATGGCATATGTGGCATTGTCACGAGTTAGAAGTTTATCGGGATTGTACTTGATTGACTGTGATGTCACAAACATTTGTGCGGATCTAGATTGTGTAAAGGAATACAATAGGTTAAGAAGAGAGTATGCGCCACATTTGCCTCAATATCCTTTGTTTGAGAAACGTGTGGTAGGCCGGAAACAAAGAAATATCAGTAATAGTAGGGAGGTTGTAGCAAAAAGCCCAAAAGTCGATGAACCGAAAATTGTAAGCAGAAAGAAAATGGATTCTGTTGAAGATGTTGTCGGTTTTCAATTTGAAAACAGTTCTGGTGTCAACTGCTATGCTAATGTAGTTGTTAATGTTGTCTTTTCATTAGAGATTTTAAAAGAACAGATTGTGATCAATTCGGAACAAAGTTTATGCTGTTTGTTGAATTCTGTGTTAGAGAAATGTAGAACAAAAGTAGAAAGTGTGTCTGAAGTTCGTTATCTGTTAGATGAATGTTCAGGTCAAACAGAATTCTCTGAAAATATTCAGCAGGATTGTCAGGAGTTTTTAATGTATATGCTTGATGTATTGCAAGATGAGGGTGTAGATGTAGATCACCTGTTTGGACTTTCTTATCATTGGCAGCATGACTGCGAGAACTGTAGGGTATCAAGTACTACTAGTGTAGACTCAGAAAGATTTATATATTTAACTTTGCCAGACAGTAAATCAGTGTCCTTTAATAAGCTAGTAAAAGCAGCTGATCACAACATGGAGTGTAGCCAATGTAAATCTGAAATGATGTCAACATTATTTATACGAAGATATGGCCAGTATGTCATTTTAATGTTTCAACGATGTAGGCCTGATGGAACAAAATTGACAACTTTAATAAAAAATGTTGTTGCTTCGCAGTTGTCAATATCAGGAAGGACTTTTGTAACTGCAGCAATTATATATCATGACGATCCTTCAACAACATCAGGACATTACACAGCTTATTTAAAGTCTAGAAACGGCTGGTCATTCTGCAACGATTCTGTTATAACTTTAAAAAAAAAATTGCCGTATGACCTTAAAAATTCTTACCTGGTGTTTTTAAAACCAAAATTTTAGGGAAAGAATCTCGGGATGTGCTCTGAGGAATTTCAAGAGGTTCATGGAGTAGAGGGAATGTAAGTCTGCAATGCTGTCTAGATTATTGGTCAAAACTTTGGATCATAATGTCATTTTAAAAATCCAACTATATAAACCTGATGCAAGTAAGTCTGCTTCATAGTAAACAGTATCAGTGTCATAGGAAAAGTAGAACATGAGTGAGCAAGAAGGGTAAGATATTAGTAGTCCAGGATTGTGAAAGTAATCTTAAACGTTTTCTTTCTGAAAGTTGCGAAAATAAAAAATGACGGAATTCCAAGAGTTGTAAATCGCTCTAACATGATTTGGCCTTGTGGAAACATGTGGTAGAATGTGAGAAGTCTTTTATCGTATGTAACATATTTTTCGAAACGATAGAGGTTTTCTTTCAGAAAGTGGCGGGCTGAAAATATTAATAGCACAACAGAGTGTAAGCTGTTCATAGGACATCCTTCGACGTCATGGAAAGTAAGTTAATTTTAAGGAGTTTTGAATTCTGATTTCTTATGTTGTATGGGTTTTTTAAACACAATCATTTTGATTGTGTTTTTTTTTCCCCGCTGTTACATGATGAATACCTTCAAGTCACTGATTTTAGTGAAATTTGATACATTCTGAGAACAGCAAAAATAAACCATTTAACATGTATAATTAATTCTCTACTTTTTGTACTTATGATATACATTTAGAAATGTGAGGTAGACATGGAGAAACTGAGGCTTCTGTAAGTGTCAAAGTTAATGCATACAGTGCTGCACTTCTGGGTACTGTTTTATTTTGAAACCTGAATAGGCCTCACCTCAAACAAACCTCTGGAAAGGACACATCTTATTTGCATCCTGAAACAATCATTTAAAATGTTAGGGACAATTTTATGATGGCTTTACATCTCTTTTGCGCTGCCATTGCATCACTGTTGTGAGACATCAGCAGTGCAAAAGATGCACCATGTTCCAAAATAGGCCTCACTTCATCAGCATCAAGATACTGTTAGTTTAAAATATATATCTTTAGGACTGTGTAGGGGGCCTAGAGAAGCAGAGGCTTCTGTAAATGTCGAAGTTGTTGAAAAACTGTTTGTCCTTCAACCTTTTCCCTTGTCTTTTCTAATTTTTAAATACATGTTTTAATATTTTTCATATGTTTGTTCTCTCTTTCACAGATTGAAAGTATGAAAAAAAATTGAATAAGTTATCAAGAATTTTAAGGTAAATGTTTTCTACTCTTTTCGTTACATTTCTATCACATTCACCTACTATAGGGCTTCAGACTATAGAGCTTTAAACAAAGTTTAACTAAATGTGGAAATTTGGAGCTGTGCTCGTGGCTTTTAGTTCAATGCGCAAGTGCATTGACCTAAAATGCGTGTGCACATTACCAAATCGCCGTCTGTTCCCTCAGGCGCACTCCTCCCACACCTTTGAAGTGAAGATTAGCTTCACTTCAAAGGCCCCGGCTGCTTTACACCCTCATTCTGCTGTCCCCGCTCCGTCCCCTCCCCTGTCCGCCGTGTGCATTTCTCGTCCCCCCCTCCCCCACAGTAACGCCACTCACACACGCAATGCCACTCACACACGCAACGCCACTCACACACGCAACGCCACTCACACACACAACGCCACTCACACACACAACGTCACTCACACACACTACGCCACTCACACACGCAATTCATCCATGCAACGCCACTAATCCACGCAACGCCACTCATCCACGCAACGCCAATCATCCACACAACGCCAATCATCCACGCAACGCCACTCATCCACGCAACGCCACTCATCCATTTGCAAAACCAAAAGGACAAACTCTTCTATTGTGAGACCTATTGCATTTTCAATGCTTGATTCTTTCACTTCCTTATCTATTTTGTTTTCCACAATTATATCCTCTTCCATCTTTTCTTCGGTAAATAAATCTATTAAACAGCATCTCTGGTTTAGTCCCTATAGCTGTCTTTCTTTTAACATTACTCTCTGTTTACTTCCCTTGTACTAACTCCTTTATTTTTTTTTAAAAAAATTTGGGGTTAGCTCCTGGTTCGCGTACCGGCGAGCGAACCAGAAAGCGAACTAAAAAAAAAACAGCTTGCCAGAGTGGTACACTTTCTAGCAATTTTTGTATAAAGGGGAGGTAGTTCTGAAAAGAACTTTTTTTTAATGTTTTTGTAGTTTTATATATTTTTTTCTTTTTTGAACATTATTTGTTTTTTTTGTATTTTTTGAACAATTTTATGTTTTTTTTTGTTTTTTTTTGAAAGGGAAAGAACAAAAAACAGGCATTGAAAAGGGCTCAACAGGAGCAAAAAAAAAATTATTGCTTGGGGCGTTTAGAGCATTGGTGTTTTTCAAATGCTAAATTTATTAATTTAACACTCATATTAGCACATGAAATTAAGGTGCCACAATATAAACAAGTAAACTTCATATGAACAAATTTTTTGGGGATATTTGGCACTGTTTCTCGTGCCTCTGAAACCGTCAGAGAAATATCAGCTGATGTCCTGGCCACAGAAGTTGGAGGGTTCTCTTGCAGGTCACGCATCTCTGCCCGGCTATAATTTAGTGGATGCCACCTCTGCACATGACGGTGCATAGTGTGGTTCCCATAACTGTACTTTTTTTCAGTGCCCCTGGATAATTCATCTTGGCATATAAGGCACGTAACATAGCGTGCATTAACTTTTTTCTTTCCTGCTGGAATAGAAAAAAACTGCCAGATAAAACTATTTTTGTAATCAGATACCCGGGGTAACTCTTTCAAAAATCGTGGTGCCTCTTCTTCCTCTTCCTCTTCTGGATCCTCTTCCTCCTCTGGGTTTCCAAGGAACTGTGGAGGTGGTCCACTCTTCTTATGAGGAGGTGGTGGTGGTGGTGGTGGGGGTCCAGCAGCTGAAGCTACTACTGAAGCCATTTTTTTCACAGAGCAAAATAGGTCTTCCTTTCTCAAAGTTGAAAGTCAGAGTGAGAAAAAAGGTGGGGGCTTTCATCATTTGGGAAAAAAAATAGTTCTAAACCAATGAAAAGTGTTATTTTTAGGTCACATGACCTAGTCTTACATCATTAGGAAACCAAAAGTGAAATGAACCAATGAAAAGTGTTATAAACAAGTCACATGACCTGTTCCGCTCATGTTACGCGCTGCGCGCCGCGCCCCGGATCGCTTCCGGTTCGCGGTCCGGAGCACTTCCGGGACCGCTAACGCAGCGCGTGATAAGACGCATTACGCGACAACGTGATATGTCGCGCTTCCGCGACGCATCACGATGTTGATTTCTAATGCGGCAGTTGCGCAAACGGAACGTTTACCGGTTAGCGGACCGGGTCGCGGCATCAAATTGAGCTAACGGAAAGCTTCCCGGTTCGCGAACCGGCAGCGAAACAAAAAAAAAAAAATATATATATATATATAATTAAAAACATTAAATTACAAACATTTTAAATATATTTTTGAATTAGAATAAAAATACATTTTACAGCTTTTGATATTTGCTATTAAAAAACCATTGAAATTCACTGAAAAAACCATAGGTTATAGACCATATATAGTTAGGAATTAGCATTTGCAAAACCTTGAAAATTCACTGAAAAAACCATAGGTTATAGACCATATATAGTTAGGAATTAGCATTTACAAAACCATATTTTACTCACACAAAACCATTGAAATTTCATATATAGTTAGTTGCCCTAACTATATATCGCGCACCCGCAATCCACTGCTGATGATGTCACATATTACATCATTCATGACATGGTCAGTGACATCACTGATGACATCACTGATGACATCTCAAATGACATCACTGATGACATCACTGATGACATCATTCATGTGATAATACGATGAACCTCTTCAGACTCTAATATAACCTTAGATACACTCAGTGTAAACAGACACTCACAGATTGTCACTCATCCATGGAGTTACTCATGCACCTACTCAGTAATGCAAAGAATCAATCACACCTCCATTTCCTCAACTATACAGTTATACACACCTTACTAATTCAAACATATTCTAACATATTTTTACTCTCTTATACAATCACTGATACAAGTTTTCAATGATCCATGCAGCCACTCACACATTCACTGGCTCTTCTGCACAGTTATTTATATATGTCTACTCTCACATGTACTGTGTTTTACATATGTACTTACTTTGACATGTAGCACTGAGATATCCATTCACTCAGCAATACACTCATGCACACAGTCAACTGCCCATGCAGCTGTTTCCACATGCACTTTTGAACCCATACATATAGTGAATCAACTGCTCACACATCTATGCACAGAGTCATACACCTTCCATCAACTCACACACATACTCAGTCTCCCATACAAATACTTGGGCAAACAATCAATAACCCATATAGTTACTCATATAGCTACTGATCAACACATGCAGCAGTATACAGAACAACAGATATAATGATGCACAAAATAAGACAGTTTAGTCACTAACCCATGCACTTAGTGACACACATTTAATCACTCTCTCATACAGTCAGTCATGCACCTACTAAATCCTTCATCCAGACACTTAAACATCCACTCATTCTTCAATATGTAAGACATATTTTTACTTTACTGCAACATACAGTCACTGGAGGATGTCATCAGGGATGTCATCAGTGATGTCATTTGAGATGTCATCAGTGATGTCATCAGTGATGTCACTGACCATGTCATGAATGATGTAATATGTGACATCATCAGCAGTGGATTGCGGGTGCGCGATATATAGTTAGGGCAACTAACTATATATGAAATTTCAATGGTTTTGTGTGAGTAAAATATGGTTTTGTAAATGCTAATTCCTAACTATATATGGTCTATAACCTATAGTTTTTTTCAGTGAATATATATATATATATATATATATATTCAATGAAAAAACCATAGGTTATAGACCATATATAGTTAGGAATTCGCATTTACAAAACCTTATTTTACTCGCATAAAACCATTGAAATTCCATATATAGTTAGTTGCGCTAACTATATATCGCGCACCCGCAATCCACTGCTGATGATGTCACATATTACATCATTCATGACATGGTCAGTGACATCACTGATGACATCACTGATGACATCTCAAATGACATCACTGATGACATCACTGATGACATCTCATTTGACATTACTGATCACATCACTGATGATATCATTCATGTGATAATACGATGAACCTCTTCAGACTCTAATATAACCTTAGATACAATCAGTGTAAACAGACACTCACAGACTGTCACTCATCCATGGAGTTACTCACACACCTAGTCAGTCATGCAAAGAATCAATCACACCTCCATTTCCTCAACTATACAGTTATACAAACTTTACTTATTCAAACATATACTAACACATATTTACTCTCTTATACAATCCCTGATACAAGTTCACAATGATCCATACAGCCACTCACACATTCACTGGCTCTTATGCACAGTTATTTATATATGTCAACTCTCACATGTACTGTGTTTTACATATGTACTTACTTTGACATGTAGCACTGAGATATCCATTCACTCACCAATACACTCATGCACACAGTCAACCGCCCATACAGCTGTTACCACATGCACTTTTGAAACCATACCTCTAGTGAATCAACTGCTCACACATCTATGCACAGAGTCATACACCTCCCAGCCACCCACACACACACTCAGTCTCCCATACAAATACTAAGGTAACCAATCAATAACCCATATAGTTACTCATATAGCTACTTATCAACACATGCAACAGTTTACAGAACAACAGACATAATGATGCACAAATTAAGACAGTTTAGTCACTAACCCATGCACTCAGTGAGACACATTTAATCACTCACTCATACAGTCAGTCATGCACCTACTAAATCCTTCATCCAGACACTTATACATCCACTCATTCTTCAATATGTAAGACATATTTTAACTTCACAGAAACATACAGTCACTGGATGTTGTCATCAGTGATGTCATTTGAGATGTCATCAGTGATGTCATCAGTGATGTCACTGACCATGTCATGAATGATGTAATATGTGACATCATCAGCAGTGGATTGCGGGTGCGCGATATATAGTTAGCGCAACTAACTATATATGGAATTTCAATGGTTTTATGCGAGTAAAATAAGGTTTTGTAAATGCGAATTCCTAACTATATATGGTCTATAACCTATGGTTTTTTCATTGAATTTCAATGGTTTTTTAAATGCAAATTTCTAACTATATATGGTCTATAACCTATGGTTTTTTCAGTGAATTTCATTGGTTTTTTAAAAGCTAACATCTGTAGCTGTAAAATGTATTATTCTTTAAATCCCAAAATATATTTAGATGTTTATTGATAATTTTTTTTTTAATATTTTTTTTCTTCGCTTCTAGTTCGCGAACCGGGAAGCTTTCCGTTAGCTCATCTTGATGCCGCGATCTAGTCCGCGAACCGGTCAACGTTACGTTAGCGGAACAGTGACGCGCCGCGGAAGCGCGACGTATCACGTTATCGCGTAATGCGTCTAATGACGCGCCGCGTTAGCGCTCCCGGAAGTGCTCCGGACCGCGAACCGGAAGCGATCTGGGACGCGGCGCGCGCCGCGTAACGTAAGCGGAACAGGTCATGTGACTTGTTTATCAAACTTCTCATTGGTTCATTTCACTTTTGGTTTCCAAATGATGTATGACTAGGTCATGTGACCTAAAAATAACACTTTTCATTGGCTCAGAACTTTTGTTTTCCCCAAATCAAGTAAACCCCTCCTTATTTCCTCACTCTGACTTTCATCTTGGTGAGAGAAAGACCATTTATCTGAAGATCCACAATGGCTTCCATTGTTGCTGCAGCTGGTGCACCCCCACCACCACCTCCACCTCCCCATAAGAAGAGAGGACCACCCAGTCAAATTATGACTAACAGAGAGGAGGAAGATGAGGAAGAAGAAGAAGAGGAGAGAGAGGGACAACAATTTGTTGATGAGTTGCCCCGGGTTTCTAAACGAAAAACCAGTTTCATCTGGCAGTTTTTCACCATCCCTCCTGGAACCAAGAAAGTGAATGCAAAATATGCCACCTGCCTCATCTGTGACCACAGATTGTCGAGAGGCACAGAAAAGAAGTACAGTATGGGGAACTATACAATGCACCGTCACATGAGCAGGTGGCATCCCTTGAACTACAGCCGGGCTGAGTTGAGGGATCTTGAAGACAATCCGACGGCAACTCCTGTGGCAAGATCTACATCCACATTGTCTTTGACGGGAAGAGAGGCACAAGAGACTGTGCCAAACATCCAACGTAACTTCCAGCACATGAAGGTGTCTTGTATTTACTGTGGTGCTATGCTGTCATATGGCAACATGAGTGTCAACCTCATGAACATTGCATATGAAAATCATAAGTGCCCTAATGCACCCAAAAAGTAATTTTCTTTTTTTTTGCTCCAGTTGAGCCGTTTTGAAAGCCTGTTTTTTGTTGTCTCCCCTCCTTAAAAAACACAAAAAAAACATAAAACAGTTCTAAAAATACAAAAAAATCAAAAAATGTTCAAAAAATTACAAAAAAAACATAAAACAACAAAAACAAAAAAAAACAGTTCTTTTCAGAACTACCTCCCCTTTCAAACAAAATTGCTAGAATGTTTATCACTCTGGCAAGCTCTATTTCTTTTGGTTCGCTTCAAGTTCGCTGACCGGTTCGCGAACTTTAAGCGAACTAAAAAAAATATTTTTTTTAAAAAAAAGAAGAGTTAGTATAAGGGAAGTAAACAGAGAATAATGTAAAAAGAAAGACAGCTAGAGAGAGTAAATGAGAGATACTGTCAATGACATCATCAGCAGTGCATTGCGGGTAAAAAGAGTGGAAAACATTTACCTTATAATTCTTGTTACCTTTTTTAAATATTTTTTCATACTTTCAATCTGTAAAACAAAGAACAAACATTTCAAAAAATATTAAAACATGTATTTAAAAATTAGAAAAGACAAGGGAAAAGGTTCAAAAACAAACAGTTTTTCAACAACTTTGACATTTACAGAAGTCTCTGCTTCTCTACGTTCCCTACACAATCCTAAAGATATATATTCGAAAGAAACTGTATCTTGATATTGCTGAACTGAGGCCTATTTTGAAACATGATGTTTTTCTTGCACTGCTAATGTCTCACAATAGTGATGCAATAGCAGCGCAAAAAAGATGTAAAGTCATAATAAAATTGTGTCTAACATTGTAAATGATTGTTTTAGGATGCAAATAAGATGTGTGCTTTCAAGAGCTTTCTTTGAGGTGAGGCCTCTTTTTTTTATAAAAAAAAAACACTACCCAGAAGTACAGCACTCTAAGCATTAAAATTGATATTTACAGAACTCACCTTACCCATATGTACCACACATTTCTAAATGTATATCATAAGGACAAAAAGCATAACATTAATTATACATGTTAAATGGTTTATTTTTGCTGTTCTCAGAATGTATCAAATTTCACTTAAATCAGTGACTTGAAGGTATTCATCATGTAACAGCGGGGAAAAAAAAACACAATCAAAATGACTGTGTTTAAAAAACCCATACAACCTAAGAAATCTGATTTCAAAACTTCTTAAAATTAACTTACTTTCAATGACGTCGAAGGATCTCCTATAAACAGCATCCACTCTGTTGTGCTTTAAATATTTTCAGCCCGCCACTTTCTGAAAGAAAACCTCCATCGATACGTGAAATATGTTACATAGAAAAAAAACTTCTCTCATTATATCACATGTTTCCACTAGGCCAAATCATGTTGCCGCGATTCGCAAATCTTGTAATTCTTCCAATCAAATCCCGACATTTTCTATTTTCGCAACTTTCAAAAATAAAATATTTGAGATTATTTTCACAATCCTGGACTACTAATATCTTACTCTTCTTTGTCAGTCATGTTCTCCTTTTCCTATGACACTGATACTGCTTACTATGAAGCAGACTTACTTGCATTAGGTTTATATAGTTGAATTTTTAATCGAGACAGCATTGCAGACTTACATTCCCTCTACTTAAAATTTTGGTTTTAAAAACACCAGGTAAGAATTTTTAAGGTCAAACGGCAATTTTTTTTTGAACGTTACAACAGAATCATTACAGAATGACCAGCCGTTTCCAGACTTTAAGTAAGCTGTATAATGTCCTGATGTTGTTGATGGACCATCGTGATAGATAATTGCTACAGTAACAAAAGTCCTCCCTGATATTGACAGCTGAGAAGCCACAAAATTTTTTATTAAAGTTGACAATTTTGTTCCATCAGGCCTACATCGTTGCATCATTAAAATGACATACTGGCCATATCTACGTATAAATAATGTTGACATCATATCACATTTACATTGGCTACACTCCATGTTGTGATCCGCTGCATTTACTAGCTTATTAAAGGAGACTGATTTACTGTCTGGCAAAGTTAAATATATAAATCTTTCTGAGTCTACACTAGTAGTACTTGATACCATACAGTTCTCGCAGTCATGCTGCCATTGATAAGAAAGCCCAAACAGGTGATCTACATCTACACCCTCAACTTGCAATATATCAAGCATATACATTAAAAACTCCTGACAATCTTGCTGATTATTTTCAGAGAAGTCTGTTTGACCTGAACATTCATCTAACAGATAACGAACTTCAGACACACTTTCTACTTTTGTTCGATCACTGCTACATTTCTCGAAAACAGAATTCAACAAACAGCATAAAATTTGTTCAGAATTCAACAGAATCTGTTCTTTTAAACTCTCTAGTGAAAAGAGAACATTAACCACTACATTTGCATAGCAGTTGACACCAGAACTGTTTTCAAATTGAAAACCGACAACATCTTCAACAGAATCCACTTTCTTTCTGCTAACAATTTTCGGTTCATTGACTTTTAGTCTTTTTGCAACAACCTCCCTACTATTACTGCTATTTCTACGTTTGCGGCCTACCACACGTTTCTCAAACAAAGGATATTGAGGCAAATGTGGCGCATACTCTCTTCTTAACCTATTGTATTCCTTAACACAATCTAGATCCGCACAAATGTTTGTGACATCACAGTCAATCAAGTACAATCCCGATAAAGTTCTAACTCGTGACAATGCCACATATGCCATACCCTCCTTGAACACAGAACTGCCAATATTCACCAATGCACAGTCTACACTTAAACCTTGCGATTTATGGATTGTCACCGCATATGCCAAGCAAACAGGAAACTGTTTACGGCGAACATATAAATCTTTAACAAGCAAAAACCTAGCAGAACAACGACCAATTTGCTGTACTTCCTCAATGCCATCAAATTTAATTTTTAAAAATTCTATTCCATCTCTATTTCTGTATTTCTCAAAATCAACAACATTACCCATTGATCCATTTACCAGACCTCTTTCTACATGTAAATTCCTTCTCAAAATAATTCGGCAATTTAAACACACATTCAAAGTCTTTTCAAAACCCGCTGTTTTAGATATAGTCTTCTCTAATGAATCCAATTTTGATTTCAAATTGTCTGACAAAATAATTGTTGATCCCATATGCTCTAATTTGTCGATAGCTTCAAGTTTCACAATCTCTTGCTTTTCTAAATTCAACATTTTGTTGTTGAAGATGGCACATTCTGCAAGAGTTGGCATGAGACATATCCCGGATTTCTTCTCAGTAATTTTCTGAAAAATATTCTCAGGCACAATATCTTGTTTGGGATACAAATTTGACAGTAACCGTGCATTTAAAGCTTCTTTCCCATGCTCGGTCACTTTTCCAATTCTAATATCTTGTAGAATATTCTTGTAATCTTCATCCTTTGCCTGACGCATATTTTGATGCAGTTCTGCATAATTGAAGTTTAACCATATATTGACGTTGCCAATGCTCCCTAGGCACTTCCTGGTATCTTCATGCGTGAGTATTTTGAACACAGGTTGACCTTTTACTGGTGTCAGCTGTAGAAGATCTCCGAAAACAATAATGTGTTTCCCACCAAATAAGACATCATATTCAGTTTTAAGTACTTCTTGCATTCTCAAATGCACAAAGGCAAGCATGACATTGGAAACCATGCTTACTTCGTCAATGATAAGTAGTTTCATTTTCCTCAAAACTCTTGAAACTTCACAGCAAGCATCTCCAGATAACTTGTTGTATTGTAATTTGTTGTCATGCTCCACCGGCAGCATCAATAGACGATGCAAAGTAATACCTTTAATATTATGTGCTGCCAGTCCAGTAGGAGCGGTGACAACACAAGACAGCGATGACTCAGTCCTTTCCTGCAAATAACAAGAGATTGCTTTAATGAGGAAACTTTTTCCAGTTCCCGCTTCTCCACTCACGTACAGTCGGACAGGCTTCAACGACGTACACGAGCACTCTTTCTTCTCATGACTTAATCCGTGCTCAATTTCCTTGGTAACTTCATCATATATTTTCCTCTGCTCAACGTTGAGTTGTTTTTCCAAGTCTTGTAAGTTAACTGAATCCTCCTGAGCATGTGCCATGGCTCTTTCTACTTCATTCATAGCAGTGGCAGCTTCATTTTCGATAATAGGTCCTCCAAGTGGATCTTGACTCAATGAAACAGAACTCTGACTGTCCTGAGAACTGTCTCTGGCAATCTCGGCTGCAATCGTTGCTTCCTGCTCAATTTCCAAAGTTAGCATTTCTTGATATTTAGAAAAAGCAGGACATTCTATGGACTCCTTGGCTGCATTGAAAGAGTCTTCGTAACAGAGGAAATCTCCAAGCAGTTCCTCTTCTGCACGCCAAGGCTTGAAAAGTTGCAAAAGTGCTAAATAGAAAAACTCCTTTTTTTCTGGAGATTCGCCACTTAATTTTCGATGGTTTACTAATTGGCATTTTCTTTGCTTGACCAGGCATCCCTCACTTCCAATTACAGCATACACTCCTTTCTCAATATCTTCTTTGATGTTCCTCTTGAATATATAATTTTGGAGAACCTCATATAGACAAATATTCTCAAGGTGACTGCTTCGATTTGGATAATATGTATCCAACATGTTGGTCTTCAAAATGTCGGTACTGTTTGGTTCCTTTTCTGCCAAATACTCAATTTCCCGAACAGGTTTTAGAACTCGATTTCGCGTTGCAGCAAGACCAAGACTCGCCCAAACGAGACTCCTGGATTTGGCATAGAGACTTGCTGAAGACAATCGATCAGAACATTCGTAAGCTCCGATTTCTCGATGCGACAACATCTTCAGACTGAAACTGTACAACTTCTTGCTGAGGCTCTTTTCATGGGAAATGTCCTCCCACATATCCTTCAGTTCGGTCTTTTCTTTTTTGGTGATGTAAGATGTCACATACCGAGCCACAGCCATACAGTTGTCAGCCACAAACTGTATATCCATGTTGGCATTCCACATGGACAAAATCACTGGGTTGTAGTCATTGATGTACTTGGACTCTTCGTTCCTTTTCAAATTGTATGTATTCTTGGGTGATTTCCTCGTCACATTATGTCGCAGCGAAGACATCAAACTGTTCACTCTTCCTTTAGAAATCACCGGTCGTGGAAAGTTGAAACGACATTTGGTGTAGAACTTGTCCTTGTTTCTGAATTTACGACGACAGTACTTTCCACAACGATGGCTTTGGAAACGTAGAACTTGTTCTCTTAGACTTTTCTTCTCCGTTGCGTTTGGAACAGCACACGTAGAATACTGTTCGATGAAATTCATCACTAAGTCATCCGGATCTGTTCCAAATTTAGGTGCATCCTTGATCCACAGCAACATATGTATATGAGGGGCACCTCTTGCTTGGTACTCCTTTCTCCAGAAGAAATCCAACACCTCTCCAAGAGGTGGATTCTTTTTATTTGTGATGAAAGACATCATAGCTTCAAATCTATGATTGAAGTACCTGCATACATTCACAGGATCCAAAGAACACAGTTCTCCAGGTGTCTTGAATTCAATGTTTTCAATATTTCCATTTGCCTCTCGTAGAAATTCAAGTAAGTCATCCCAGCCATACTCGGCACAGCTCAGAGTGAGGAACCATGTCGGAGTTCCTAAGTTCCTCAGCATACATTTTAAGTCACCATGACGACGGTACCAGTACTCATTAGTACCACGCTGACACGCCATGAGATTAATTAAGTGAGAATCCAAAATACTGTCTTGGACATTGACTTTATGCATAAAGTCACTTGCCGAGATGTTTCGCATCTGTATACCACTTTTTAAGATGTGGTTCACTGCATATGACAGTCCAGACAGATCGCTTTCAAACAGGAGATGAAACAAATAGGGAATGCATTGCCGAAACCTAGGATCTTCTGCATACAATCGTAAAGTCCGGTATTCAGACGCAGGAATTTCACGAGGTCGCTCATCATATCTTCCTCCTTGACCTGTGGGAAATAGCTGTGGGAAACACCGAGCTTCCAAACTTTCCTCCCAAACACTAATGGGACTCCCTTTGGCTTGTTTCATTTGAAACAACTCAATAGCATTCCCCATCACTTCCTTGGAATGCAAAGGATGAACACTATAATGTTCATATATTTCTTCACTTTTAGAGGCCTCTACTTTCTCAATTTGGCCAGCACACAAATCGCTATCCTCTTCATCACTTACTTCCTCTTCTGCAACATATACATTCTTATAGTACTTATTATTTTTCTTCAAATACACTGTTGCCTTTTTGACTTTCCTAACATCCACTAAATCTTGCCATATTTTCTTATTCTTTGTCGGAACCCCATTAACCAAGATAACCAGAGGTTCCTCTTCCACTTTTTCTATTCCAATTGTGTTAATGTTTTTGTTCAAATCTAGAGGCAAATAAACAACTCTTCCCTTTAATCCTCTCTGTAAATCTGCTGGAGGCAATTTCCCTGTCTTTGGCTCCATTCTTACAATAGCCTGAAAGGGATGGATACTTTGAATCAAAATAGATTCATAAGTATTTAAATCCTTCAATTCAGAAGGAATCTCAACCAATTCCAGATTATTATGAACTGCCCTAGCAGGCATCTGGTTTTGGTTTAATTTATTACAACAATAAGTACACACACGTTGATCCGATCCCAAATCAAAATAATTTTCTACCATCAAGTATGTGGCTAAATCCTTCCATTCACTATTATTTTCCCTTTCACTTTTTGCATATAAATCCACTACCTTAGTCTGATTCTTATAATAAGTGCGTCGACAACATACACAAGTGAAATTAGGCCTCTCACTTGATTTCATCTGAAACGTGGCAATTTCCTTCTGAAAATTATCTGTACTGGAAACCTGTACATTATCTTCCACATTACCCTCTACTTTAGGGTCAATTTGAACATTCTCATCTTTACTACCAAAGTAACAAAACTCAATTTCTTCACAAAGATTCTTCACATCTATTTCAGAACCATGCAAAAGAGCAGCACATAACTGTTTAAGCATAATTGCTGGACTCTTAGCATAATACAACATTCTCACTAATTTTCTCACTTTATTATGATGCACTGCTAGCATCCTGAAATGATGAAAAACACTCTGGCATACTCTCCTGGAAAGACAAGCCAGTGAATGACCACGCAAACCTGTCATTTGTCTCACTCTGCAAGGATCTAAATCTTGCAACAACTTCATTTTCTGCTTCAAACTTTTCTTATTAAATGTCCGTATAAAATCACATAGCAAATTGATGGAAACCTGTCGCACACTGCAAATAGAACTACACTTCCAAATGTACACAGGACCCTTAGGACGTCTTCCTAAAACCTCATCACTTAGCGCCTCTTCTGTCTCTGTTGTCACAAGTAGTTCTTTTTCAACTGGACAACCATCCTTCACTTCATAAGCTCGACCACTGATGTCAACTGCATGCACCAAATCATTATCCTGAAAATAAGTCTCCTCATTAAAAAATGCCTCAGAACTTGAACTATGCATCCATTCTCCAGAAAAAACTTCACAAAAGTTAGTACGATTTACTACTCTCTTCCATCTACTTTTTGTTTTGAAATCAGAAATTACCTTGCTTAGTTTCCTAATTCTATTGATTACCAAAATAAACAACTTTCGCTTGATTTCAAAAGCATGATCAATAATTTTCTCTACATTTTTCTTCTTCCTATAAAATGCCGCTTTCTGTTGGCCTTTCTTTTTAATATTTTTCAATAAATTAACTAATATCCTATTACGGAACATTCGTTGTCGAATGTCCCTAAACTGTTGTTTCCTTCTACTATCATGCACAGAGTTATCTCTTCCTCTACCAGTAACATTTGTGATGGGTCTCTCCTTTCCATTTAAATTACTTCTCTTTTTGTTAAGAGACACATTTTTTTGAGCAAAATTTTTTTTACTACAAATATTTCTTAAGAATGATTTCGTGCTCTTACCCGGACCTTTCTTGGTGTTTTGACAAGTATTTGGGGAAGAGGACTGCTGCAATAAAACATCATCCTGCTGTCTTTGACGTTTTCTAGCCTTTCGTATTCGACTTCTGGAAGGCATTTTCCAAACTATGAAAGAATCTGCAGTTGAATCTGTGAAAAAATATAATATAAAATGTTATTAACCACTATTACCAAACAGTAAATAAATAACAGTCATCTAAAACTTAATGCTGTACTAATTATTTAACATAGCAAATATTTTCCACCAGCACTGCATCACAAAAATGACACTCAATGGTACAAAACAGGCATACAACACTCATAAATCACTCCCTAATATTTTAAATCATTAATTCAGGATGACGATAAGATGTAGCCTATCTAAAGGTTTGTTTAGGCCCAGATCTTTGGACTGGGGTGAATGTGTGTCATTGATCCACATTCAGTCCATCACCTGTTTTGTTTATTTGAGGTGAGGCCAACACATGGTTGCAGATAAGATTTTCACTGAAAAAAAACCAAGGTAAAAAAACATGTGAAGGCCTACCAATGAAGTAAATCATTAAATGAAAACCAATACATTTCTGGAAATATGCACTACTAGTGCTTCATAAGATGTTTTGGATCATATTTATAAGTTATTTGAGTATCTAGTATGCTATTTTACATTCTTCATGGTGCAAATTTATTGTAAATACGCTCCCACCTGCGGTTGGCAAATTTAGATTTTGATTATGGGAGTTAGATAGGCATGTTAATAATTTCCCAAAAATGGTATATAACCCCAAACAACCTTTGAAGCAAATGCTCTTAGCCATGTTATCCACCTCCCATTGGATAACATGGCTAAGAAATGCTTGCAAATGTGATAAAAAAAGGCCTGCAATGCATGAATAACGCAGAAAAATCAGCGATATTCATGCATTTTCCAACAAATGCTCTTAGCCATGTTATCCACTTCCTATTAAATAACATGGCTAAGAACTGCTCAGGGCACCATGAGGAACGCTTTCCATTTAAAAAGGGAAAAATAACATCAAAGACACTAAAATGCCTTCTAAATATGAACCCAAACAACCTATGAAGCAATGTGAAAAAAAACTGCCGCAATGCATGAATATAGCAGAAAAATCAGCGATATTCATGCATTTTCCAGCAAATGCTCTTAGCCATGTTATCCACTTCCAATTAAATAACATGGCTAAGAACTGCTCAGGGCCCCATGAGGAACGCTTTCCATTTAAAAAGGGAAAAATAACATCAAAGACACTAAAATACCTTCTAAATATGAACCCAAACAACCTATGAAGCAATGTGAAAAAAACGGCCACAATGCATGAATATAGCAGAAAAATCAGCGATATTCATGCATTTTCCAGCAAATGCTCTTAGCCATGTGATCCACTTCCTATTAAATAACATGGCTAAGAACTGCTCAGGGCCCCATGAGGAACGCTTTCCATTTAAAAAGGGAAAAATAACATCAAAGACACTAAAATGCCTTCTAAATATGAACCCAAACAACCTATGAACAATGTGAAAAAAAACGGCCACAATGCATGAATATAGCAGAAAAATCAGCGATATTCATGCATTTCCCAGCAAATGCTCTTAGCCATGTTATCCACTTCCTATTAAATAACATGGCTAAGAACTGCTCAGGGCCCCATGAGGAACGCTTTCCATTTAAAAAGGGAAAAATAACTTCAAAGACACTAAAATGCCTTCTAAATATGACCCCAAACAACCTATGAAGCTCTAACAGTACATATCCTGAAATTTAATTCATTTCAAAATTCGTTTTTAAACACAGCATATAAATCAATTGTATACCTGCATTCATGAAGAAATGACTAAAAATGTCCTTGAGACACATGAAAGTGTTTTCTGGAATGCCCTAGCACCATTTTTGGGACACTATTAACATGGCTAGGTAACTCCCATAATCAAAATCTAAATTTGCCAAGCACAAGTGGGAGCGTATTTACAAGACACTTGTCCCATGAGGAACACTTTACATTTTAAAAGGCGAACACAACATCTTAGACACTCAAATACCTTATAAATATGGCCCAAAACAACCTATGAAGCTCTAGCAGTACATATCTAGAAATGTAATTGATTTCTTAAATCGTTTTTAAAAGCAACATATCTGTTTCAGCTTACATAACAGACCATGAAATGGCCTCCATGTATTACAATATCTTGTGTAACTGCATGCCAGAATGTTACACCAAATATGCAATTATAATTTCTCTTTGAAACTAATTCTATTAGTATATCACTAGAGACAAAACCACATTTTAAAAACACAGCTTTCTTCATCATTTTCTCCTTAAATCATACTATTCTCTATCTAAATTAAATAAATCTTTTCTCACCTTAGCAAATATTTTTTGAGTTTTGAAAACAGTCTCAGAAATACACCAAATTGTCTTCAGCAGAAGAAAAAGGATGCACTCCAAAGGCTGCAGCTATTGAAAGCACAGAAATACAGATATTCTTTTCACATATCTCTCATATTAGCCAATCATACCTCTTCCCTCACTTTTTTCAAATCAAAACCCTTCCCCCCTCTGCCCTGTCTGCCTTGTTTCCATAGCAACCACCTCCTGGAAGACCTCTCATGTTTGCAAATTCACACAACAATGTTTCAATTGAACTCTGAACTCTCAGTGCACCTGCGTATCCAGTGCAATCTTTCATTAAATGTTTCTTCCTTGACCATTCAAATTACATCTTTCAAAGAACACATCCATGCACCCTAACTTTCTGTTTTCAGAAATGGAAATGCACCAATCACTGCTAATGAATCATTAGCATTGTAAATCCACAGTTTTTTTTCTTTAGAAACTCCTACTGTTTCAACTGCCCTTTCATTACCACACTTCATCTGACTGCAGAACAACCTTCTTCCACCATGTTTAACGTCTGGATTGTTGGACATAGTTACATCCACTGGGCTCAAAGGTATGCTGAGAGCAGAAATTTACACAACCTCAATTTACAAGATGTGGAAATTAAGTGGTTGGGCCAAAGAGGATTAAAATGTCACCAATTGATACCATTGGTGAAAACCTTTATGCATTTGCCAAAACCTGACCTGTTAATAGTGCACTGTGGAGGTAATGATTTGGGCACTTTGACAGGGGTAGGTCTGGAAATGCTTTTAAAGGACACCTTGGAGCAATTAATGGCACTTTTTCCTCAAACTGCCTTGGTATATTCCAATATATGCCAAAGACAGAAATGGAGGTGGTCCAACCAATTTTGTCCACAAATTGAGAAAGCGAGGAAGCATGTAAACAAATCTGTTTCAGCTTACATGAGAGACCATGGAATGGGCTCTCTGTACAACAATAACTTGCGTTACTACATGCAAGATATCTACAGAGGAGATGGAGTTCACTTCTCAGATGAGGGCAACAGAATTTTCATTCTGAATTTAAGACTCTGCATTGGTACCTACTTATAAGTACCTAAATGTACCATAAACCCAAAAGCTCTTCTCAGAGCTACCCTACATCTGATCACTCACAATTATTATTTTTCTCTAACTTTTTTCACTAATTTTCCACAAAATTCGCTCCCCGGAGCGCTACCCGGTTCGCTAACCGAAAGCTAACCTCGCGGAATTTTTTTAAAAAAAAATTTTTTTCCGCACATATAAGCCTCCTCAGCCACGCTCAGAAAACCTAGGGGGTCAAGATAAGTCTACCATGACCCCTTCTACCCATTCTAAACATTATTTGCCCTCCATCTTGTATCTTAATGCGAACGAAACACAAAATGGTGGACTCCCGTGACGCTTAAGGTTCGCTAACCGGGCAGCTTCCCGGAAAGCGGTCCTAAAAAAAGGCGGGAAAGTAATTTACAGAATAACGACTAGAAACACTCTCACCAAATATAGATTAGCTCATACTACATAACAATCCCTTCCATTCTCACAAATTTCATTGAAATTCCATTTAGCCATTTAGCCTGTAGACCTCTCCAAGTACCGTGAGGTAAATTACTTCACAAAACACATCTGAATTGTTGGAATTGACAACCAATGAAAATGTTACTTTCATTTTCTACTTTTATTACCTGACATTTGATTGGTTATATACCTGTATATATATAAAGGGAGAGAAGGAAACACAGCCATTTTGACTACTACTTCTTGTTGTACCTCCTATTTCAAAAGCTTCAAAAAACTTCAACTTCTTTGTGAAGGTAAGTTATAATTTAATATATTGTGCACTATGACTTAATATAGTAGACTTTTTCTGCTACATATACACTATCCCTCTGTAGTAGTAGTGTCTTGGTTAAATCACATACACTTTTTTTTAGTCCTATTTCCACTCTCATACTATACACTGCCAAAAGATAAATTCACTGATAAAAACTGCCTATCTAAAATTAATCCCAACAGTGCCCTATCTCTACTAATATATATTTTTTTAATCCAAATTTCAGGCAAAATGGAAGGCGAGCAGCAAGTTTCATTTTCGATTGAACTGAAGGAGAGCAGCCAAGACAAACTTGATGACTTTATGGATGACAGTAGAGACCACGAACTTCTACAATGTGTTGAAGCAGTAGACAACTTGCTTCAAAATGAAAAACAATTACACCCTATAATAAATTATGACATTTCTGACAATGAAATGTTAGAAAATTTAATAAAGTATGAAACACAATCATAATAAAAAAAATAAATAAATAAAGAAAACAAAAAAAAACAAGAAAAACAACAAACAATTAACATACAGTATTAGAAAAGTCTTTCATTCTTTTATCCATAAAGTTCGCTGCCCAGAAAGCTATCCGGTTCGCGAACTTGGCGCTTACCACGCAAAAAAAAATTTTTTTTTTTGGACCCTCCTAGGCCCTTTTAAAACCTCCACATAAAACCTAGGGGGTCAACGAGGATCTACTATGCCCCCTTATGGTAATTTCCCCCTTTGTTTTGGCCTCCTCTTGTCTCTCGATCCTACCGAGAGACAAGATGGCGGCCGCTCCGGACTGTTTAGAATGTTGACAGACACCGGAGGGCCAATCAGCTTCTCATCGCAAAGTTCCGTTACGCGAAAGGTTCGCTAACCGGATAGCTGCCCGGAGCGCTGTTACAGATATATATCTTGATTTAAACGTTAATTTCTCAAAATCCACTGAAGCACATATATTGAGACCTAGCAAAGGCACATCGGGCTAACAGTCCCTACAATTTTGCCAAGTTTCGTGAAAATCCATTCAGCCGTTCGGGCTAAAAGTGAGTCCAACCGCCCTATGGAAATTAACATGAGAAAAAGGCGTTTTGGGACCCCCCTTTTTTCTCGGCCCCCCCTCCACAAAACCCCCCCAAATTTTCAAGGTCTGCTCAGAAACAAAATGTGCCATTTTCCTGAAAATTTCAGCCAATTCCGTCCACGAACGCAAAAGTTATTAGGCATAGAATTTTCAGAAATCCCATAGGGAAAAAATCCTAACTATATATACCTACTGGCGACCGCCAGTAGGTAATATATATTACCTACTGGCGATAGCCAGTAGGTATATATAGTTAGGATTTTTTTCCTATGGGATTTTTGAAAATTCTATGTCGAATAACTTTGGCTTATGAGGACAGAATTGGCTGAAATTTTCAGGAAAATGGAACATTTTGTTTCTGAGCAGCCCCTGAAAATTTGGGGGGGTTTCGTCAAGGGGGGGCCGAGAAAAAAGGGGGGTCCCAAAACGTGTTTTTCCCATGCAATTTTCCATAGGGCGGTTGGCCTCACTTTTAGCCTGAACGGCTGAATGGATTTACACCAAACTTGGCAAAATTGTAGGGACTGGTAGCCCGATGTGCCTTTGCTATGTCTCAAGATATAGGCTCCAGTGGTTTTTACGAAAATTAACTTTGAAAAATATATATTGGGCTACATTGGGCTATATATATGTTGGAGCCCAAATGTAGCCCAATGTAGCCCAATGTAGCCCAATGTAGCCCAAAGATGGCCGCCAGAGACAAAAAAAAACAAATGTAGCCCAAATATCAGCCAGATGTAGCCCAACTATAGCCCAATGACAGATTGTCCCAGAGTGTTCTAAAGAACAACTAGAGTGCTAACAGTCCTACTTATTACAAAGGTATGGCACACCTGAAGCCATCTTGATTGGAATAAAGTGGTAACTCTTAAAACATTTAATTTAAAAAGGAACAAAATGAGGGGGTTCATTTTGCCATAGAAAGTATGATTAGCGAATATATGACGAAATCCCGCATACCATCAGTCCGCAAAAAAAATCCCGCATGTACTATTAGGCCGCAAATTAAAATAACGAAAACTTTTAAAACGAATATGCCTTTAGCATACACTAAACAACTAAACTACCCTAAACCCTAAAACACTACCCCCAGCATGACCCTACACTACACAAACAGTACAACACTACCCTAAACCCTAAAACACTACCCCCAGCATGACCCTACACTACACAAACACTACAACACTACCCTAAACCCTAAAACACTACCCCCAGCATGACCCTACACTACAAAAACACTACAACACTACCCTAAACCCTAAAACACTACCCCCAGCATGACCCTACACTACGCAAACACTACAACACTACCCAAAACCCTAAAACACTACACCCCAGCATGACCCTACACTACGCAAACACTACAACACTACCCTAAACCCTAAAACACTACCCCCAGCATGACCCTACACTACACAAACACTACAACACAACCCTAAACCCTAAAACACTACCCCCAGCATGACCCTACACTACGCAAACACTACAACACAACCCTAAACCCTAAAACACTACCCCCAGCATGACCCTACACTACGCAAACACTACAACACTAACCTAAATCCTAAAACACTACCCCCAGCATGACCCTACACTACGCAAACACTACAACACTACCCAAAACCCTAAAACACTACACCCCAGCATGACCCTACACTACGCAAACACTACAACACTACCCTAAACCCTAAAACACTACCCCCAGCATGACCCTACACTACGCAAACACTACAACACTACCCAAAACCCTAAAACACTACACCCCAGCATGACCCTACACTACGCAAACACTACAACACTACCCTAAACCCTAAAACACTACCCCCAGCATGACCCTACACTACGCAAACACTACAACACTACCCTAAACCCTAAAACACTACCCCCAGCATGACCCTACACTACGCAAACACTACAACACTACCCTAAACCCTAAAACACTACCCCCAGCATGACCCTACACTACGCAAACACTACAACACCACCCAAAACCCTAAAACACTACCCCCAGCATGACCCTACACTACGCAAACACTACAACACTACCCAAAACCCTAAAACACTACCCCCAGCATGACCCTACACTACGCAAACACTACAACACTACCCAAAACCCTAAAACACTACCCCCCAGCATGACCCTACACTACGCAAACACTACAACACTACCCAAAACCCTAAAACACTACCCCCAGCATGACCCTACACTACGCAAACACTACAACACTACCCTAAATCCTAAAACACTACCCCCAGCATGACCCTACACTACGCAAACACTACAACACTACCCAAAACCCTAAAACACTACACCCCAGCATGACCCTACACTACGCAAACACTACAACACTACCCTAAACCCTAAAACACTACCCCCAGCATGACCCTACACTACGCAAACACTACAACACTACCCAAAACCCTAAAACACTACACCCCAGCATGACCCTACACTACGCAAACACTACAACACTACCCTAAACGCCTAAAACACTCCCCCCAGCATGACCCTACACTACGCAAACACTACCCTAAACCCTAAAACACTACCCCCAGCATGACCCTACACTACGCAAACACTACAACACAACCCTAAACCCTAAAACACTACCCCCAGCATGACCCTACACTACGCAAACACTACAACACAACCCTAAACCCTAAAACACTACCCCCAGCATGACCCTACACTACGCAAACACTACAACACAAACCTAAATCCTAAAACACTACCCCCAGCATGACCCTACACTACGCAAACACTACAACACAACCCTAAACCCTAAAACACTACCCCCAGCATGACCCTACACTACGCAAACACTACAACACAACCCTAAACCCTAAAACACTACCCCCAGCATGACCCTACACTACGCAAACACTACAACACTAACCTAAATCCTAAAACACTACCCCCAGCATGACCCTACACTACGCAAACACTACAACACTACCCAAAACCCTAAAACACTACACCCCAGCATGACCCTACACTACGCAAACACTACAACACTACCCTAAACCCTAAAACACTACCCCCAGCATGACCCTACACTACGCAAACACTACAACACTACCCTAAACCCTAAAACACTACACCCCAGCATGACCCTACACTACGCAAACACTACAACACTACCCTAAACCCTAAAACACTACCCCCAGCATGACCCTACACTACGCAAACACTACAACACTACCCTAAACCCTAAAACACTACCCCCAGCATGACCCTACACTACGCAAACACTACAACACTACCCTAAACCCTAAAACACTACACCCCAGCATGACCCTACACTACGCAAACACTACAACACTACCCTAAACCCTAAAACACTACCCCCAGCATGACCCTACACTACGCAAACACTACAACACTACCCAAAACCCTAAAACACTACCCCCAGCATGACCCTACACTACGCAAACACTACAACACTACCCAAAACCCTAAAACACTACCCCCCAGCATGACCCTACACTACGCAAACACTAACACACTACCCTAAATCCTAAAACACTACCCCCAGCATGACCCTACACTACGCAAACACTAACACACTACCCAAAACCCTAAAACACTACACCCCAGCATGACCCTACACTACGCAAACACTACAACACTACCCAAAACCCTAAAACACTACACCCCAGCATGACCCTACACTACGCAAACACTACAACACTACCCTAAACGCCTAAAACACTCCCCCCAGCATGACCCTACACTACGCAAACACTACCCTAAACCCTAAAACACTACCCCCAGCATGACCCTACACTACGCAAACACTACAACACTACCCTAAACCCTAAAACACTACCCCCAGCATGACCCTACACTACGCAAACACTACAACACTACCCTAAACCCTAAAACACTACCCTCAGCATGACCCTACACTACGCAAACACTACAACACTACCCAAAACCCTAAAACACTACCCCCAGCATGACCCTACACTACGCAAACACTACAACACTACCCAAAACCCTAAAACACTACCCCCCAGCATGACCCTACACTACGCAAACACTACAACACTACCCAAAACCCTAAAACACTACCCCCAGCATGACCCTACACTACGCAAACACTACAACACTACCCAAAACCCTAAAACACTACCCCCAGCATGACCCTACACTACGCAAACACTACAACACTACCCAAAACCCTAAAATACTACACCCCAGCATGACCCTACACTACGCAAACACTACAACACTACCCAAAACCCTAAAACACTACCCCCAGCATGACCCTACACTACGCAAACACTACAACACTATCCTAAACCCTAAAACACTACGCCCAGCATGACCCTACACTACGCAAACACTACAACACTACCCTAAACCCTAAAACACTAGCCCCAGCATGACCCTACACTACGCAAACACTACAACACAACCCTAAACCCTAAAACACTACCCCCAGCATGACCCTACACTACGCAAACACTACAACACTACCCTGAACCCTAAAACACTACCCCCAGCATGACCCTACACTACGCAAACACTACAACACTACCCTAAACCCTAAAACACTACCCTCAGCATGACCCTACACTACGCAAACACTACAACACTACCCAAAACCCTAAAACACTACCCCCAGCATGACCCTACACTACGCAAACACTACAACACTACCCAAAACCCTAAAACACTACCCCCCAGCATGACCCTACACTACGCAAACACTACAACACTACCCAAAACCCTAAAACACTACCCCCAGCATGACCCTACACTACGCAAACACTACAACACTACCCAAAACCCTAAAACACTACCCCCAGCATGACCCTACACTACGCAAACACTACAACACTACCCAAAACCCTAAAATACTACACCCCAGCATGACCCTACACTACGCAAACACTACAACACTACCCAAAACCCTAAAACACTACCCCCAGCATGACCCTACACTACGCAAACACTACAACACTATCCTAAACCCTAAAACACTACGCCCAGCATGACCCTACACTACGCAAACACTACAACACTACCCTAAACCCTAAAACACTAGCCCCAGCATGACCCTACACTACGCAAACACTACAACACAACCCTAAACCCTAAAACACTACCCCCAGCATGACCCTACACTACGCAAACACTACAACACTACCCTGAACCCTAAAACACTACCCCCAGCATGACCCTACACTACGCAAACACTACAACACAACCCTAAACCCTAAAACACTACCCCCAGCATGACCCTACACTAAACAACCACCACAACTCTACACTACACTAACACAACACTACACTACACAACACTACACTACACTACACAATCACTAACCCACGAAAAAATTAACACAAACCCACTTACCTCTCTCGTCATCGTGGTTTTCACAACGCAAATGGATTTACCATACATGCCTTTAAAACGTAATTCTTTGTAAAGGCATGCGCGATAAATGCACATGCGTTTTGAAAAAATGCGGGATAATGGTATGCGAGCTCAATGACCTTGCGGGATAATGGTATGCGGACTGAAAGTCTGCTGGATAAAAAATGCGGGAAAATGGCTGCAAACCATGATTAGCAGCAGACTTCCCTGGTGAGCACTAGCTTTACTACAGTGATCTAATGAGCAACTAGAGTGCTAACATTCAAAATTTATGGCAAATGTGTGACACATCTGAATGCCTTCTTGATAGAACCAAAGTAAACAAGCATTGAAAATGCAATAGATCTCGCCCTCGTTTAAGTTAAAGCCATTCTGTTTGTAATGAGGTGGCTTTTTAGCTTTGCTTTTATTAGTGTTTTTAAAACTTTCATGTAAATAACATGCATATGTATGCATATATGTATACGTATGCATGCATTTATATTTATATAGATATGCAGATTACATATGTTTATATATGTATATTACCTACTGGCGATAGCCAGTGGGTATATATAGTTAGGATTTTTTCTCTATGGGATTTCTGAAAATTCTATGTCTAATAACTTTGGCGTTTGTGGACGGAATTGGCTGAAATGTTCAGGAAAATGGCACATTTTTTTGTCTGAGCAGCCCCTGAAAATTTGGTGGGGTTTCGTCAAGGGGGGGCCGAGAACAAAGGGGGGTCCCAAAACGCGTTTTTCCCATTCATTTTTCCATAGGGCGGTTGGACTCACTTTTAGCTCGAACGGCTGAATAGATTTACATGAAACTTGGCAAAATTGTAGATATGGTTTTTCCGACGTGCCTTTGCTATGTCTCAATATATGTGCTCCAGTGGATTTTGAGAAATTAACGTTTAAAAAAATATATATATCTGTGACAGCGCTCCGGTTAGCGCCCCGGTTCGCGTACCTGACGCGTAACGGAACTTTGCGAAGCGAATCTGATTGGCTCTCCGGTGTCTGTCAACATTCTAAACAAACCGGAGCGGCCGCCATCTTGTCTCTCGGTACGATCGAGAGACAAGATGTGGTGAAAAACGAAGGGGGAAATGAAGGAAAGTGGGCAAGGTAGACCACTCCTGACCCCCTAGGATTGATGAGGGGGATATTAAAGTGCCCCGCGGGGCAAAACATTTTGCGATTTTACGCCATAGAGGCGCGTCCCGGTACGCGAACCGGGCAGCTCACCGGGCAGCTAACCGGGCAGCTAACCGGCAGCGTAGCTGTCAACATTGTAAACAGTCCAGAGCGGCCGCCATCTTGTCTCTCGGTAGGTTCGAGAGCCAAGATGTGGTGAAAAAAGAAGGGGGAAATGAAGGAAAGGGGGCAAGGTAAACCCCTCCTGACCCCCTAGGATTGATGAGGGGGATATTAAAGTCCCCCGCGAATTTTCGCGGTAGAGGCGCTTCCCGGTACGCGAACCGGGCAGCTAACCGGCAGCGTAACGGGAGTCCGCCATCTTGTGTTTTTGGAGCGTCCGGTTCGCGTACCGGGTAGCGTCCCGGTAAGCGTAACAAGGGGAAAACCAAGAGAAACAGTAAAAAAAAAATTAAGGGAATAGATTTCCAGCAAACTTGGCAAAATTGTAGGGACTGTTTGTTTGATGTGCCTTTGCAAGGCCTCAAGATATGTGCACGTGTGGATTTTGTCTAATTAAGGTTAAAAAAAATATATATATCTGTAAGCGTGCTCCGGCACGCTTACGTTACGGGTTTTGTTTGCGCTGCAGAACCGATACGTCACGGTTATGCGACGCGTCATGAGGTGTCTCACGTGGCTACGTGATACGTCACGTAATAAAGAATATATTTTACAGCAATAGATATTAGCTTTTAAAAAACCAATGAAATTCACTGAAAAAACCATAGGTTATAGACCATATATAGTTAGGAATTTGCATTTACAAAACCTTGAAAATTCACTGAAAAAACCATAGGTTAGAGACCATATATAGTTAGCTGGACATTTTATTGACATAAAACCAATGAAATTCCATATATAGTTAGTTGCACTAACTATATATCGCGCACCCGCAATCCACTGCTGATGATGTCACATATTACATCATTCATGACATGGTCAGTGACATCACTGATGACATCACTGATGACATCTCAAATGACATCACTGATGACATCACTGATGACATCTCAAATGACATCAGTGATGACATCATGACACACCAATACCAGTTACTACATACGCACTCACTGATTTCTACGTCTACACACACATTCACTCATTCACCCATACAATCACTCATACATACAGTCACTCATTATTACAACACTATCATATGCACTCATACACCTATGCAGACACTCACACACTGCCACTCATCCATGGAGTTACTCACACACCTAGTCAGTCCTGTAAAGAATCAATCACACTTCCATTTCCTCATCTATACAGTTAAACACAGAACACCATACTTCAGTGACATCACTGATGACATCACTGATGACATCTCAAATGACATCACTGATGACATCTCAAATGACATCACTGATGACATCATGACACACCAATACCAGTTACTACATACGCACTCACTGATTCCTACGTCTACACACACATTCACTCATTCACCCATACAATCACTCATACATACAGTCACTCATTATTACAACACTATCATATGCACTCATACACCTAGTCAGTCCTGTGAAGAATCAATCACACTTCGATTTCCTCATCTATACAGTTAAACACAGAACACCATACTTTTCACACATATACTAACACATACTTACTCTCTTATACAATCACTGATACAAGTACACATTGATATGCACAGAGTCACACACCTCCCAGCCAGCCACACACACACTCAGTCTTCCATACATCCACTCATTTTTCAATATGTAAAACATATTTAAACTTTACAAAAACACACAGACACTAGATGATGTCATCAGTGATGTCATTTGAGATGTCATCAGTGATGTCATCAGTGATGTCATTTGAGATGTCATCAGTGATGTCATCAGTGATGTCACTGACCATGTCATGAATGATGTAATATGTGACATCATCAGCAGTGGATTGCGGGTGCGCGATATATAGTTAGTGCAACTAACTATATATGGAATTTCATTGGTTTTATGTCAATAAAATGTCCAGCTAACTATATATGGTCTCTAACCTATGGTTTTTTCAGTGAATATATATATATATATATATATATATATATATATATATATATATATATATATATATATATATATATATATATATATATATATATATATATATATATTACCTACTGGCTATCGCCAGTAGGTATATATAGTTAGGATTAATTCCCTATGGGATTTTTGAAAATTCTATGTCTAATAACTTTGGCGTTTGAGGACGGAATCGGCTAAAATTTTCAGGAAAATGGCACATTTTGTTTCTGAGCAGCCCCTGAAAATGTGGTGGAGTTTCGTCAAGGGGGGGCTGAGAAAAAAGGGGGGTCCCAAAACGCGTTTTTCCCATTCACTTTTAGCTCGAACGGCTGAATGGATTTGCACGAAACTTGGCAAAATTGTAGGGACTGTTAGCCCGATGTGCCTTTGCTAGGTCTCAATATATGTGCTCCAGTAGTTTTTGAGAAATTAACGTTCAAAACAAGATATATATCTGTAACAGCGCTCCGGGCAGCGATCCGGTCCGCTTACTTTTTGCGAAACGGAACTTTGCGCGCAGAAAGCTGATTGGCTCTCCGGTGTCTGTCAACATTCTAAACAGTCCGGAGCGGCCACCATCTTATCTCTCGGTAGGATCGAGAGAGAAGAGGTGAAAAACGAAGGGGGAATTTATTGAAAGGGTGCAAGGTATACCCCTCTTGACCCCTTAGGATTGTTGTTGGGGTTATTAAAGGGTCCCGTGGGGAAAATAAAAAAAAAATTATTTTTCACGGTAGAAGCGTTTCCCGGGCCGCGAACTGGGCCGCAAACTGGTAGCGAAATGGGAATTCGCCATTTTGTGCTTCGTTTTAATTGTTTAGAGACAAAAATTATCGCCGCACATCGGCCACAATGCATGAATATCGTTGAAGAGTCAGCGATATTCATGCATTATCCAGCAAATGCTCTTAGCCATGTTATCCACCTTCCATTGGATAACAGAAAGCTGATTGGCTCTCCGGTGTCTGTCAACATTCTAAATAGTCCGGAGCGGCCGCCATCTTATCTCTCAGTAGGATCGAGAGAGAAGGAGAGGTGAAAAACGAAGGGGGAATTTATTGAAAGGGGGCAAGGTATACCCCTCTTGACCCCCTAGGAATGTTGTTGGGGTTATTAAAGGGTCCCGTGGGGAAAATAAAAAAAAAATGATTTTTCACGTTAGAAGCGCTTCACGGGCTGCGAACTGGGCCGCAAACTGGTAGCGAAACGGGAATTCGCCATTTTTTGCTTCGTTTTAATTGTTTAGAGACAAAAATTATCGCCGCACATCGGCCACAATGCATGAATATCTTTGAAAAGTCAGCGATATTCATGCATTATCCAGCAAATGCTCTTAGCCATGTTATCCACCTTCCATTGGATAACATGGCTAAAAACTGCTCTGTGCGTGAGCTTTTTTTTTTTTTTTTTTGCTGCGTGACGTTTGTTAACGTTCGATTCGATGGAAATCAGGAAGTGTTGAACACCATTTTGTCACTGCGAGTAAATATTTTGTTATAAATGAATCCTTATTGATAAACATTGTCTGCGCCATCTTGCGTTTTTGTTCAATGCCGCAATTTTGTCGTGCACGGCAGCCATTTTAGATGCCTTGACCAGGGCCACTCTCTGCACGCCGCCGATTCTCAGCATGGCTCCCCACCCTCGCACGCATCTCCCCCACGCAATGGTCACCCCCGCTCTCTCTCTCATGCATGGGCCATATACTTCCCCCATCTGCGCTGCTCTTCTCTGAGAATCACACCCTGTGCCCGCTCGACACCTCCCTTTCACCCTATTCACTACCGCACCCTCTGACACTCCTCTTCCTCTGTGTCCGATTGTCCAGGCCGGACCTAGGCTATCACCTAGCCCTGCGGATGTAGTTTATGGCTCCAGCTGTAGAGTATCCAGACATGCCAACCCTCCCGATTCAGGTGTGAGACTACTGATTTCAGTGCTAGTCTTTCGCTTCCCGATTCCTGCAAGGAAAAACCCGGGGGCATATTTCCAACAACTAGCGGTAATTTTTGTCTCTAACTTGTTTAGAGACAATAATTATCGCCGCACTTCGGCGAATTTTATCGCACATAAACCTTGCTATTAGCAAGGTTTATCGCAAATGCGATAAAAAACGGCCGCAATGCATGAATATCGCTGAAAAGTCAGCGATATTCATGCATTAGTCAGCAAATGCTCTTAGCCATGTTATCCACTTCCCATTGAACAAGCGCATGGTCTTTTAAAGATTTGTAAAGTACTCGGGGCGGCGGTGTGTGTGTGCCTTCTTTCTGGAGCGGGCGGGGGGGGGGGGCACTGCCAGCAATTTGCAGGCCAGGCAGTGTTCAACACGTGTATCACCCTTTCTCTGCCTGCTATTGCGCTCCATGCTTCGGAAAGGTAAGAAAAAGAACGTGCATTTGAGTTTGAAATGTCCGATCTTGTAGCAGTACACTTGCAAAGCCCACACATGACAATAACCCGATTCAAGGCCCCATTCACCCGATTTTTTACAAAAAATATAGTACTCCAAGACAGTTACATTTTAAAACTTTATTAATATTTAAATATAACGAACGCAACAAAAACTGTAAATATATTTAACCATTTTTTTAAATTAACCAGAACTATAACGATAACAACAACAACAACAATAATATAACTTTTATGCCTAAATTACGCAAACATTTAGCTAATCTGCTAAAGGGGGGAGTCGCCATTTCTTTACAATAATCAATAATGAAAAATCCACATCAATAGGGTTGCCCGTTTTCTCGATGCAGCACTATAGTGCAATATACACAGCACCTGGGGTGTCAAGAGTGAACAGATCTTTCTTTGTTCCTTAAGATGTTATCTCCGAGAATGCTGATGCATTGGTGTCTGTACACTTCTTTGTCAATTCTGTCAAGATGATAACTGCTTTATAAACAGACGATATCTTTGTTTAGTCATTAGTGTTAAGTGTGTCTGAAACTACAGTGCCCTTCTGTTTTTTTTTCTTCAGGCTCTACAGAGTTTTGTGTGTTGTTCTTTTGAGCGACAATTATTCCAGAGGTTTCAGGTTCACTTGTTTTGTTCTGCAGTGAGTTAACAGCTTTAGAGAGTTCATGTTTATTTGCTATGTCCTGCTGTTCGTCAACTGCTTCAGAGACGTCAGCCTCATTTTTTATGTTTCAGTAGATCCTGGACCTGCCCGGCCACGCCCAAAATGGCGCCGGTGTAAATGGGACTCGTAACTGCTTGTTCTGTACTGGTTGCCCAACCTTGATATCACGAGATACATATGCAGTTTTGAAGCACATGGCGGAGGCTTGTCTGCTGTAGTGGGGCGCCCCTTTATCGTTTCAGTCGCCATTCCGCCCGCTTTTGCTACACTGTGCCTTTTCCGCCATTCAGCTGTTTAGCGCCCGCTCTTACGGCTACAGCGTCTCGCTCACCATGTAGTTGAGTTGCTCCCACTCTTGCGGTGCAGCAGTAGGCGGCTGCCACAGGACTCTTAAAATGGCGGCCGGCTCTTCGGATTTGGGCCTCGTCCAATAAAATGGCCCTGGGACACCTTGGAACTCGGACGCTTGTCTGCCAGGGCTTGGGTTCCATTCTCGAAAGCGTCCCCTCAGCCTTGAAGATTGTACAAAAGTCTTGGGGGCCCTCGACTCCCGCAGGCTTCCGGTGGGGAGCGGCTGCCATGATTGCTTGCGGAATGGCCACGACGGAGCTACGAGATGGTGGTGCTCTCATGGTGACGCCAGCTTCAGTCTGAAAAATCCAGAAACAAGGTGGGGCTTTCATCGTTTGGGGAAAAAAAATGTTTTAATCCAATGAAAAGTGTTATTTTTAGGTCACATGACCTAGTCTTACATAATTAGGAAAAGAAAAGTAAAATGAACCAATGAAAAGTTTTATTAACAAGTCACATGACCTGTTATGCTTACGTTACGCGCTGCGCGGCGCGCTCTGGATCGTTTCCGGGAAGCTGCGCCTTGCGCACCGGAGCACTTCCGGGTGCGCTAACGCGTCGCGTCATATGACGCATTACGCGACAATGCAGGTGCAGAATATAGTCAAAATGTCTCCACCAACCAGCGGTCGGAATTCCACCGCTTTCAGCAGTCCAAAAAGTTCGGTCAAATCTTAAGAGCGGGAGCAACTCAACTACATGGTGAGCGAGACGTTGTAGTCGCAAGAGCGAGAGGTAAACAGCTGAATGGCGGAAGAGGCACAGAGTACCAAAAGCGGGCGGAATGGCAACTAAAACGGTAAAGGGGCGCCCTACGACAGCGTGTCTTCAGGTGAAACGGATTGTGGGACAAGGTCCAGAATGAAAGATTCTTCAAAAGGGAAAAAATTCCGCCGGACCCCGGGAGCCGGCCGCCTATGCCGGGGGCGATCTCAGGCCTCACCAGGGCAACACGACTTGGGGAGGGGGCAGGAGCCAAGCGCCCCCTCTCAGTCCGCGCCATCTCATCGCCCCTCGGGGGCCTCCGTCAAGCGGTTTAGGGAGGCACTGTATCACATTGTTTTCCAATGCAGTCAGGTCCACAAATGGACCCCACTTACTTTGAATAGTGAAGCTGCAGCAGGTGCAAATAAGGTTTAAACAGTGTTACAAGAGCTGCTTAGAACTCTGAAGTATGGCACTCAACAACCAGGACTTATGCCATTTATGTAAGGCAGTGACATGGAAGCAACTCAGGGACAAAAAGCATGAACGAACATTCGCGTATGAAAATCTTATTTGGAGAAGGGGTAGAATCCAAACGCCCCCTGCTAGTTCGCGCCACTACACCGTATGTGGAAAATCTGAAGCCATCATTCTACAAACTCTCAAAGCTTGTTATCAGTGCATGACTTTCATGCTCGATCGATTGAGCTAGCCGGATCGGGCAATAAAAAGTATAAAATAGTTATGTAAATAGTTATTTAATAAAATGTTTTACTCTGTTTCTTTGGTGGTGTGTTGTGTATATTTATAATATTTGCATAGGGTTTGCCGTTATTTTGGGCGGTGTGGGTGGCGGAGTCGAGCTGTTTTGCAGCCCTCATGGTGTGGAGCTCAATTCATTTCACTATTTTCGTATTTCTCATGAAGGGTTATTCCTAATGTTTGTATTTTACCGAGGTTAAAAAGAGATCGAATTAGTGGTCTACTGATTTTGCTCGATTACTTTTATTTTTTTACACGATTTTTCACTATCTGCAAAGACTAAACAGAGTATTGCGACTTTGTGCTTGTTTGTAAATAGAGAATGATCCAAAGAGAACCAATTGTAAAACAGTAAATGCTTGGCTAATAATTAATCAAATGGAGATACAAGCAGGTACGACGGATTACAACAGGGGTAAAGGTCTGAGTTAACTACCGTTCACTATCTGCAAAGAGAGAGTACTACTAAGAGAAAAGAGGGGAGTGGGGGGGGGCAGCGTTCAAAGCACATCAGCGTGCATAAACACGAAAACTTTTTTACCTATCACGTACTTGACATTTGACAGCTTTTGATATTTGCTATTAAAAAAACATTGAAATTCACAGAAAAAACCATAGGTTATACTCCATATATAGTTAGGAATTTACATTTACAAAACCTTGAAAATTCAATGAAAAAACCATTGGTTTTAGGCCATATATAGTTAGGGATTTGCATTTAGAAAACCTTATTTTACTCGCATAAAACCATTGAAATTCCATATATAGTTATAAGCGCTAACTATATATCGCGCACCCGCAATCCACTGCTGATGATGTCACATATTACATCATTCATGACATGGTTAGTGACATCACTGATGACATCACTGATGACATCTCAAATGACATCACTGATGACATCACTGATAACATCTCATTTGACATGACTGATCACATCACTGATGATATCATTCATGTGATAATACCATGAACCTCTTCAGACTCTAATATAACCTTAGATACAATCAGTGTAAACAGACAGTCACTCATCCATGGAGTTACTCACACACCTAGTCAGTTATGCCAAAAATCAATCACACCTCCATTTTCTCAACTATACAGTTATACACACCTTACTTATTCAAACATATACTAACACATATTTACTTTACTCTCTTATACAATCTCTGATACATGTTCACAATGATCCATACAGCCACTCACACATTCACTAGCTCTTATGCACAGTTATTTATAGATGTCAACTCTCACATGTACTGTGTTTTACATATGTACTTAATTTGACATGTAGCACTGAGATATCCATTCACTCACTAATACACTCATGCACAGTCAACCGCCCATACAGCTGTTTCCACATGCAGTTTTGAATCTATACATATAGTGAATCAACTACTCACACATCTATGTACAGAGTCACACACCTCCCAGCCACCCATACACACACACTCAGTTTCCCATACAAATACTTGGACAAACAATCAATAACCCATACAGTTACTCATATAGCTACTGATCAACATATGCAGCAGTTTGTAGAACAACAGATATAATGATGCACAAATTAAAACAGTTTAGTCACTAACCCATGCACTCAGTGAGACACATTTAATCACTCACTCATACAGTCAGTCTTGCACCTACTAAATCCTTCATCCAGACACTTATACGTCCACTCATTCTTCAATATGTAAAACATATTTTAACTTTACAGAAACATACAGTCACTGGATGTTGTAATCAGTGATGTCATCAGTGATGTCATTTGAGATGTCATCAGTGATGTCATCAGTGATGTCACTAACCATGTCATGAATGATGTAATATGTGACATCATCAGCAGTGGATTGCGGGTGCGCGATATATAGTTAGCGCTTATAACTATATATGGAATTTCAATGGTTTTATGCGAGTAAAATAAGGTTTTCTAAATGCAACTCCCTAACTATATATGGCCTAAAACCAATGGTTTTTTCATTGAATATATATATGTATTAAATACTGGCGGTCGCCAGTAGGTATATATAGTTAGGATTTTTTCTCTATGGGATTTTTGAAAATTCTATGTCTAATAACTTTGGCGTTTGTGGACGGAATCGGCTGAAATTGTCAGGAAAATGGAACATTTTGTTTCTGAGCAGCCCCTGACAATTTGGGGGGGTTTCATCAAGGGGGGGCCGAGAAAAAAGGGGGGTCCCAAAACGCGTTTTTCCCATGTTAATTATTATAGGGCGGTTGGCCTCACTTTTAGCTCGAACGGCTGAATGGATTTGCACGAAACTTGGCAAAATTGTAGGGACTGTTAGCCCGATGTGCCTTTGCTAGGTCTCAATATATGTGCTCCAGTGGATTTTGAGTAATTTAGGTTCAAAAAAAGATATATATCTGGGCGGAGCCTAACCACACATCTGATCTGATTGGCTGTCAGCACTTCATCCAAGAAGTGTTGGCAGCCATCTTGGGACCAATATACATGATAGCACCTCATTAAAAAGCATTGTAGTTAATAGAGGGTTTTAGGACTTTAGTTACATTATAAATCATTTGTTGATGGTACCATACTCGTTTTAGGAATTGTGGTGGGTTCTAAGGTGATTTTACCATGTGAAAAAACCTTCTGCTGTGATATCATGAATATTGTTTGAAAGAAAACTAATATCTCATGATTTTCCCACAGTGGTTTGGAAGGGGATCTATAAGCTAAACTGAAAGCATATTTTCTGTAAATTCACATTATCTTTCTCAGTCATGTGAAAATGAAGTCTGACATTCTCACTAAAACATGTACATCCAACAAGGACAGAGACTGTCAGTTGATTCCTTTGTGTTCTACTGCAGCCTCCTAGAGTGTTCCAAAGAACAACTAGAGCGCTAACAGTCCTACTTATTACAAAGGTATAGCACACCTGAAGCCATCTTGATTGGAATAAAGTGGTAACTCTTAAAACATTTAATTTAAAAAGAAACAACATGAGGGGGTATATTTTGCCATAGAAAGTATGATTAGTGTTGCAGAATGAAAAATTAGGGCACATTTTGAGTGACTTCTCAAATCCTTTTCTATTTCATTAAAACATTCTGACATGCAGTCTCCCAAAATGGCCACCAGAGACAAAAGAGCCCAAATGTAGCCCAAATATCACCCAGATGTAGCCCAAGTATAGCCCAATGACAGAATGTCCCAGAGTGTTCTAAAGAACAACTAGAGCGCTAACAGTCCTACTTATTACAAAGGTATGGCACACCTGAAGCCATCTTGATTGGAATAAAGTGGTAACTCTTAAAACATTTAATTTAAAAAGAAACAACATGAGGGGGTATATTTTGCCATAGAAAGTATGATTAGTGCTGCAGAATGAAAAATTAGGGCACATTTTGAGTGACTTCTCAAATCCTTTTCTATTTCATTAAAACATTCTGACAAGCAGTCTCCCAAAATGGCCACCCGAGACAAAAGAGCCCAAATGTAGCCCAAATATCACCCAGATGTAGCTCAAGTATAGCCCAATGACAGAATGTCCCAGAGTGTTCTAAAGAACAACTAGAGCGCTAACAGTCCTACTTATTACAAAGGTATAGCACACCTGGAGCCATCGTGATGGGAATAAAGTGGTAACTCTTAAAACATTTAATTTAAAAAGGAACAAAATGAGGGGGTATATTATGCAATAGAAGGTATTATTAGTGCTGCAGAAAGAAAAATTAGGGCACATTTTGAGTGACTTTTCAAATCCTCTTCTATTTCATTAAAAAATTCTGACATGCAGTCTCCCAAAATGGCCACCAGAGACAAAAGAGCCCAAATGTAGCCCAAATATCACCCAGATGTAGCCCAACCATAGCCCAATGACAGAATGTCCCAGAGTGTTCTAAAGAACAACTAGAGCGCTAACAGTCCTACTTATTACAAAGGTATGGCACACCTGAAGCCATCTTGATTGGAATAAAGTGGTAACTCTTAAAACATTTAATTTAAAAAGGAACAAAATGAGGGGGTATATTTTGCCATATGAATTATGATTAGTGCTGCAGAAAGAAAAATTAGGGCACATTTTGAGTGACTTCTCAAACCCTCTTCAATTTCATTAAAAAATTCTGACATGCAGACTGAAACATGCACTTTGAATACCAGCAGCAGACGTCCCTGGTGAGCAGTAGCTTTACTACAGTGATCTAATGTGCAACTAGAGTGCTAACATTCAGAATTTATGGCAAATGTGTGACACATCTGAATGCCTTCTTGATGGAACCAAAGTAAACAAGCATTGAAAATGCAATAGATCTCGCCCTCGTTTAAGTTAAAGCCATTCTGTTTGTAATGAGGTGGCTTTTTAGCTTTGCTTTTATTAGTGTTTTTTCAACTTTCATGTAAATAACATGCATCTGTATGCATATAAGTATATGTATGCATGCATTTATGTTTGTATTTATATAGATATACAGATGATATATGTTTATATATGTATGTATATATATATATATTCATTGAAAAAAACCATAGGCTATAGACCATATATAGTTAGGAATTAGCATTTACAAAACCTTGAAAATTCACTGAAAAAACCATAGGTTATAGACCATATATAGTTAGGAATTAGCATTTACAAAACCTTAAAAATTCACTGAAAAAACCATAGGTTATAGACCATATATAGTTAGGAATTCGCATTTACAAAACCTTATTTTACTCACACAAAACCATTGAAATTCCATATATAGTTAGTTGCACTAACTATATATCGCGCACCCGCAATCCACTGCTGATGATGTCACATATTACATCATTCATGACATGGTCAGTGACATCACTGATGACATCACTGATGACATCTCAAATGACATCACTGATGACATCACTGATGACAACATCCAGTGACTGTATGTTTCTGTAAAGTTAAAATATGTCTTACATATTGAAGAATGAGTGGATGTATAAGTGTCTGGATGAAGGATTTAGTAGGTGCATGACTGACTGTATGAGTGAGTGATTAAATGTGTCTCACTGAGTGCATGGGTTAGTGACTAAACTGTCTTAATTTGTGCATCATTATGTCTGTTGTTCTGTAAACTGTTGCATGTGTTGATAAGTAGTTATATGAGTAACTATATGGGTTATTGATTGGTTGCCCAAGTATTTGTATGGGAGACTGAGTGTGTGTGTGGGTGGCTGGGAGGTGTATGACTCTGTGCATAGATGTGTGAGCAGTTGATTCACTAGATGTATGGTTTCAAAAGTGCATGCGGAAACAGCTGCATGGGCGGTTGACTGTGTGCATGAGTGTATTGGTGAGTGAATGGATATCTCAGTGCTACATGTCAAAGTAAGTACATATGTAAAACACAGTACATGTGAGAGTTGACATATATAAATAACTGTGCATAAGAGCCAGTGAATGTGTGAGTGGCTGTATGGATCATTGTGAACTTGTATCAGGGATTGTATAAGAGAGTAAATATGTGTTAGTATATGTTTGAATAAGTAAAGTTTGTATAACTGTATAGTTGAGGAAATGGAGGTGTGATTGATTCTTTGCATGACTGACTAGGTGTGTGAGTAACTCCATGGATGAGTGACAGTCTGTGAGTGTCTGTTTACACTGATTGTATCTAAGGTTATATTAGAGTCTGAAGAGGTTCATCGTATTATCACATGAATGATATCATCAGTGATGTGATCAGTAATGTCAAATGAGATGTCATCAGTGATGTCATCAGTGATGTCATTTGAGATGTCATCAGTGATGTCATTTGAGATGTCATCAGTGATGTTATCAGTGATGTCACTGACCATGTCATGAATGATGTAATATGTGACATCATCAGCAGTGGATTGCGGGTGCGCGATATATAGTTAGTGCAACTAACTATATATGGAATTTCAATGGTTTTGTGTGAGTAAAATAAGGTTTTGTAAATGCAAATTCCTAACTATATATGGTCTATAACCTATGGTTTTTTCAGTGAATATATATATATATATATATATTCACTTAAAAAAACATAGGTTTCAGGCCTTATATAGTTAGGAATTAGCATTTAAAAAACCATTGAAATTGCTCCTATATAGTTAGTTGTACTAACTATATTTCGCGCACCCGCAATCCACTGCTGATGATGTCACATATTACATCATTCATGACATAGTCAGTGACATCAATTAACATGTTTTGGGACCCCCCTTTTTTCTCTGCCCCAGCTTGACGAATCCCCCTGAAACTTTTAGGAAAGGAGCGGAGCGCAGCGAGGCAAATTTTGAAAAATTACAGGCAGATCCCTCAATCGGCGCCAAAGTTATTCCCAATAGAATGTTCGGAATTTCCTATGGTAACTAGGTCCTAACTATATATACCTACTGGCGACCGCCAGTAGGTAATATATATATATATATATATATATATATAGAGAGAGAGAGAGATATATAGATATATATTACCTACTGGCAGTCGCCAGTAGGTAGTTATAGTGAGGACCTAGTTACCATAGAAAAATCGCAACATTCTAGTCCCAATAACTTTGGCGCCGATTGAAGAACCTTCGCAACATTTTCCAAACGTATGGCCTGCTTCGGTCCCCTCCTATCTTGGAAGTTTCGGGGTGATTCGCCAAGCAGGGGCCGAGAAAAAAGGTGGTCCCAAAACGTGTTTTCTCAATGCAATTTTCCATAGGAAACTTTAGACACGGCTACAGCACAAACTGCTGAACCGAATTACACCAAATTTGGCAGAAAGGTAGCCCTTGGTTCAGAAAGAGCCCTTGTTGTTAAATGGTCTAAATCCGTTAAGCAGTTTTTTAAATAATAATAGAAAAAGAAATATATATATATATGGGTGGAGCCTAACCACACATCTCATCGTGATATCTGATTGGCTGTCAGCACTTCATCCAAGAAGTGTTGGCAGCCATCTTGGGACCAATATACATGATAGCACCTCATTAAAAAGCATTGCAGTTAATAGAAGGTTTTAAGACTTTAGTTACATTATAAATCATTTGTTGATGGTACCAAACTCATTTTAGGAATTGTGGTGTGTTCTAAGGTGATTTTACCATGTGAAAAACCTTCTGCTGGGATATCATGAATCATGTTTGAGAGGAAACTATTTTCTCATGCTTTGCCCACAGATGTTTGGAACGTGATCTATAAGCTAAACTGACAGCGTGTTTTCTGTAAATTCACATTATCTTTCTCAGTCATGTGAGAATGAAGTCTGACATTCTCAGTAAAACATGTACATTCAACAAAGGCAGAGACTGTCAGTTGCTTCCTTTGTGATCTACTGCAGCTTCCCAGAGTGTTCTAAAAACAACTAGAGCGCTAGCAGTCCTACTTATGACAAATGTATTGCACATCTGAAGCCATCTTGATTGGAATAAAGTGATAACTCATAAACATTTAATTTAAAAAGGAACAAAATGAGGGGGTTCATTTTGCCATAGAAAGTATGATTAGTGCTGCAGAAAGAAAAATTAGGGCACATTTTGACTGACTTCACAAATCCTCTTCTATTTCCCTGGTGAGCAGTAGCTTTACTACAGTGATCTAATAAGCAAATAGAGTGCTAACATTCTGAATTAATGGCAAATGTGTGACACATCTGAATGACTTCCTAAAAAACTGAAAGTATTTCCTACTGAGGAGACTGTAGTAAATGAGGAAATTAGAAAACTTCCTAACAAATAAGTCTCCTAGGATGGCCACCCGAGACAAAAGAGCCCAAATGTAGCACAACTATCACCCAGATGTACCCCAAGTATAGCCCAATGACAGAATGTCCCAGAGTATTCTAAAGAACAACTAGAGCACTAACAGCCTTACTTATGACAAAAGTATGGCACACCTGAAGCCATCTTGATTGGAATAAAGTGATAACACTTAAAACATTTAATTTGCAAAGGAATACAATGAGGGGGTTTATTTTGCCATAGAAAATATGGTAAGAGCTGCAGAAAGAAAAAATAGGGCACATTTTGACTTCTCAAATACTCTTCTATTTCATAAAAAAATTCTGACAGGCAGACTGAAACATGCACTTTGAATACCAGCAGCAGACTTCCCTAGTGAGCAGTCGCTTGACTACAGTGATCAATTATTGACTATATAATCTGTGGCATGGAGCTAGTGGAGACAGTTTCTCATTTGAGTATCAACTTTTCAGATGAAAGTGACCACGCTCTTTTACACTTAAATACTGGTTGGTTGATTAATCCCTCCTCGACAAGCCAAATTATGTTCCATAAAAGTACGATTGAAATTAACAATACTCAGAGGCGGATCTTTTGGAACTCAGCGACCCTGGACAACATCACCGAAATGATTACACATAGTCAACTTTTAACTATCAAACATTCTGGTGATCTAATAACAAACTTTGAATGTATTATTAACACCTTGGCTGCTAGAGGTTTTCCCCTCCTGTGCTGGAAATCCCTGGTGGCCATTGTTCATGACGAGCTCAGCTCGTCATAAGCACACGACCAGTGTACTGCATGACGAGCTGAGCTCGTCATGAGCATCGAAGGGGTTAATAAACTCAAGAGAGCTCTCTCAGACAGGATAAGACAAGACACAAATAGAAATAACAAGAAGTACAACAAAAACATAACCAGGAATACTTCGACTGCGAAAATGCTCAACAAACTCATCCGAGGGCAATACTTGAAATGTTCACCTTTAAAACAACGAGAAATTAACAAACTAAAAAATCAATTGAGAAGAGAGAAGCACAGCCATAAAAGAATGTTGCAGGATAACAATTGGGTAGATATCCAAATTGCGGCTAAAAAATACAATCAACGAAAATATTGGTCCTTAATTGCTAAAATGACAGGAACAAAAAAGAAACAACATGCTATACCAGTCCCCCCGCAGGAATGGGAAATCTACCTGAGCGACCTATACAAAGTAAATTTAACCAAACAAGACAGAAAAGCCACTGACATTATTATGGAAAAGAAAACTATTCAGATAGAAAATACTACAGCATTTTCCATAGAAATGCACATCAGAAAAGCAAGAAGTACTGCTGCGTCAGGTCCTGACCAAATACCCATCAAGGTCCTGCAAGCAGATACTAAAGAGTGGAGTCAGATGTTACTACCTCTCTTCAATCATATTTTCAACACTGGGAGAATACCAAAGTTGTGGCAGTGGAGTATCATAATTCCCATCTATAAAAAAGGGAGTAAAACTATCGCTGGCAACTACGGCCAAATAGCGTTGATGGACGCTACAGGGAAAATCTTCGCCGCAGAGGTTCTGGATAGACTAAAAGACTGGGCCTTCTCGCAGGGTATAATACCAATGTACCAAGCAGGCTTTCGACCAAACCATTATGTTATTGACAATATTTCAATTCTCCAGACTATCTTAGACAAATACATCGTAGGAAATTCACAGCCAGTGTACGCTGCGTTCATTGACTATTCTACAGCTTTCGAACGCGTGGATAGACCTACACTGTGGAAAAAGTTAAGGAGACTGGGAATTCCGGAATATTTGTTACAGATCATAATAAATCTCCATACCAACACATGGTCCCAGGTGCAAATGGGGAGTGAAAAAGGATTGACTAAATCAATCAGAACGGCTAACGGCTCAAACAAGGGTGCCTTTTAGCACCGATATTATTTTCACTATATCTTAGCGATCTACCACACCATCTGCAACAATGCTCTAGTTTGCCTCCTAAGATTGCCTCACATAGTGTACACGCTCTGCTATACGCAGATGACATTGTAATGCTGGACCTTACGCCCTTTGGTTTGCAAAAGCTACTGGACACTTTAAACGAATTCTCAAAGGATCACTTTTTAATTCCAAACTTAACAAAAACCAAAGTGGTAGCTTTTACTGGTAGGAATCAGAGTGTTAAATACTGTTGGAAGCTCGGCAGGGTAAAAGTTGAAGAAGTTGACGAATACACCTACCTTGGCAGGATTTTCACAAAGAACTTACAAAATACAAAACAGATAAATAATTTAAAGGGAAAATCAGAATTATATGCCGGGGCTCTTTCCAGACTGTACTCTGCCACAGGAAATAGGCACTTCTCTTCATTGTTAAAAGTGTATAGAGTAAAAATTCCTCCGGTTTTATCTTATGCTACTGAGCATATACCAATAAAGCAATGGTCTTATATGGACCTAAACGAAGGGAAAATTTTGAAAAAAATCTTAAAGGTTTCTAAATCAACACCTGTTCAAGCCCTAAGACTGGAATTTTCGATAACAAGCTCTTATGCTACAGCTGTCGCTAACGTCATCAGATGGGCTTATAATATCCTGCACGCAAAGGATGGATCATTGCGTTCCTTGCTAAAGACTGAGACTTTTGAATTAGACGCATCAAAGCTTAACTTTTACAGGAATATGTCAGTGGCATTTGAAATTGCTAAACTTACTAAAGATATTTTGCTCATTTGGTCTACTTCCCAATTGAAACTCTTTCTAAAATGTTTTACACCTAGATTGAGCTTTGATCTTGATTTTGCGCATTGTAGTAAGTTAGCCTCATATAAACTCTATGCTGCGACACTGGAATACAAGCAAGTACAGCCATACATAGGGTTTTCCCTTACGCATGGTGCAAGAAGGGTAATAATTATGTTGCGCTTAGGTATTTCGCCCGTGTCAACCTTTACCTCTAGATGGTCACTAGATGGATCCCCGATATGTAAATTTTGTCAAGGAGGCGATCAGAACATTGAGCATGTTTTATTTGTATGTCCTCACCCAAACATAGTTACAGCACGGTCAAGATATCCTGATCCGATATATCGTAAATGTAGAATTACTACAGTAAAAAATCTGTTATCAGTGGGTAAACAACCACCCAATGAATGGGTTTGTTATAATTTTTACAAATTTCTAAAGTCTTTTCTAACATTATACTAATTTTTGTCGATTTATCTTCATGTAAACTTTTTTTAAATTTGTGGTCCTCAGTAGAGTACCAAAACAAATAAAAATACTTGACTTGACTTGACTTGACTTGACTACAGTGATCTAACGAGCAACTAGAGTGCTAACATTCAGAATTTATGGCAAATGTGTGACACATCTGAATGCCTTCTTGATGGAACCAAAGTAAAAAACTGAAAGTATTTCCTACTGAGGAGACTGCAGTAATGAGGAAATTAGGAAACTGCATAACAAATAAGTCTCCCAAGATGGCCACCAGAGACCATAGAGCCCAAATGTAGCACAAATATCCTCCACATGTAGCCCACGTATAGCTCAATGACAGAATGTCCCAGATTGTTCTTAAGAACACCTAGAGCGCTTGCTGTCTTACTTATGACAAAAGTATGGCACACATGAAGCCATAAACTGGTAACACTTAAAATATTTAATTTAAAAAGGAAACAATGAGTGTTCGTTTTGCCATACAAATTATGATTAATGCTGAAGAAAGAAAAATTAGGGCACATTTTGAGTGACTTCTCGAACCCTCATCTATTTCATTAAAAAAGTCTGACATGCAGAATGAAACATGCACTTTTAATACCAGCAGCAGACTTCTGTGGTGAGCAGTAGCTTTACTACAGTGATCTAATGAGCAACTAGAGTGCCAACATTCAGAATTCATGGCAAATGTGTGACATATCTGAATACCTTCTTGATGGAATCAAAGTAAAAAACTGAAAGAATTTCCTACTGACTTACTGCAGTAAATGAGGAAGTTAGACAACTTTATAACAAATAAATAGCCCAAGATGGCCACGAGAGACAGCAATCTAGTTGTTCATTAGGATACTGTTGAGAGGCAGAGGCCAGGGGCACGGACTCTGAAAATGTACGGCAGGTAGGCAACAATTTGACCACACTGTGCAGGCAGGAAGGGCAGTGGCAGCACAACAGACTATGGAGGGCAGTGGAAAGGGGGGCAGGGGCAACAAACCAACAATACAGGACTGGCAAGAGAAGTTGTGGCAATATAACAGACCATTGTGGGCAGAAGGAAGAGGCAGTGGTAGTACAACCATACATGCCAACTGACCTGATTCAGCCAGGAAATGTCCAATGTTGTTAAGCCCAAATTGGTGGGTGAGAGTTCAGAGGGGAAAGGGTTGGGGCTAAAGGGAAACAAAGAGTTGTGAGTTAAGATTATGCAGAGTTCCTGTAACAGATACGTTCTTGCACTAAGTTAGTGGAGTCAGTATACATATATCTGTGTTGCTCTTTTCGTTTTCTCAACATATTGTTTTTCTGCTGTTTACTTCCTATATTTTAGCGTGTCTGGCTGGCCCTCTGTATCTCTGTCTACTGTGCAGTTTTTCTCCATGTTGCCCTTCCTCTGATTTTTACCGTTCCTGTCTCTCATACATTTTCTCTCTATGCAGTTGTTGTTCTCCCTCACATGGGGCTTTATTTATGAAGGCCTTGCACCAGCGGTGCGTCACTTTTCACATGGGAAAAAGTGACGCATCTGTGGCGCAAGGCTTTCATAAATGAAGCCCTTTGTGTCCTATTCTTTTTGTTTCTCTTGCGCTCTCTGTCTTTGTTGTGCTTTTCACTATATTTATTCATTTCCGTCATTCTTTTCTTTTCTGGCCTGAAAGCACTCTTACCTTCACTGTCCCTTGTGATATCTCTCTCTTTCTCGTGCTCGTTTTGTATCTTTCTCTGTGTCCTGTTCTCAGTGTTCCTCCTACATTGTCTGTATGGTGGTGTATATCTCTCTCCCTCTTATTCACTCTTCTTCTCTCCATCTTTCTCTCTCTTCTGCTTTGTTTGTCCATCTCTGTGTTCCTTCTGCTCTCTCTCACCCTATTGTAGTGTTTGCCTGCTGTCCTCTCTGTTCCTGTGCCTCCTGTCTTTTGTCTTCTTTGTGCTCTGTCTGTTATTTCTACTCTGTGACTCCTTCTGCATGGTCATCTTTTTCTTTATTGTACCTTGCCTTTCTTTCTCGACTTTTCAGTGCTGCTGTAATTTTTCTGTCTCTCCATTTGTGCTTTGAATGCTGGTCTGTCTCTGTATGTTCCTCTCCCTGCTACTGTCTCTCTCTCTCCTGTAATCTGTATCTCTTCTGTCCTGTGTCTCTTTTCTATTCTATATTTAATATTTTATTTAATATTTAGTTATTTGATGTGTTCAAAAAACAATTATTGAACTTAGTTAGGCATTAGGATATCTAATGGTAAAGAATCTTAGGTAATTTATCTGTTAGGCTTGTTGTTTGCTACAATGGCTCTATGTTGTGTGATAAATATGTTTGTAATATGTTAATTAAATTTCAATATTTCTCTTTTTTATAGTGTTTGGTGCTGAATAGCAACAACCTGCCTTCTACGTTACAGAGTTTTCAGGAATCATGAAACTGGTGTGGGAGCACACTGCTTCACCTCCCAGCAGAGTCGCCCCTGGGCATCATGGTAGATGCAGTTCAGATCGACAAGCGAGTACACTTGGAAAGTCTTGAGTGTTTCACCAGGTGGGTGCAGATTAGTGCTGGCCATCTCTGGACACGTGTTTCTGGATTATTATCCGTCATCAGCAGAGATTAGGCAAAATTATTTGGGGTTGCTGAGCAGGCTGCCGTATTCTTGGAACGCACTATCTCTCCAGGCGCGCAGGTGCCTCTCCATGAGCTCGTCAGCTCAAAGCGCCTTTGGGGCGACACCGCCGGTGTGTGAGTAGTGTGCGACCCCACCCCCATTTGTAACTTTAAAGCTCCCTTGAGCAGCGGGCTGACGAGCCTGGGATCCCGCACCTACGCGCCGGAGTGGTACTATACCTGGCAGATATTGGCAGCCATCGGCAACCCCAGAACACTGCCTATCCCTGCTGATGAGGGGTAATACCCCGAAACACGTGTCCAGGGATGGCGAAGACAGCGAAGATAGCAGAAGATCGAAAGATGATGCATCGCGAACACTTTCCTACATTGACCAGAGTCCTTTGGGGCGACACCGCCGGTGTGTGAGTAGTGTGCGACCCCACCCCCATTTGTAACTTTAAAGCTCCCTTGAGCAGCGGGCTGACGAGCCTGGGATCCCGCACCTACGCGCCGGAGTGGTACTATACCTGGCAGATATTGGCAGCCATCGGCAACCCCAGAACACTGCCTATCCCTGCTGATGAGGGGTAATACCCCGAAACACGTGTCCAGGGATGGCGAAGACAGCGAAGATAGCAGAAGATCGAAAGATGATGCATCGCGAACACTTTCCTACATTGACCAGAGTCCTTTGGGGCGACACCGCCGGTGTGTGAGTAGTGTGCGACCCCACCCCCATTTGTAACTTTAAAGCTCCCTTGAGCAGCGGGCTGACGAGCCTGGGATCCCGCACCTACGCGCCGGAGTGGTACTATACCTGGCAGATATTGGCAGCCATCGGCAACCCCAGAACACTGCCTATCCCTGCTGATGAGGGGTAATACCCCGAAACACGTGTCCAGGGATGGCGAAGACAGCGAAGATAGCAGAAGATCGAAAGATGATGCATCGCGAACACTTTCCTACATTGACCAGAGTCCTTTGGGGCGACACCGCCGGTGTGTGAGTAGTGTGCGACCCCACCCCCATTTGTAACTTTAAAGCTCCCTTGAGCAGCGGGCTGACGAGCCTGGGATCCCGCACCTACGCGCCGGAGTGGTACTATACCTGGCAGATATTGGCAGCCATAGGCAACCCCAGAACACTGCCTATCCCTGCTGATGAGGGGTAATACCCCGAAACACGTGTCCAGGGATGGCGAAGACAGCGAAGATAGCAGAAGATCGAAAGATGATGCATCGCGAACACTTTCCTACATTGACCAGAGTCCTTTGGGGCGACACCGCCGGTGTGTGAGTAGTGTGCGACCCCACCCCCATTTGTAACTTTAAAGCTCCCTTGAGCAGCGGGCTGACGAGCCTGGGATCCCGCACCTACGCGCCGGAGTGGTACTATACCTGGCAGATATTGGCAGCCATCGGCAACCCCAGAACACTGCCTATCCCTGCTGATGAGGGGTAATACCCCGAAACACGTGTCCAGGGATGGCGAAGACAGCGAAGATAGCAGAAGATCGAAAGATGATGCATCGCGAACACTTTCCTACATTGACCAGAGTCCTTTGGGGCGACACCGCCGGTGTGTGAGTAGTGTGCGACCCCACCCCCATTTGTAACTTTAAAGCTCCCTTGAGCAGCGGGCTGACGAGCCTGGGATCCCGCACCTACGCGCCGGAGTGGTACTATACCTGGCAGATATTGGCAGCCATCGGCAACCCCAGAACACTGCCTATCCCTGCTGATGAGGGGTAATACCCCGAAACACGTGTCCAGGGATGGCGAAGACAGCGAAGATAGCAGAAGATCGAAAGATGATGCATCGCGAACACTTTCCTACATTGACCAGAGTCCTTTGGGGCGACACCGCCGGTGTGTGAGTAGTGTGCGACCCCACCCCCATTTGTAACTTTAAAGCTCCCTTGAGCAGCGGGCTGACGAGCCTGGGATCCCGCACCTACGCGCCGGAGTGGTACTATACCTGGCAGATATTGGCAGCCATCGGCAACCCCAGAACACTGCCTATCCCTGCTGATGAGGGGTAATACCCCGAAACACGTGTCCAGGGATGGCGAAGACAGCGAAGATAGCAGAAGATCGAAAGATGATGCATCGCGAACACTTTCCTACATTGACCAGAGTCCTTTGGGGCGACACCGCCGGTGTGTGAGTAGTGTGCGACCCCACCCCCATTTGTAACTTTAAAGCTCCCTTGAGCAGCGGGCTGACGAGCCTGGGATCCCGCACCTACGCGCCGGAGTGGGACTATACCTGGCAGATATTGGCAGCCATCGGCAACCCCAGAACACTGCCTATCCCTGCTGATGAGGGGTAATACCCCGAAACACTTGTCCAGGGATGGCGAAGACAGCGAAGATAGCAGAAGATCGAAAGATGATGCATCGCGAACACTTTCCTACATTGACCAGAGTCCTTTGGGGCGACACCGCCGGTGTGTGAGTAGTGTGCGACCCCACCCCCATTTGTAACTTTAAAGCTCCCTTGAGCAGCGGGCTGACGAGCCTGGGATCCCGCACCTACGCGCCGGAGTGGTACTATACCTGGCAGATATTGGCAGCCATCGGCAACCCCAGAACACTGCCTATCCCTGCTGATGAGGGGTAATACCCCGAAACACGTGTCCAGGGATGGCGAAGACAGCGAAGATAGCAGAAGATCGAAAGATGATGCATCGCGAACACTTTCCTACATTGACCAGAGTCCTTTGGGGCGACACCGCCGGTGTGTGAGTAGTGTGCGACCCCACCCCCATTTGTAACTTTAAAGCTCCCTTGAGCAGCGGGCTGACGAGCCTGGGATCCCGCACCTACGCGCCGGAGTGGTACTATACCTGGCAGATATTGGCAGCCATCGGCAACCCCAGAACACTGCCTATCCCTGCTGATGAGGGGTAATACCCCGAAACACGTGTCCAGGGATGGCGAAGACAGCGAAGATAGCAGAAGATCGAAAGATGATGCATCGCGAACACTTTCCTACATTGACCAGAGTCCTTTGGGGCGACACCGCCGGTGTGTGAGTAGTGTGCGACCCCACCCCCATTTGTAACTTTAAAGCTCCCTTGAGCAGCGGGCTGACGAGCCTGGGATCCCGCACCTACGCGCCGGAGTGGTACTATACCTGGCAGATATTGGCAGCCATCGGCAACCCCAGAACACTGCCTATCCCTGCTGATGAGGGGTAATACCCCGAAACACGTGTCCAGGGATGGCGAAGACAGCGAAGATAGCAGAAGATCGAAAGATGATGCATCGCGAACACTTTCCTACATTGACCAGAGTCCTTTGGGGCGACACCGCCGGTGTGTGAGTAGTGTGCGACCCCACCCCCATTTGTAACTTTAAAGCTCCCTTGAGCAGCGGGCTGACGAGCCTGGGATCCCGCACCTACGCGCCGGAGTGGTACTATACCTGGCAGATATTGGCAGCCATCGGCAACCCCAGAACACTGCCTATCCCTGCTGATGAGGGGTAATACCCCGAAACACGTGTCCAGGGATGGCGAAGACAGCGAAGATAGCAGAAGATCGAAAGATGATGCATCGCGAACACTTTCCTACATTGACCAGAGTCCTTTGGGGCGACACCGCCGGTGTGTGAGTAGTGTGCGACCCCACCCCCATTTGTAACTTTAAAGCTCCCTTGAGCAGCGGGCTGACGAGCCTGGGATCCCGCACCTACGCGCCGGAGTGGTACTATACCTGGCAGATATTGGCAGCCATCGGCAACCCCAGAACACTGCCTATCCCTGCTGATGAGGGGTAATACCCCGAAACACGTGTCCAGGGATGGCGAAGACAGCGAAGATAGCAGAAGATCGAAAGATGATGCATCGCGAACACTTTCCTACATTGACCAGAGTCCTTTGGGGCGACACCGCCGGTGTGTGAGTAGTGTGCGACCCCACCCCCATTTGTAACTTTAAAGCTCCCTTGAGCAGCGGGCTGACGAGCCTGGGATCCCGCACCTACGCGCCGGAGTGGTACTATACCTGGCAGATATTGGCAGCCATCGGCAACCCCAGAACACTGCCTATCCCTGCTGATGAGGGGTAATACCCCGAAACACGTGTCCAGGGATGGCGAAGACAGCGAAGATAGCAGAAGATCGAAAGATGATGCATCGCGAACACTTTCCTACATTGACCAGAGTCCTTTGGGGCGACACCGCCGGTGTGTGAGTAGTGTGCGACCCCACCCCCATTTGTAACTTTAAAGCTCCCTTGAGCAGCGGGCTGACGAGCCTGGGATCCCGCACCTACGCGCCGGAGTGGTACTATACCTGGCAGATATTGGCAGCCATCGGCAACCCCAGAACACTGCCTATCCCTGCTGATGAGGGGTAATACCCCGAAACACGTGTCCAGGGATGGCGAAGACAGCGAAGATAGCAGAAGATCGAAAGATGATGCATCGCGAACACTTTCCTACATTGACCAGAGTCCTTTGGGGCGACACCGCCGGTGTGTGAGTAGTGTGCGACCCCACCCCCATTTGTAACTTTAAAGCTCCCTTGAGCAGCGGGCTGACGAGCCTGGGATCCCGCACCTACGCGCCGGAGTGGTACTATACCTGGCAGATATTGGCAGCCATCGGCAACCCCAGAACACTGCCTATCCCTGCTGATGAGGGGTAATACCCCGAAACACGTGTCCAGGGATGGCGAAGACAGCGAAGATAGCAGAAGATCGAAAGATGATGCATCGCGAACACTTTCCTACATTGACCAGAGTCCTTTGGGGCGACACCGCCGGTGTGTGAGTAGTGTGCGACCCCACCCCCATTTGTAACTTTTCAGGAATCATATTCTTTTTTTCAGGTGAGTTGGTATTTTTGTAAGGCAATTTTTTTGGGTGCACATTAAAATAATAAGCAAGATTTTTTAAAATATTTGCAAAGTTTCTGTTTGGAGCATGATTTTATCTTCTATTTTTGCCATGTCTGTATCTGCTTGTACTAGATATGTATTTTGAGATATTTTTCCACTGACAGTTTATATTATCTTTTTATGGGCCTGGTGCATGTGTTCTTTTCGATGCAGTTCTGGTTAATCTATTATTTGACTATAATTCTTTGCGGTTTCCATGGAATAATTCTTGCTAAGTGTTCGTTATTTCTCAAACTCATGCTGTATTATCTTTGGCAGTCTTTTTTCTTCATCTACAGAGGTGTATTATGATATAGCTCTTGGTGTGATGGGCATCTTTTCTGCATATCTGTGACTGTACTATCTGTGTGCACTGTTTTACATACATTTCCAGAGCTTTATTATGATGTGGTTCCTCATGGTTAGCATGAAATTTTGTACATGCTATGAAATTCACATGCTGAGTATGCTGTTGAAACATAAAAGCAACTGTCTCTGTGGGAAGTAATAATCTGTTAAGTGAATGTTATGTTTTGTACAATGTGTGCCTCCCCTTCAGACTGTATATAGTTTGAATAGCAGTTTGTAGTGGTGAACTCAGAAAATGGATCCCTAAAAATCAATTATAAAGTTTATCAATAGTTGTGATATCCAGAAAATCTAAAAACAAATTTTACAGTAAGATGTCTTTTTACAGCAGTAATTATTTAATGAAAAAAAGGAACAGTGTTAATGTCTAGGCTCATAGTGTCAATTTGTTTTCAAAACACGAGGAAAGTGCTATCTTAATATATGTAGTTAATGAGTTAGAAAGTATAAAAATGTATGTAGTTTAAAAATTAGTAAAGGTACTTTTAAGTTATCTATTTATGAAAAAGATATAATTTAGTCTTTATATTTTTTTAAAAGGATACAGAAGAAAGAAAAACAAATTAGAGATGGAGAATTATTCTGAAAAAAAGCAAATACATTTTGAAATCGTAAATGATCTGCTGGAGGAGTTACTAGATGGAGTTTTTGAGGACGAAAATAACTTTGAAAATGAGGACTTTATGGATAAAACATTGGACAGTGCTTATTTAGAGATGGTGGAAGGGGAAGAGGAGAGTTTGGAGGATGAGGGTGATCAATCGGAAGAATTACCCGATGAGATAATGCTTCAAGTTCTTTTAGATTATGAACTTTGAAATAAATAAAATTATTTTGGATAGTAAAGCATTCTTGAAGACAGTTTTCTTGTACTATTCGTCGTTGATCTGCTTTATGAGAGTGACAATACATGTTCTCATGAAGTGTATAAGAGAAAAAAATAGAAGCACTAGGATCACTGACAGTTCTTGAAAAACAGTGTACTGTTTGTATGCTTTAAAAATTAGAATCAGAAAATACGTCTATAATGTTGACACAGCTATGGACTGTCATAAATTTAGAACCAACATTCAGCACAGGATTTCCTACTCTGTTCAGAGACTGTTTCTTTGTTTTTATTGTACTTAGAAAATGAATCTGTGGTTTTAATTTGTATGTTATATGCTAGTAGCCAACTATAATATTTGTTATGTTTGTTTTTTACAGATTGTCATTTTCATCAGAAACATAAATTAGTATGCCGACCAGAAATGAAAAAAGAAAGCTGTATAAATGGACATACCATTTGAAGAGGAAAGAATTAGAAGAATTATCAAAACAACAAAGGACGGATAAAAAGAAGAGTGCTCCTGGTAGGAAAAGCAAAGATTTTTTAAGAAGATTATGTCGAAGGATAAATGGAAAGGATACTCTTCAAATGGAAAAACAGTTATCAGTATCTAGAAGGACAAATGCTACAAAAATCAAAATGTTTCTCGAATCAACAGAGCGGAAAATATATACAGTAAAACACGTAAGAATCAGTTTACGGAAATCAGGAAGCGTATGTTTTATAACAGAGTAGTTTCGAATTTATTAAAAAAGGAGAAAGTTGGTAAAAGAAGATCTGCTTTTTATAAGAAGAAAAAACATATAGAGGATGTTGTTGAGCGCGCTTTTGAGACAAAAAGAAAATTATTTATTTTAGTAATTAATAGAATAAATACACTAAATAAGGCAATCAGAGTTTTAAAAGCTAAGAGTAAATGGAAGAGACACATAAATAGAAGTAATTTTTGTAAAGTGTTTTCTTGGAAGTGGATGCATACTTCAACTTCTGAGCCATTTTTTAATGAAGAGAGTTACTTTCAAAGTAATGATTTGTTGCATGCAGTTGACACCAGTGGTCGAGCATATGAGGTGAAGGATAGTTCTGCAATTGAGAAAGAGAAAATTGTGGTTAGAAATGCAGAAGAGGTGATAGCTGGAGAAGTTTTAGAGGGACATTCTAATGTTCCTGTTTACAGTTGGAATTGTAGTAGCATTTGCAGTGTACGACAGGATTCAATTGATTTCTTTCGCAATTTCTTACGTAAGTACACTAAGGAAAGTCTTAAGAAAATAATTGTAATGTTGCAAGAATTATACCATTGCAGAGTGCGAGAAAAAATAGGTCTTCAAGGCCATTCTCTGGCTTGTCTTTCTAAAAAAATATGCCAGAGTGTGTTTCATCACTTCAGGATGTTAGCAGTGCATCATACGAAAATGAGAAAATTAGTGAGAAAGTTGTATTATGCAAAAAGTCCAGCACTTAAACTTAAACAGTTAAATAGTGCTCTTTTGCATGGATGTGAATTAGATGTTAAGAAGATTTGTGCAGAAATTGAGGTAAGTTACTTTGGTCCAGATGAAGACAATGCAGAAACTGATATAGTTATAGAAGGAAATGTGTTGGAAAATGTTGGACATTTTAATACTGAAAGTTTTGAACAGGAAATAACAAAGTTTAAGGTCATTGCAGGTAAGAAACCAAATTTTCATTGTGTGTGTTGTCGACGCATTCATTACAAAAGTCTAACTAGGTTAGTTGATTTATATTTAAAAAGTGAAGATGAAAATAATAGTGTATTGGAAAGATTTTGCAACTTATTTGTTGGTAGAAAACTATTTTGATTTGGGTTTTGAGCAACGTATATGTAAGTATTGTTATAATAAATTAAATGAAAATAGAATGCCTGCTAGAGCTGTACATAATAATCTTGAGTTGATAAATATTCCATCGGAACTGATGGATTTAAATACTTATGAGACTATTCTGATTCAATGTGTACATCCTTTTCAGGCTATTGTTCGTATGGAGCCTAAGACTGGCAAATTAAATCCTTCAGATTTACAAAGAGGATTAAAGGGTAGAGTTGTATATTTGCCACTTGATTTAAAAAAAAATATGGAAACAATTGGTGTTGAAAATGTAGAAGAGGAACCTCTAGTTATTCTAGTTAATGGTGTACCTACAAAGAGTAAGAAAATCTTGCAAGATTTAGTGGATGTTAGAAAAGTCAAAAAGGCAACGTTGTATTTAGTCAAAAACAATAAATACTATAAAAATGTATACGTAGAAGAAGAAGAACTAAGTGAAGAAGAGGACAATGATTTGTCTATTGGACAAATTGAAAAAGTTGACTTATCCAGAAGTAAAGAAATTTATGAGCATTACAGTGTTCATCCACTGCATTCCAAAGAAGCAATAGTTAATGCTATTGAATTATTTCAGATGAAAAAAGCAAAAGGAAATCCTATTAGTGTATGGGAAGAAAGTTTGGAAGGTCGTTGTTTCCCACAGTTATTCCCTACAGGTGAAGGTACACGATATGATGATCGACCTATGCAGATTCCTGCATCTGAGTACCGGACAACAAGATTATATGCAGAAGATCCGAGGTTTCGGCAATGCATTCCATATTTGTTTCATCTTCTGTTTGAGAGTGACTTATCTGGTCTTTCTTATGCAGTAAACCATATCTTAAAAAGTGGAGTGCATCTGCAAAATGTTTCAGCAAAGGAATTTATGAATAAAGTGCAACAGAAAGATAGTGTTTTGGATTCACACCTAATTAATTTAATGGCTTGTCAGCGTGGTACTAATGAGTATTGGTACCGTCGTCATGGAGATTTGAAATGCATGCTTAGAAACTTAGGAGCACCTACTTGGTTTTTAACTCTAAGCTGTGCAGAGTATGCTTGGGAAGATTTACTTGAATTTCTTCGGGAGGCAAATGCAAACATGGAAAATATAAACTACAAGACACCTGGAGTACTGTGTTCGTTGGATCCGGTTAATGTTTGCAGATATTTTAATCATAGATTTGAAGCTATGATGTCTTTTATTATCAACAAGAAAAATCCACCTCTTGGTGAAGTACTGGATTTCTTTTGGAGAAAAGAATATCAAGCAAGAGGTGCTCCTCATATTCATATGCTGTTATGGATCAAGGATGCTCCTAAATTTGGAACAGACTTGGATGAGACTGTACTGTCTTTTATTGAACAATATGCCACTTGTGACTTACCTAATAGTACAACTGATAAGGACTTAAGAGGAAAAGTGTTACGCTTTCAAAGTCATCGTTGTGGAAAATATTGTCTGCGAAAATTCAAATCAAAGAGTAAATTCTACACAAAATGTCGTTTTGGATTTGCACGACCGGTACTTTCAAAAGGAAGAGTCAACAATTTTATGTCATCTTTGCGACATAATATCACAAGAAGTTCACCTAAAAGTACGTACAATTTAAGAAGAGGTGAAGAGTCCAAATGTATAAATGACTATAACCCAGTCATTTTGTCCATGTGGAATGCTAACATAGACATACAATATGTTGCAGACAACTCTATTGCTGTGGCTCGATATTTAACGTCTTACATCACGAAATCTGAAAAGACAGAACTGAAGGAGATGTGGGAAGATATTTCTCATGAAAAGAGCCTAAGCAAGAAATTGTATACGTACAGTTTGAAGATGTTGTCTCATCGAGAAATTGGAGCATATGAATGTTGTGATCGCTTATCATCAGCAAGTCTTTATGCAAAATCAAGAACTATACTGTGGGTGAGTTTGGGTCTTGCAGAAACACGAAACCGTGTTCTGAAACCTGTGCAAGAAATTGAATATTTAACACAGAAAGAACCAAACAGTACAGACATTCTGAAATCAAAGATGTTGGATACATACTATCCAAATAGACGTACTCTGCTTGAAAACATTTGTCTGTATGAAATACTTCAAAACTACAGTTTTAAAAGGAATATTACAGAAAATATTGATAAAGGTGTACACGCTGAAATTGGACATGAAGGATGTCTGGTGAAACAAAGAAAAGGACACTTGATTAATCACCGAAACACCTGATAAAAGAGAATTTTACTATTTAGCTCTTTTGCAACTCTTTAAACCATGGCGTACAGAAGAGGAACTACTTGGTGACTTTGATAGTTATGAAGATTCATTTAACGCATCTAAAAGTAGTATTGAATGTCTGGTTTTTAGTAATTATCTTCAAATGTTGAATGACGAAATAGAGCAAGAAGCAACAATTGCAGCGGAGATTGCTAGAGACAGTTCACAAGGTAGTCAAAGTTCGGCTTCGTTAAGTCAAGATCCACTGGGACAACCAATTATCCAAAATGAAGCAGCCACTGCCATGGATGAGGTGGAAAGAGCAATGCAGCAAGGTCAAGAGGAATTAATAAACTAAGAAGAATTGGAGAAGCAACTTAATCTTGAGCAAAGACAGATATATGATGAAGTGACAGAGCACATTGAGCATGGCTTTCGTCATGAGAAAAAAGAATGATCATGTATGTCATTTGAAGCTATTCGGCTATATGTAAGTGGAGAAGCTGGAACTGGTAAAAGTTTCCTAATTAAAGGAATTACTACATATCTACAGCAAAGAACTCAGTCAACACTGTCTTGTGTTGTTACTGCTCCAACTGGATTGGCAGCACATAATATTAAAGGTATTACTTTACATCGTTTATTGATGCTGCCAGTTGAACATGAAAATAAATTACAATATCACAAGCTATCTGGAGAAGCTTGTTTTGAAGTTTCTAGAGTCCTTAAAAAAATGAAACTTCTCAATATTGATGCGGTAAGCATGGTATCCAATTTAATGCTTGCTTTTGTGCATTTAAGAATGCAACAGATACTTAAGACAGAGTATGATGTGTTATTTGGAGGTAAACATGTCATCGTTTTTGGAGATCTACTGCAGCTAACTCCTGTGAAAGGACAACCTGTATTTGAAACTGTTACGCATGAAGAGACCAGAAAGTGCCTGGGCAGTATTGGAAATGTTAATATATGGTCACATTTCAAATATACTGAACTGATTCAAAATATGCGACGGGCAAAGGATACTAAATATGGAAATATTCTTCAAGATATAAGGATTGGAAAACTAACTGAAGATGCGAATGAAACTCTACGAACACGATTACTTTCCAAGCTGTTTCCTAATGAAAATAATGTACCTGAGAAAATATATAGTAAAGAGGTAGCAGATAAGTCAGTCATATGCTTGATGCTAACTCTCAAAGAATGTTCGGTTTTCAATGAAAAAATGTTGAAGTTAGAAAATCAAGAAATTAAGAAACTGGAAGCTTAAAGGTAGAATAGAGAATGAAGGTAGTACTATTGTTTTGTCTGAAAAGTTGAAGATAAAATTGGATTCTCTTCAGAAATCTATATCTAAAACTGCTGGCTTAGAAAAAAACCTGTATGTATGTTTAAATTGTCGGATTATTTTACGGAGAAATTTACATGTAGAAAGAGGTTTGGTAAATGGAGCAATGGGTAATGTTGTTGGTTTTGTCAATTACTCAAATAGAGATGAGATTGAATTTTTAAGAATCAAATTTGATGGAATTGAGGAAGTTCAACAATTCAGTCACTGTTCAACTCGTTTTTTGCTTGTGAAAGACTTATATGTCCGTCGGAAGCAGTTTCCAATTTGTTTGGCATATGCAGTGACTATTCACAAATCTCAAGGTTTTAGTGTAGATTGTGCTTTGGTAAATATTGGAAGCACTGTACTCAAAGAGGGTATGGCGTATGTTGCTTTATCTCGAGTCAGAACTTTATGTGGACTTTATCTAATTGATTTTGATGAGACAAAGATTAGTGCAGATTTAAATTGTGTGAAGGAGTATAATAGGTTAAGAAGAGAATATGCTCCAAGTTTACCTTAATATCCTTTAATTGGAAAGTGTATAGTTGGTCAGAAAAGGAGAAATTATGAAAAATGTACCGAAGTAGTAGAGAAACAAAGAAAAAAAGATGTAGCTGTCATTGGTAGCAGTAATAAAAAGGTTAGTATTGAAGAGATTGGTGGATTTAAGTTTGAAAACAGGTCTGGTGTCAACTGCTATGCAAATGTAGTAGTTAATGTTGTTTTTTTTCTAAAAAAAATTCTGCAACAGATTGTACAAAATCGGGAGCAAACATTTTGTTGTTCGTTAAATTCTGTATTTGAAAAATGTAGCAGTGGTTATAGTGAAGTAGCAAGTGTTTCAGAACTAAGGAATGTTTTAGACATATATGCAGGACTAAATCAATTTTCTCAGAATATTCAGCAAGATTGTCAGGAATTTATTATGTATATGCTTACAGTTTTGGAAGATGAAGGTGTAGATATTGATAGTCTTTTTGGCCTTTCTTATGAATGGGAACATAATTGCGATAATTGTTCATTTTCAAGTACTACTGATATACACACTGAAAGATTTATATATTTACCATTTCCAGACTGTAAAGAAGTATCCTTTAATAAACTAGTTAAAGATGCGCATCAGAAGATGGTCTGCTCTCAATGTAACTCTGAAATGTTATCAACATTATTTATCCACAGAAATGGACAATATGTAATTTTAATGTTTCAACGATGCAGAGCTGATGGGAGTAAATTGTCAACTTTAATTAAAAAATGTGTGGCTTCTCAAGTATCTATTTCTAGAAGAATATTTGTAACTGTAGCCATTATTTTTCATGAAGGGCCTTCAACATCATCAGGACATTACACAGCTTATTTGAAGTCTCCAACAGGCTGGACGCTCTGCAATGATAGTCAATTGACTTTTAAAAAACGTTTGCCTTTTGACTTAAGTAATTCTTATCTGCTATTTTTGCAACCTAAATTTCAGTAAAATTACTTGGTGTAGGAAGATTAATACTGTAAAGATATGAAACTCTGTTGTTTAGAAATATCATGTGACTGAGGGTGTGCAAATCTAGAAATGAAATTTGTATTTGGCATAGTGATAGCATCAGGTACAAGTTTACTTAATGTTTGATGGTACAGAACACGTTAGAATTTTTACTCAAAAGGTTCAAAAAAGAATGGATAAGACTACAATTAAGTAATTTGAGAAAATAACTACTTAACTCATACTATTTGGCCACGCGGAAAAATATGAGACAACAAAATGTGTACTTGAGATAAAAAAATTTCGAACATATTTGGACGGAAGTTTGTTGAGAGGTATTTAAAAAATAACGAGTTAACTCATACTATTTGGCCACGCGGAAAGGTATGAGAGAAGAAAATGTGTACTTAAGATAAATGTTTTAAGAACATACTAGCATATAGCTTTGTTGAGACGTATTTAAAAATAAGTGGTATGGTTTAATTAGTGTGTAACTGTGGAAGATGTACTGTGCTTACTCAAGAAATTGCGAATTGGAGAAAAACATTTAAGACATGTTTTTTTCAGGTATTTATATTATGTATAGAGATCTTGTACGGGTTTTTTAAACACAATCATTTAGATTGTGTTTTTGTTTCCCCGCTGTTACATGATGATTACTATTGAAATCACTGTTTATAGTGAAAATCAATATATTCTGAGGACAGCAAAAATAAACCATGTAATATGTTGTTTAAGTTATTTTGTTACATTGGATTTAGAAATATGTATTATAACAGATTTTTTATTGTCTTCCACAGATATTACATTTATAAGGTAAGTACAACTAATAACACCCGAGAGTTTCCTCTGCCTGTCTCTTATCCTTATTCTTTTCATCCCCTTCCTTTGTCAGTAATGTTCAGTCACGCTTATTCCGTTTAACTCATCCACATTTTGCGTTGTTTAATTTTCTCTCCTGTTTCTCTAACATCTTTTCTGTTACCATTTTATTCAGTCTATTTATCTCTTCAGTTTGTTTCTTCCGTTGTCTCATGGTGACTCACCTGTATTGACCTTGTATCACCTTTGTTTCTAGAATCTTAATTCGTTTGTCTTACCGTACCTTAATATTTGTTCCCTTACTCTGCTTTCATTAAGTATGCTCAATTCTTAAACTTAAATCTAAAGGGCCTCCTTTATGAAAGACTTGCGCAACCGATGTGCCACTTTTTCCCATGTTAAAAGTGACGCATGGGCGGCGCAAGGCCTTCATAAATAAGGCCCATAGTTTACTTCCCTTACCCTACTTCATTTCTATTTATCTGTCTCTTACAGTCCTTGTCTATTTCTACTCCGTTCATCTTCTGTTACTCATCCTTTTTCACTCTGTTTCTCTTATTGTTTTTCCTTTATTTTATCTATCTCCTTAAGACAATCCTGTACTCTTACCGCCTGATTCATCAAGCTAAATTGCACTCGCAAAGGGCAAGATTTTCAGAATCTTGCCTTTTGCGAGTGCAATTTTTGCATTTGGGATTCATCATCCCAAATGCAAATTTCGCTATTTAAGAATTTGCACATTTGCGAAGAATTGAATTTAAGGAATCTCTATTTGAGATTCCTTAAATGCAATTCATGAAGCATTTTTAAATTGCGAAATGGCAATTTTGGGCCGCTATTTACCGAGAGGTCAGACCTCTCGGTAAATAGCAAAAACTTAGAAAAATGCATTTAAATGCATTTTTCTAAGTTGCATGTTACACACACACATGTCCTTTGGACATGTGTGTGCGCAACACCAATGTAGATTACATTTCAGGGGCGCTACAGGGTGTCCTTTGGACACCCCTGCACCCTTGAAATCGCATCCTTATTTGCGATTAGCTAATTGCTACTCGCAAATAAGGAATAACTCCCCATGCATTCCTATGGGCCTGTAGGCCCATAGGAATGCATGGGGAGTTATTCCTTATTAGCGATTAGCAATTAGCTAATCGCAAATAAGGAACATGTAGGAATCGCAATAATTATTGCAATTCCTACATGAATCCCGTTTTGCAAGTCCTTAATAGCGATTCGTTATGAATCGCTATTAGGGGCTCGCAAAACGGGAGAATGATGAATCAGGCTGTTAGTCTGTTTCTTTAAGAGACTGTTTATTTCGTGTACTATCACTGATCATACTCTCATTTTCTCTCTCACTTTACTTTCATTTAGACAGTCATTCCTTTAGTGCTATTATCTCTTTCAATTAATTATCTAACTCATTGATTTATATACTACACATTCTGTCTCTGTCTCTTACTCTCCCTCAGTCTTTTTTTCTTTCATTTTCTGTTTCATTCACTCCTACTATGTTTTGTTTTATGAAATGTAGATTAAAACCTTATTTTTACTTTTCTTCCACAGATACTATGTTTTTTAAAGAAATTTAGTTTTACTTTGTTACTATTTCTTAGGTAAGTATAAAAAATAAAGAAACTTTTCCATCACTGTGTTATTTCTTTGTCTATCCTGGTCATAGCAGTGTCATGTTTTATGTAAGCACTTCAACGCAGGATTGGTTGCACTGTCATAAGGAGCGCCTTAAAAGTGATTTTATAAAATCAGCGACATTTCACTGAGTCAGTTCACCAACGCTGATATATGAAAACATTGGAGGTAAATGATGTTAAATGTTAAATGGTGTTGTTTCCAGGGCTTTAAGAGCTGTTAAAAAAATGGGGAGGTCTCTTCAAAGGGAGTGTTGGATGTAATTCAGAGGGCAGTTTAAGACACATAGGCTAAAAATCTGCGCTTAGCATAGTGTTGCGCCCGACTGGTGTTATGTTGTTTCTGTCATTCTATGCAGATATATAATATAGCAAGTATTTTCTCACGAAAAAGAAGCCATAACTATTGGCTTTGTCAATGGTTGCTAATTTCTTAAAATAAAAAAGCAGCAACCATGGCATTGTTGAATATAATATGTTAAATACTTATGTTCAAGAATGATGAGAGAGTAAAAGAACGTTACCCTGATCGTTTAAACTTATTTCACAGGCTTCTTTAAAGGAAGTGTTCTATATCATTGTAGCTTGGTTGTTTTACTTTTTTATACCTAACACAATCCCTTCTGTACGCTGTAACAGGAGGAGCGCCACATGCTTGAACATCCTTGAGTGCCCCATTTTCATTCAGTAAGTGGCAATGAGCCCGATACAGAACTTCAATGGGCGGGAGGGGCTGCTCCTGTGCTCCTGGAGGAGTGCGAGGACGCTCCAGCAGTGGGAGTGAGGCCTCTCAGAGGGGAGCAGCGCTGCTCCTTGTGATGGCCACAATTACAGATAGCAGGGTAGGGATGTCCGTAGAATTTACGGACGGTTAGTCACTCTAGAGTGTGCGCGGCGCCCCTGGCACCTCATTACGGCGCACAGGGGAGCCGCGGTGCACAGTTTGAGAATCAGAGACTTAGGAGATAAACGTTCATAATAGCAAAGCTCGGCGTTTAAAATATCGACGCTATCAGCGGAATTAGTGCGTTGATATCAATCAATATCAATGCGAACACATATGTGATAGTATATTCTGGAACAGCCGGCGCTACTTAACATTACTTCGTGAAAGCAAACGTTGTTTTCAAGCAGTAATGTGTGCCTTGTAATTAGGGGACGGGTGCATTCAGTTTTATTTTCCACACCCCCATGTTAACGCTGCCGAATGCTTGATTAGAGCAGGCTTTAGCAGTCCTACGATAAACAAGTTTATTCCACCTCTTTTTCTCGCAACGCCTCTTTTCGTGATAGGGTGTTTTCCCCTCCAACCACATTTTGCATGTGCTTTGATGTACGCCCACTTTGCATGTCATTAACTTACTGTGCGGCACATATGCAAAGTGGTCTTACGGCAGGCGTTGTAATGCCGTTTTCAATAAGGTACTGGGGAATATTTTTAAGGATAGGCAAAACATTAACGCCGCTTTTATCGGCAGAAAACTGCAGATATAGCGGCGATAACGGCTTTGATAATATGCTCCATGAATTGCAATCGAACCTAATGTTAGATATAAAGACAACTAACATAGGTTTCGGTGAAATTCGTAGAACATACTATGAAGGCTATTATCGTCGTTTTATCGGCAGTGTTCTGTCGATGAAACCGATGATAATGTATTAAGTCTCCTTCAAGTATCGTCGCTTTTTTGCATAATTGTCCTGAAAAAAAGCGTCGATACTTCAGCTTGTGAATAGAGCTCTTTTTGGTACAATGAGTTAGTTCTGAAAATAACTTTTTTTTTTTTGACAAGTTTTATATTGTTTTTGATTTCTAAAACTGGAACCGAAATTTTGAACTGTAAAACTGTGAAACAGGATCAAAATGAAATGAAAAAAATGAACTTTGGTCGGAGCATTGCTGATTATCAATTTTCATTTTAATAAGAGTGAGGCTCTGCTCTCCGTACAGAAGAAGTTCTCCACACACGTTGCATTTCATATGCACCTTTGAGAAATATGGTCTCAAGTCCATCTGTGCACTGGATGGAGAAAGAGGTCGTCCACCAGAAGATGTGCTGGCAACCTCTGATGGTAGTTGCGTGGCCAGAGCTCTTGTCGATGCCTGTGCAATTTGCACAGGGTGCACTTGTCTCACATGCCTCATCATCGTATGTATTGAAAACAAATACTTTTTGGAAGGATTTCCTCTTGAAAGAACTGCTTTACAAATTGTGCAGGTAACTTTGGGCGCATTCACCTTTTTTTGTTCTTTTGGAAAAGTAAAAAATTGCCAGATGAAAGATTCCTTCTTCTTTGTTAAAGGTAGCCGAACATTTTCTTCAGATTCTGAAGATGAATTCTATGCGGCAGCCATTTCACCAAAGTCTTCGGAAAGATGTAAAATGTTGTTCTCTCTTGATAGTAAAGAAGATAGTGAGGGAAGAGGGTGGGGTTAGAGAAAATTCCAGAATAGAAACTAATAAGAACCAATTGGAAGTGTTGTTTTCAAGTCACATGACTTGACATGCGTGCATTAGGACGTGTACGCGGTGACAGTACCCGTTCACGTACGTCATTTGGAATTATCGGTCTAATTTACTGAAGTTTCAAAACGTGAAAAGGAGGAAAGGTAGACACTCCCCGATCTTGTACACCTTCTCAGGGGGCTCCAAGAAGAATATTGATAAACTATAAAACCTTTTTTTTTTTTGTTAAATAGCGGGGTGCGCGGGGTGAGTGATGTCACTGACCATGTCATGAGTGATGTAATATGTGACATCATCATCAGTGCATTGCGGGTGCGCGAGTTATAGTTAGCTGAAGTAACTATACCGGGGGAATTTCCTTGGCTTTATATGAGTGAAATGTTCAGCTAACTATGACATGTGTCAAACCTATGGTTTTTTCAGTGAATTTCATAGGTTTTGTAAATGCTACTTCCTATCTATAACGTGTTTAAAACCTATGGTTTTTTCAGTGAATATATATATATGTATATTACCTACTGGCGATAGCCAGTAGGTATATATAGTTAGGATTTTTTCTCTATGGAACTTTTGAAAATTCTATGCCTAATAACTTTGGCGTTTGTGGACGGAATTGGCAGAAATTTTCAGGAAAATGGCACATTTTGTTTCTGAGCAGCTCCTGGAAATTTGGGGGGGTTCGTCAAGGGGGGGCCGAGAAAAAAGGGGGGTCCCAAAACACGTTTTTCCCATGTTAATTTCCATAGGGCGGTTGGCCTCACTTTTAGCCCGAACGGCTGAATGGATTTCCACGAAACTTGGCAAAATTGTAGGGACTGTTAGCCCGATGTGCCTTTGCTAGGTCTCAATATATGTGCTTCAGTGGATTTTGAGAAATTAACATTTAAAACAAGATATATACCTGTAACAGCGCTCCGGGCTGCGCTCCGGTTCGCGTACTTTTCGCGTATCGGAACTTTGCGAAGCGAAGCTGATTGGCTCTCCGGTGTCTGTCAACATTCTAAACAGTCCGGAGTGGCCGCCATCTTGTCTCTCGGTAGGATCGAGAGACAAGAGGAGGCCAAAACAAAGGGGGAAATGAAGGAAAGGGGGCAAGGTAGACCCCTTCTGACCCCCTAGGATTGATGAGGGGGATATTATAGAGCCACGCGGGGCCCCAAAAAAAAAAAAATCCGATTTTTTCGCCGTAGAGACGCGTCTTGGTACGCGAACCGGGCAGCTAACCGGGCAGCTAACCGGGAAGCTAACCGGCAGTGTAACGGGAGTCTGAGGAGTAGCTGATTGGCTGTCAACATTGTAAACAGTCCGGAGCGGCCGCCATCTTGTCTCTCGGTAGGATCGAGAGACAAGAGGAGACCAAAACAAAGGGGGAAATGAAGGAAAGAGGGCAAGGTAGACCCCTTCTGACCCCATAGGATTGATGAGGGGGATATTATAAAGCCACGCGGGGCCCAAAAAAAAAAAATCCGATTTTTTCGCCGTAGAGACGCGTCTTGGTACGCGAACCGGGCAGCTAACCGGGCAGCTAACCGGGAAGCTAACCGGCAGTGTAACGGGAGTCTGAGGAGTAGCTGATTGGCTGTCAACATTGTAAACAGTCCGGATCGGCCGCCATCTTGTCTCTCGGTAGGATCGAGAGACAAGAGGTGGAAAAAAAAAGGTGTAAATGAATGAAAGGGGTAAGGCAGACCCCTCCTGAACCCCTAGGATTGATGAGGGGGCTATTAAAGTTCCCTGCGGGGCATAAGAAAAAAAATATTGCGATTTTTCGCGGTAAAGGTGCTTCCTGGTACGTTAACCGGGCAGCTAACCGGCAGCGTAACGGGAGTCCGACATATTGTGTTTTTTGAACGTTTGTGATATGTGCACGTGTGGATTTTGTCTAATTAAGGTTAAAAAAATATATATATATCTTTAAGCATGTTCTGGCGCGCTTACGTTTTGGGTTTGGTTTGCGCTGCAGAGACGATACGTCACGGTTATGCGATGCATCATGAGGCGTCTCACGGGCTACGTGATACGTCACTTAATAAAGAATATATTTTACAGCTATAGATATTAGCTTTTAAAAAACCAATGAAATTCACAGAAAAAACCATAGGTTATAGACCATATATAGTTAGGAATTTGCATTTACAAAACCTTGAAAATTCACTGAAAAAACCATAGGTTATAGACCATATATAGTTAGGGATTAGCATTTAAAAAACCTTATTTTATTTGCACAAAACCATTGAAATTCCATATATAGTTAGTTGCACTAACTATATATCGCGGACCCGCAATCCACTGCTAATGATGTCACATATTACATCATTCATGACATGGTCAGTGACATCACTGATGACATCACTGATGACATCTCAAATGACATCACTGATGACATCACTGATGACATCTCAAATGACATCACTGATGACATCATTGACATCTCATTTGACATTACTGATTACATCACTGATAATATCATTTATGTGATAATACATCTTCAGACTCTAATATAACCTTAGATACACTCAGTGTAAACAGGCACTCACAGACTGTCACACATCCATGGATTTACTCACACACCTAGTCAGTCATGCAAAGAATCAATCACATCTCCATTTCCTCAACTATACAGTTATACACACCTTACTTATTCAAACATATAGTAACACATATTTACTCTCTTATACAATCCTTGATACAAGTTCACAATGATTCATACAGCCACTCACACATTCACTGGCTCCTATGTTCAGTTATTTATATATGTCAACTCTCACATGGAGCGTGTTTTACATATGTACTTACTTTGACATGTAGCACTGAGATATCCATTCACTCACCAATATACTCATGCACACAGTCAACTGTCCATACAGCTGTTTCTACATGCACTTTTGAACCCATACACCTAGGGAATCAACTGCTCACACATCTATGCACAGAGTTATACACCTCCCAGCCACCCACACACATACTCAGTCTCCCATACAAATACTTGGGCAACCATTCAATAACCCATATAGTTACTGATATAGCTACTGATTTAAACATGCAGCAGTTTACAGAACAACATAAATAATGATTGCCAAATTAAGACACTTTAATCACTAACCCATACACTCAGTGAGACACATTTAATCATTCTCTCATACAGTCAGTCATGCACCTACTAAATCCTTCATCCAGACACTTATACATCCACTCATTCTTCAATATGTAAGACATATTTTAACTTTACAGAAACATACAGTCACTGGGTGTTGTCATCAGTGATGTCATCAGTGATGTCATCAGTGATGTCATTTGAGATGTCATAAGTGATGTCATCAGTGATGTCACTGACCATGTCATGAATGATGTAATATGTGACAGCAGTGGATTGCGGGTCCGCGATATATAGTTAGTGCAACTAACTATATATGGAATTTCAATGGTTTTGTGCAAATAAAATAAGGTTTTTTAAATGCTAATCCCTAACTATATATGGTCTATAACCTATGGTTTTTTCAGTGAATTTTCAAGGTTTTGTAAATGCAAATTCCTAACTATATATGGTCTATAACCTATGGTTTTTTCTGTGAATATATATATATATATATATTCACTGAAAAAACCATAGGTTTGACACATGTTATAGTTAGCTGGAAATTTTACTGACATAAAACCAATGAAATTCCACGTTATAGTTAGTTGGACTCACTATAACTTGCGCGTGCAATGCACTGCTGATGACGTCACTTATTACATCACTCATGACATGGTCAGTGACATCACTCATGACATCACTGATGACACCATCCTTGTGACATAGTGACAGACCTCCTTTCACTGTAATGTAATCCTTGAAACACATATTCAAAAATAGAAACTGAAATTTAAAAAAAAATGCAGATACCCATATCAGTTACAACAAGTAATTCCACCATCTATATACACATCCACTCATACATATACTCACTCATCATATGAAATGATACACCTATACATCCTGTTACACACCGACAATCATCAAAAAGTTACTCACAGACATACTCACACGTGCAAATAAACTATTGAACATCCATTTATTTGAATATAGAGTTATACACACACTTCCACCTTACTTCTATTGAAAATTACACATATTTATTCTCCTAAACAATCACTTATAGAAACACATACTTATTTAAACAGGAACTCTCTTACTCTCACATATACTCACTTATATACATCAATATTCATATATACTAGATTAAAACATATGTAGTTACTAATAAAGACACTAGTGAGACAGTCATTCACTCACTAACAAACACATATAGACACTCATCCACCCATACAGTCCTGTACATATGCTGTCTTCAAAACACATACAAACAGAGAGTCAGTCACTCATGCATCTATGTGCTAAGTAATACCCCCACCAAACCATATAGACACTCATACTGATACTAATAAAAATATCTAATAACCCATATACATACGCATGTAGCTACTTACCAACACATGTAGCCACTTATACACAAAGTGAAACACTAATATATATATTTAAATATTTAAACATAACTCACTAATATTTATTTTTCAGAAAGACACATATTCACTGGATGGTGTCATCAGTGATGTCATGAGTGATGTCACTGACCATGTCATGAGTGATGTAATATGTGACGTCATCAGCAGTGCATTGCACGCGCAAGTTATAGTGAGTCCAACTAACTATAACGTGGAATTTCATTGGTTTTATGTCAGTAAAATTTCCAGCTAACTATAACATGTGTCAAACCTATGGTTTTTTCAGTGAATTTCATAGGTTTTTTAAATGCTACTTCCTAACTATAACGTGTGTAAAACCTATGGTTTTTTCTGTGAATTTCATTGGTTTTTAAAATGCTAATTCAGAAAAATGTCGTGTATGCAACCTATACTTTTGGCAATAAAGTTCTGGCAATATTTTTTTCGAAAACAAGCCGTTTTCTTCACTGTTCAAGTTGCATAGAGACTCCTTGTAAAGCGATACAGAATTCGAAAGTCTGTACCTTGCCTTTTTTTAAACACATTAAAATTTGTCTGTAAATAAAAATAGCCTTACTAAACTTTCGTGCGCGACCCGGTGTGCGCACTCTCGGCAACAGTTGTCAATAAAATGGATATCGCATTTCCAGGCTTTCGTGCGCGACCGAGTGCGCGCACCTGCCTATATATTTCGTGAAAACTTTGCAATTTGAACTTTCCAAAAAACAGCTCCAGCAGCATATTATAAAGGGCGTTTATCGGCTTTCGATCGTGAGCGACCGTGTGCGCGCAACCGCCTATATATATATTTCGGGAAAAGTTCGCGATTGCAACTTATTACATTTCTTCATACACCCACCATAGAACTTATACTACTCAGAAGATATATTAAATCCGGATATGTTTCGATTTACTCCTTTTCACGTTTTGAAATTGGACCGCTACTTCCAACCAGATACTATCACCGCGTACACGTCCTGAGACGCGCATGTGAAGTCATGTGACTTGAAAACAACACTTCCAATTGGTTCCTAGTAGTTTCTATGCTGCGTCAATACCTACGCCTGCTTCAAACACATGCACAGTTTTGAAACAGCATGGGCCTGAAAGTCACTGAGTGAAATATCATACATTACAGTCAGCCACTTTCAAGACGCATTCCTTCAGAGGAACACTTACCGTTTATTAGAGGTAGATCGTCCGACTCCACCGGAAAACACCCCGAATAAAAAAGACATATATATAAAATGCGGACTAGCCGCTGTATCGTACTAGCAAACTTTAACTTAAAACTCGTTAGAGAAAACAAAAGGAATCAAACAAAATCAATAGGCCACTGATAGGATCTCTTTTTGACCTTGCTAAAATAGAAACATTAGGAACAACCCCTCATGAGAAATATGAAACTAGTGAAACTAGTGAGAGAAACCGAGCTCGACGCCATCTTGCCCCCTTTTAGGCCCCATCACAAACATAGATAGCCCTACATAGCAAAACGTGATCTTATCGCCTGCCCAACTTCAGATCTGACCCCCCCCTTTTGCTCTCATGTCCTGTCAGAATGTCCGGCTGTAGATTACAATCATATGTTCCATTTGGGAGGGGAAACAACATCAGAGCGACAAATATTAGAAATATACCACACGACAGCAAAATAACAGATTAAAACGTTTTTATTCTTGAACAAAAATATATTAAAACAACTATGGAGAACCATTACGCGAATAGTCCGGAGGCGACACCATGCGCCAAGGCCTGTCCCCAGGATGAACCAAGGAATCCGTTCCTGGGACCGTGGCAAAGAGCAGCCGGTCGCCATCGGCCAGAGAAGGCATGGGCCCGACCCGAGATGTAGTTGTCTTCCCATTCTCTTCCTCTTTCGGCGCCTTGCAGGCCACGAGGGGGGGATGTCTTGCATATGCCTCCGACCCCCCCCCCTCTCTTCATCGCCTGGTCCGGCCATAACAAATGTCAGCAAAACGCCGTGGGGTACACTGGGAGGGAGAGACGGCGCGGACGATAATCTTTCGGCGCCTTGCAGGCCACGAGGGGGGATGTCTTGCATATGCCTCCGACCCCCCCCTCTCTTCATCGCCTGGTCCGGCCATAACAAATGTCAGCAAGACGCCGTGGGGTGCACTGGGAGGGTCAGGCGGCGCGGACGAGCCTCTCCCGCCTCCCCACGTGCAGGCCCCTCACCTGCACCCCCAACGCTCCACGCACCCGTCAAAGGACTCGTCCACTCTTGCGGTGCAGCGACGCTCCATGCACCTGGCAAAGGACTCGTCCACTGTGGCGGTGCAACGATGCTTCGCCCGACAGGCTTGAGTCCATCAGCTCCTGCAACCCAGTGACTGCCGGTGGTTGCAGATCTTTCCTTTCAAAATGCTGCCAACAATATTTTCTGAATGGCGTAGCCACGAGACGTTGGCGCTCTCATGCTGACGCCAGCCTCAGTTTGAATGACCAACAATCCGGGGCGCGGCGCGGAGCGCGTAACGTAAGCATAACAGGTCATGTGACTTGTTAAGGCTTTTCATTGGTTTAGAAATATTTTTATGAGCATATTTGACTATTTTATTAAAGACACTACACATAACCTGTTTTTCAAGTTATGTTTAATTTTAAATGAAACGGTTTACATTTTCACTTTTTATTTCCAGTAAATTTGAAAAATAAATGTTTATAGTTCCATATGCTGAAGCACGTCAGCTTCCCACCCTATGTCATACAATTCTGACAAATCGGCATCCTCATCATGTTCTTCATCATCCTCAGGATTTAAATCATCTAAGGGTTCCACTTCCACTGACGTTTCAATGACATGTTCAACAATAAGATCGAGACCAACGGATTGCTCATTATCACTCATGGTTAATGTCCTTATCTTTAAAGAAAGAGAACAACAATGAGATGTTGCAGAGTAAGAGACAAATCTCAGACACTATAATAGTAAAATTGTTTAACAACAGTAACATTTTGCAGCTATTATTTAGCCATGTCCAGCGATGCTGAGGAGGTGAGTCCTATGTCCAAGTTTTCAGTGAACAGGACTCATCTCTTTTTAACCTTCGATAAGTTTCACCAAATCTGTGTCCCCTGCTCATACTTAAATGTAAAGGAGCATGGTGCATCCCCAGAGATGCACCAGTTAATGTGCACCGCTGCTCTGCCACCCATGGTGTGCCGCATTTACAATGTGGAGCACCATTTACTCGCAGTGACAAAATGGCGGTCAACACTTCCTGATTTCCTTCGAATCGAACGTTAACAGACGTCACGCAGCAAAAAAAAATTCCGCTTGCGCGCAGCCCCTCCTTCCCCAAAGTAGCAATGTTGGGCTACTTTTGGGCTGCTTTCTAGTAGGGTTTTTGAGCGTCAGAAAGTCTACAAAAGCCGTCGGCAACGGCCTGGGGTGGAGAACCATTACGCGAATAGTCCGGAGGAGACACCACACGCCAAGGCCTGTCCCCAGGATGAACCAAGGGATCCGTTCCTGGGGCCGTGGCAAAGAGCGGCCGGCCGCCATCGGCCAGAGAAGGCATGGGCCCGACCCGAGATGTAGTTGTCTTCCCATTCTCTTCTTTTTTCGGTGCCTTGCAGGCCACAAGGGGGATGTGACATACCTAATAGTATAACTCATATATATCCGACCTCCCCCTCTCTTCATCGCCTGGTCCGGCCATAACAAATGTCAGCAAGACGCCGTGGGGTCCACTGGGAGGGAGAGGCGGCGCGGATGAGCCTCCCCAGATGGAGGCCCCTCAGCTGCACCCCCAATGATCCATGCACCCGGCAAAGGGTTCGTACTCTGTGGCGATATAGGGACACTCCACGAGCCCAGCAAAGCGTTCGCATACTGTGGCGGTATAGGGACGCTCCACGAGCCCAGCAAAGGACTCGCCCACTGTTGCGGTACAGCGACGCTCCACTCACCCAGCAGGGTCTCGTCCACTGTGGCGGTGCAACGATGCTTCGCCCGACAGGCTTGAGTCCATCTGCTCCTGCAACCCAGTGACTGCCAGTGGTTGCAGATCTCCTAAAAATGGCGGTCGACTTTGCAGGAATGGGCCTGGCGTGAAAAGTTGGCCTGGTCACCTGTTAACCAGAAAATGGGCCCCTGTCTTTCCTTTCAAAATTCTGCCAACAATATTATATCAAACTCTGCATCGGTACTTACTTATAAATGCAGAAACAACTCAATTAACACAAGGGCTCTTTTCAGAGCCACCTTATATCAAAGCACTCAAACTTCTGATTTATCTCCATTTTCACACTTTTGTAAATAGGTGTGCGCGCCCGAGTGCGCGCACCCCGCAACTTTTTCGAGAATTTTTTTTTATATATTTTCGCTTTTAAGGACCTTACTGCACACCCTGAGAAAACCTATGCAGCAAAACAATCTCTACCTTCTCCCCTTTCCATGTTCCAACGCTTTGAAATGACAATATATTTACTCGCAGTGACAAAATGGCGGTCAACACTTCCTGATTTCCTTCGAATCGAACGTTAACAGACGTCACGCAGCAAAAAAAAATTCCGCTCGCGCGCAGCCCCTCCTTCCCCAAAGTAGCAATGTTGGGCTACTTTTGGGCTGCTTTCTAGTAGGGTTTTTGAGCGTCAGAAAGTCTACAAAAGCCGTCGGCAACGGCCTGGGGTGGAGAACCATTACGCGAATAGTCCGGAGGAGACACCACACGCCAAGGCCTGTCCCAAGGATGAACCAAGGGATCCGTTCCTGGGGCCATGGCAAAGAGCGGCTGGCCGCCATCGGCCAGAGAAGGCATGGGCCCGACCCGAGATGTAGTTGTCTTCCCATTCTCTTCTTTTTTCGGTGCCTTGCAGGCCACAAGGGGATGTGACATACCTAATAGTATAACTCATATATATCCGACCTCCCCCTCTCTTCATCGCCTGGTCCGGCCATAACAAATGTCAGCAAGACGCCGTGGGGTCCACTGGGAGGGAGAGGCGGCGCGGACGAGCCTCCCTAGATGGAGGCCCCTCAGCTGCACCCCCAATGATCCATGCATCCCGGCAAAGGGTTCGTACTCTGTGGCGATATAGGGACACTCCACGAGCCCAGCAAAGCGTTCGCATACTCTAGCGGTATAGGGACGCTCCACGAGCCCAGCAAAGGACTCGCCCACTGTTGCGGTACAGCGACGTTCCACGAGCCCAGCAGGGTCTCGTCCACTGTGGCGGTGCAACGATGCTTCGCCCGACAGGCTTGAGTCCATCTGCTCCTGCAACCCAGTGACTGCCGGTGGTTGCAGATCTCCTAAAAATGGCGGTCGACTTTGCAGGAATGGGCCTGGCGTGAAAAGTTGGCCTGGTCACCTGTTAACCAGAAAATGGGTCCCTGTCTTTCCTTTCAAAATGCTGCCAACAATATTATATCAAACTCTGCATCGGTACTTACTTATAAATGCAGAAACAACTCAATTAACACAAGGGCTCTTTTCAGAGCCACCTTATATCAAAGCACTCAAACTTCTGATTTATCTCCATCTTCACACTTTTGTAAATAGGTGTGCGCGCCCGAGTGCGCGCACCCCGCAACTTTTTCGAGAAAAAAATATATATATTTTCGCTTTTAAGGACCTTACTGCACACCCTGAGAAAACCTACGCAGCAAAACAATCTCTACCTTCTCCCCTTTCCATGTTCCAACGCTTTGAAATGACAATATATTTACTCGCAGTGACAAAATGGCGGTCAACACTTCCTGATTTCCTTCGAACCGAACGTTAACAGACGTCACGCAGCAAAAAAAAATTCCGCTCACGCGCAGCCACTTGGGTGCGCGCACGCATGCGCGCCTATAGATATATAATTGACTTTAACTTTAATTTTCTCAACAACTACTGAACGGATTTACACCATTCCAAAAAAAGCGTAATCTGCGAGCCGGACTGTACAGTTTTGCCAAATTTCTTATAAATCCATTCACCCGTTCGACCTGTAGCCGAGTCTAAAAGTCCTATGGAAAATAACATGGAGAAAACACGTTTTGGGACCCCCCTTTTATCTCAGCCCCCACTTGACCAATCCCCCCCAAACTTTTAGGGAAGGAGCGCAGCGGACTGAGCCATCTTCTTTGAGAAATTCGCTAAGATTCTTCAACCGGGGCCAAAGTTATTCCAAATAGAATGTTGAGCATTTCCTATGGAAACTAGGTCCTAACTATAACTACCTACTGGCGACCGCCAGTAGGTAATATATATATATATATATATATATATATATATATATTCAATGAAAAAACCATAGGTTATAGACCATATATAGTTAGGAATTCGCATTTACAAAACCATATTTTACTCGCACAAAACCATTGAAATTCCATATATAGTTAGTTGCACTAACTATATATCGCGCACCCGCAATCCACTGCTGATGATGTCACATATTACATCATTCATGACATGGTCAGTGACATCACTGATGACATCACTGATGACAACATCCAGTGACTGTATGTTTCTGTAAAGTTAAAATATGTCTCACATATTGAAGAATGAGTGGATGTATAAGTGTCTGGATGAAGGATTTAGTAGGTGCATGACTGACTGTATGAGTGAGTGATTAAATGTGTCTCACTGAGTGCATGGGTTAGTGACTAAACTGTCTTAATTTGTGCATCAGTATGTCTGTTGTTGTGTAAGCTGCTGTATGTGTTGATCAGTAGCTATATGAGTAACTATATGGGTTATTGATTGGTTGCCCAAGTATTTGTATGGGAGACTGAGTATGTGTGTGGGTGGCTGGGAGGTGTATGACTCTGTGCATAGATGTGTGAGCAGTTAATTCACTAGATGTATGGTTTCAAAAGTGCATGTGGAAACAGCTGTATGGGCGGTTGACTGTGTGCATGAGTGTATTGGTGAGTGAATGGATATCTCAGTGCTACATGTCAAAGTAAGTACATATGAAAAACACAGTACATGTGAGAGTTGACATATATAAATAACTGTGCATAAGAGCCAGTGAATGTGTGAGTGGCTGTATGGCTCATTGTGAACTTGTATCAGGGATTGTATAAGAGAGTAAATATGTGTTAGTATATGTTTGAATAAGTAAAGTTTGTATAACTGTATAGTTGAGGAAATGGAGGTGTGATTGATTCTTTGCATGACTGACTAGGTGTGTGAGTAACTCCATGGATGAGTGACAGTCTGTGAGTGTCTGTTTACACTGATTGTATCTAAGGTTATATTAGAGTCTGAAGAGGTTCATCGTATTATCACATGAATGATATCATCAGTGATGTGATCAGTAATGTCAAATGAGATGTCATCAGTGATGTCATCAGTGATGTCATTTGAGATGTCATCAGTGATGTCATTTGAGATGTCATCAGTGATGTCATCAGTGATGTCACTGACCATGTCATGAATGATGTAATATGTGACATCATCAGCAGTGGATTGCGGGTGCGCGATATATAGTTAGTGCAACTAACTATATATGGAATTTCAATGGTTTTGGGCGAGTAAAATATGGTTTTGTAAATGCGAATTCCTAACTATATATGGTCTATAACCTATGGTTTTTTCATTGAATTTCAATGGTTTTTTAAATGCAAATTTCTAACTATATATGGTCTATAACCTATGGTTTTTTCAGTGAATTTCATTGGTTTTTTAAAAGCTAACATCTGTAGCTGTAAAATGTATTATTCTTTAAATCCCAAAATATATTTAGATATTTATTGATAATTTTTTTTAAATATTTTTTTCTTCGCTTCTAGTTCGCGAACCGAAAACATTATTTGCCCTCCATCTTGTATCTTAATGCGACCGATACACAAAATGGTGGACTCCCGTGACGCTTAAGGTTCGCTAACCGGGCCGCTTCCCGGAAAGCGGTCCAAAAAAAAGGTGGGAAAGTAATTTACAGAAAAACGACTAGAGACACTCTCACCAAATATACATTAGCTCATACTACATAACAATCCCTTCCATTCTCACAAATTTCATTGAAATTTCATTTAGCCATTTAGCCTGTAGACCTCTCCAAGTACCGTGAGGTAAATTACTTCACAAAACACATCTGAAGTGTTGGAATTGACAACCAATGAAAATGTTACTTTCATTTTCTACTTTTATTACCTGACATTTGATTGGTTATATACCTGTATATATATAAAGGGAGAGAAGGAAACACAGCCATTTTGACTACTACGTGTTGTTGTATATATCATTTAGAATATCAATAATAACATCAACTTGTTTCTAAAGGTAAGTTGTTATTTTTAAAACTGAAGTATATTGTGCACTATAAGTAAATATGGTAAACTTTTTCAGATAGTTATATACTATCCCTCTGTAAGAGTTAGACATTGAGAAAGGCTTCTTTATTATAATTATGGACTGATTTAGGTTTCTGTGGTATAAATATAAATTTACTTAGGCTTCTTCACAGGCACTTTTTAATAGTACTAATTCACGCCTGAAACCATACAGTGCCCATAGATTACTTCTCTGGTATAAACTCACAAGTGCCTGTCTGAACTTAAACCCAACAGTGCCCTATCTCTACTTATATATTTATTTTTTATGCAAATTACAGCAAAAAAATGGAAGGTGAGCAGAATGTTTCCTTCGAAATTGTTCTGGAGACCAACACACAAAAAGAAATTGAGGACAATGAAGACTCTGATTTCATGGATCAATCACGGGACCATGAATTAGTTCAATGTGTGGAATCAGTGGATCATTTACTTCATTATGATGACGGTCAAATGTTTGAACTTATGTTCACTGAACAAGAACACATATCAGACAGTGAAATGCTAGACGTTCTATTAAATTTCGAAAAACAATCCGAAAAATAAAATTATATGTAATATTAAAAAATTGTTTGAGTCTTTAATCATTTTTATATGTAATTCATAAAGTAGTTAAATGTAAGAAATGTTATTAAATTTTGAAACACAATCACAACAATAAAAAATTGCTGAAAAAATAAAAATATAAAAAAAAATCAACAAAACCAACAAATAATTAACATACAGTATTAGAAAAGTCTTTCATTCTTTTATCCATAAAGTTCGCTGCCCAGAACGCTTTCCGGTTCGTGAACTTGGCGCTTACCACGCAAAAAAAAAATTTTTAATGTTTTTTTTTTTGGACCCTCCTAGGCCCTTTTAAAACCTCCACATAAAACCTAGGGGGTCAACGAGGATCTACTATGCCCCCTTATGGTAATTTCCCCCTTTGTTTTGGCCTCCTCTTGTCTCTCGATCCTACCGAGAGACAAGATGGCGGCCGCTCCGGACTGTTTAGAATGTTGACAGACACCGGAGGGCCAATCAGCTTCGCATCGCAAAGTTCCGATACGCGAAAGGTTCGCTAACCGGATCGCTGCCCGGAGCGCTGTTACAGATATATATCTTGATTTAAACGTTAATTTCTCAAAATCCACTGAAGCACATATATTGAGACCTAGCAAAGGCACATCGGGCTAACAGTCCCTACAATTTTGCCAAGTTTCGTGAAAATCCATTCAGCCGTTCGGGCTAAAAGTGAGTCCAACCGCCCTATGGAAATTAACATGGGAAAAAGGCGTTTTGGGACCCCCCTTTTTTCTCGGCCCCCCCTCCACAAACCCCCCCCAAATTTTCAAGGGCTGCTCAGAAACAAAATGTGCCATTTTCCTGAAAATTTCAGCCAATTCCGTCCACAAACGCAAACGTTATTAGGCATAGAATTTTCAGAAATCCCATAGGGAAAAAATCCTAACTATATATACCTACTGGCGACCGCCAGTAGGTAATATATATATATATATATATATATTCACTGAAAAAACCATAGGTTTCACACCAGTTATAGTTAGGAATTAGCATTTAAAAAACCTATTAAATTCACTAAAAAAAACATAGGTTTCACATCAGTTATAGTTAGCTGGAAATTTTACTGACATAAAACCAATGAAATTCCACGTTATAGTTAGTTGGACTCACTATAACTTGCGCGCCTGCAATGCACTGCTGATAACGTCACATATTACATCACTCATGACATGGTCAGTGACATCACTCATGACATCACTGATGACACCATCCAGTGAATGTGTGTCTTTATGAAAAATAAATATGTTTTATATTTGTATTTGTAAAGAGTAAATGGTTAAATAAGTGTGTAAATGGATGTTTTTTTTTTAAAAGAATTGATTGGTTAACTGCCTTATTAAGTGTATCTTAATGAATACATATATTAACGAGTAATTTTTATATTTTTAAATATATGTATCAGTGTTTCACTTTGTGTATAAGTGGCTGCATGGGTTGGTGACTGACTCACTGTTTGTATGTTTTTTGAAGACAGCATATGTGCAGGACTGTATGGGTGGATGAGTGTGTATATGTGTGTGTTAGTGAGTGAATGCCTGTCTCACTAGTGTCTTTATGAGTAACTACATATGTTTTAATCTTGTATATATGAGCATTGATGTATATAAGTCAGTATATGTGAGAGTGAGAGATTGAAAGAGTTCCTTTTTAAATAAGTATGTGTTTCTATAAGTGATTGTTTAAGAGAGTAAGTATGTGTAAGTTTCCTTAGAAGTAATGTGCTAATGTATGTATAGGTGTATATGCAAATAAATGGATGTTCAATAGTTTATTTGCATGTGTGAGTATGTGTGTGAGTAACTTTTGTAAGACTGTCGGTGTGTAACAGAATGTATATGTGTTTCACTATATATGATGAGTGAGAATATGTATGAGTGACTATATAAAACTGTTGGTGTATGAGTGGATGTGTATATAGATGGTGGCATTACTGAATTGGTTTTTGTAACTGGTATGGGTATCTCAATTTTTTTTGAAAATGTTAGTTTCTATTGTTTGAATATGTGTTTCAATGGTTACATTACACTGAAAGGAGGTCTATCAGTCTGCCACAAGGATGGTGTCATCAGTGATGTCATGAGTGATGTCACTGACCATGTCATGAGTGATGTAATATGTGACGTCATCAGCAGTGCATTGCAGGCGCGCAAGTTATAGTGAGTCCAACTAACTATAACGTGGAATTTCATTGGTTTTATGTCAGTAAAATTTCCAGCTAACTATAACTGATGTGAAACCTATGGTTTTTTTAGTGAATTTAATAGGTTTTTTAAATGCTAATTCCTAACTATAACTGGTGTGAAACCTATGGTTTTTTCAGTAAATTTCATTGGTTTTTTAAATGCTAATTCCTAACTATAACTGGTGTGAAACCTATGTTTTTTTCAGTGAATTTCAAACGTTTTTTAAATTCTAATTCCTAACTATAAGTCTCACTTTATAAATAAGACTGTTAGCACTCTGTTGTTCTTTAGAACAACCTGGTACATTCTGTCATTGGGCTACAGTTGGGCAACATCTAGCTGATATTTGGGCTACATTTGGATTTTTTGGTCTCTGGTGGCCATCTTTGGGCTACATTGGGCTACATTGGGCTACATTTGGGCTACATTTTGGCATATATATAGCCCAATGTAGCACAATATATATTTTATCAAAGTTAATTTTTGTAAAAACCACTTAAGAATAGGGCTACCAGTCCCTACAATTTTTCCCATTTTTTTTTTTTTTGCTTTGGAGCGCTCCCAGTGCGCTTCCCGGGGAGCGCCCCAAAAAGCGTAGTTTTATAAAGCGCCCCCGGGCGCGCTCCGGGGAGCGTCCCGTAAGCGCCAATATCGCGAACGAAAACATGATCATGACGTATCGCGTAGCCGCGTCTGCGTGATACGCACGGCGTAAGCGCACCGGAAGTACTCGAGCAAATACGATCGCGCAACGTAAACATCCGACGCGCTTACGCTACGCGACCCGGAGCGCCCCCGGGCACGCCCGGGGGTGCGTAGCGTAAGCGCGTCGGGTCATGTGACCTGAAAATAACACTTTTCATTGGTACATAACAGTTTTAGTTTCATAATGATGAAGCCCCTGGTCTTGTAACCTGAAAATAACACTTCTAATTGGTTCAGGACAGTTTTTTTTCAAAATGATGAAAGACCCCACCTTTTTTCCTTATTCTGACTTTGTCCTTTGACTGAGGAAGACCTGTTTGTACATCTCTGTACCTTTTTGATCTTAATAATGGCTTCAGTAGCAGCAGCAGCTGGTGCATCTGCCCCACCACCACCACCAACAGGACCAGCTCCAGATTATATTGGTGGTCAAGAAGAGGAGGAGGAGGAAGAGGAAGAGGAGGAGGGGAGGAGAAGATGGCTGCCTGAAGAAAATACCCCATACAAACCCAAGCCACACATTGTATGGGAGTTTTTTTCAATCCCAGAGGGCAAGAAAAAAAGGTAACTTGCCTAATCTGCAATGAAGAACTTTCACGGGGCAACCCAAACAAAAAATATTCATTTGGTAACTATACCATGATTCGTCATATGACCCGAAAGCACCCAAACAACTACTCTCGTGCAGAGTTCAGGGAACTGGCCAGTACCCTCCCCCAGTCGTCAAGGACCACCTCCCAAAGAAACCAACCCACTTCATCGGGACCAGAAACATCAGAGATGATGCCTTGTATTCAGCCAAGATTTGCTGATTTTAAAATCACTTGTTCTGCATGTGGCAAGCTTATCGCCTATGGTGAAAAAAGCGTAAAGCTCATCGTCCTTGCAGGTGATAATCACAAGTGCCCCAAAAAGAAGTAATTTTTGGGGTTTTTTGTTTCTCCCCCTAAAAAAATACAAAAAAAATATAAAACTGTTTTGAAAAGCCAAAAAAAGTACAAAATGTTCAAAAAATTCAAAAAATATATAAAACAACAAAATGAAGAAAAAAAAAAGTTCTTTTTAGAACTACCTCCCATTTCTAAATAAAGGCTTCTTTTTTTATAAACTCTGTCATCTTTTTCCCTCATAGTACGCTCCCCGGGCCGCTCCCCGGTGCGCGTACCGGGCGCTTCCCCCACGCAAAAAGAAAAAAAAAATATTTTAAATGCCCCACGGGGCCCTTTTATAGCCCCCACATCAAACCTAGGGGGTCAAGGGGGTTCTACCCTGCCCCCTTATGGTCATTTCCCTCTTTGTTTTGCCCACCTCTCGTGTCTCCATCCTACCGAGACACAAGATGGCGGCCGCTCCAGACTGTTTCGAATGTTTACAGACACCCGAGAGCCAATCAGCTTTCCGTGCGCACCTCGCGTGGCGTGCCCGGTGCGCGTACCGGTGCACGTACCAGTGCGCGGCTATAGATATATATATTTCTTTGAACCTTAATTACTCAAAATCCACTGGAGCACATATCTTGAGACATAGCAAAGGCACATCGGGCTACCAGTCCCTACAATTTTGCCAAGTTTGGTGGAAATCCATTCAGCCGTTCGGGCTAAAAGTGAAATCGACCGCCCTATGGAAATTAACATGGGGAAAATGCGTTTTGGGACCCCCCTTTTATCTCGGCCCCCGCTTGACGAATCCCCCCCAATCTTTCAGGGAAGGACCGGAACGCCCCGAGGCCATTTTGAGAAAATTTTGAGGCAGATTCGTCAACCGGCGCCAAAGTTATTCCAAATAGAATTTTGAGATTTAACATTGAAAAAATCCTAACTATAACTACCTACTGGCGACCGCCAGTAGGTAATATATATATATATATACATATATATATATATATATATATATATTCAATGAAAAAACCATAGGTTATAGACCATATATAGTTAGGAATTCGCATTTACAAAACCTTATTTTACTCGCATAAAACCATTGAAATTCCATATATAGTTAGTTGCGCTAACTATATATCGCGCACCCGCAATCCACTGCTGATGATGTCACATATTACATCATTCATGACATGGTCAGTGACATCACTGATGACATCACTGATGACATCTCAAATGACATCACTGATGACATCACTGATGACATCTCATTTGACATTACTGATCACATCACTGATGATATCATTCATGTGATAATACGATGAACCTCTTCAGACTCTAATATAACCTTAGATACAATCAGTGTAAACAGACACTCACAGACTGTCACTCATCCATGGAGTTACTCACACACCTAGTCAGTCATGCAAAGAATCAATCACACCTCCATTTCCTCAACTATACAGTTATACAAACTTTACTTATTCAAACATATACTAACACATATTTACTCTCTTATACAATCCCTGATACAAGTTCACAATGATCCATACAGCCACTCACACATTCACTGGCTCTTATGCACAGTTATTTATATATGTCAACTCTCACATGTACTGTGTTTTACATATGTACTTACTTTGACATGTAGCACTGAGATATCCATTCACTCACCAATACACTCATGCACACAGTCAACCGCCCATACAGCTGTTACCACATGCACTTTTGAAACCATACCTCTAGTGAATCAACTGCTCACACATCTATGCACAGAGTCATACACCTCCCAGCCACCCACACACACACTCAGTCTCCCATACAAATACTAAGGTAACCAATCAATAACCCATATAGTTACTCATATAGCTACTTATCAACACATGCAACAGTTTACAGAACAACAGACATAATGATGCACAAATTAAGACAGTTTAGTCACTAACCCATGCACTCAGTGAGACACATTTAATCACTCACTCATACAGTCAGTCATGCACCTACTAAATCCTTCATCCAGACACTTATACATCCACTCATTCTTCAATATGTAAGACATATTTTAACTTCACAGAAACATACAGTCACTGGATGTTGTCATCAGTGATGTCATTTGAGATGTCATCAGTGATGTCATCAGTGATGTCACTGACCATGTCATGAATGATGTAATATGTGACATCATCAGCAGTGGATTGCGGGTGCGCGATATATAGTTAGCGCAACTAACTATATATGGAATTTCAATGGTTTTATGCGAGTAAAATAAGGTTTTGTAAATGCGAATTCCTAACTATATATGGTCTATAACCTATGGTTTTTTCATTGAATTTCAATGGTTTTTTAAATGCAAATTTCTAACTATATATGGTCTATAACCTATGGTTTTTTCAGTGAATTTCATTGGTTTTTTAAAAGCTAACATCTGTAGCTGTAAAATGTATTATTCTTTAAATCCCAAAATATATTTAGATGTTTATTGATAATTTTTTTTTTAATATTTTTTTTCTTCGCTTCTAGTTCGCGAACCGGGAAGCTTTCCGTTAGCTCATCTTGATGCCGCGATCTAGTCCGCGAACCGGTCAACGTTACGTTAGCGGAACAGTGACGCGCCGCGGAAGCGCGACGTATCACGTTATCGCGTAATGCGTCTAATGACGCGCCGCGTTAGCGCTCCCGGAAGTGCTCCGGACCGCGAACCGGAAGCGATCTGGGACGCGGCGCGCGCCGCGTAACGTAAGCGGAACAGGTCATGTGACTTGTTTATCAAACTTCTCATTGGTTCATTTCACTTTTGGTTTCCAAATGATGTATGACTAGGTCATGTGACCTAAAAATAACACTTTTCATTGGCTCAGAACTTTTGTTTTCCCCAAATCAAGTAAACCCCTCCTTATTTCCTCACTCTGACTTTCATCTTGGTGAGAGAAAGACCATTTATCTGAAGATCCACAATGGCTTCCATTGTTGCTGCAGCTGGTGCACCCCCACCACCACCTCCACCTCCCCATAAGAAGAGAGGACCACCCAGTCAAATTATGACTAACAGAGAGGAGGAAGATGAGGAAGAAGAAGAAGAGGAGAGAGAGGGACAACAATTTGTTGATGAGTTGCCCCGGGTTTCTAAACGAAAAACCAGTTTCATCTGGCAGTTTTTCACCATCCCTCCTGGAACCAAGAAAGTGAATGCAAAATATGCCACCTGCCTCATCTGTGACCACAGATTGTCGAGAGGCACAGAAAAGAAGTACAGTATGGGGAACTATACAATGCACCGTCACATGAGCAGGTGGCATCCCTTGAACTACAGCCGGGCTGAGTTGAGGGATCTTGAAGACAATCCGACGGCAACTCCTGTGGCAAGATCTACATCCACATTGTCTTTGACGGGAAGAGAGGCACAAGAGACTGTGCCAAACATCCAACGTAACTTCCAGCACATGAAGGTGTCTTGTATTTACTGTGGTGCTATGCTGTCATATGGCAACATGAGTGTCAACCTCATGAACATTGCATATGAAAATCATAAGTGCCCTAATGCACCCAAAAAGTAATTTTCTTTTTTTTTGCTCCAGTTGAGCCGTTTTGAAAGCCTGTTTTTTGTTGTCTCCCCTCCTTAAAAAACACAAAAAAAACATAAAACAGTTCTAAAAATACAAAAAAATCAAAAAATGTTCAAAAAATTACAAAAAAAACATAAAACAACAAAAACAAAAAAAAACAGTTCTTTTCAGAACTACCTCCCCTTTCAAACAAAATTGCTAGAATGTTTATCACTCTGGCAAGCTCTATTTCTTTTGGTTCGCTTCAAGTTCGCTGACCGGTTCGCGAACTTTAAGCGAACTAAAAAAAATATTTTTTTAAAAAAAAAGAAGAGTTAGTATAAGGGAAGTAAACAGAGAATAATGTAAAAAGAAAGACAGCTAGAGAGAGTAAATGAGAGATACTGTCAATGACATCATCAGCAGTGCATTGCGGGTAAAAAGAGTGGAAAACATTTACCTTATAATTCTTGTTACCTTTTTTAAATATTTTTTCATACTTTCAATCTGTAAAACAAAGAACAAACATTTCAAAAAATATTAAAACATGTATTTAAAAATTAGAAAAGACAAGGGAAAAGGTTCAAAAACAAACAGTTTTTCAACAACTTTGACATTTACAGAAGTCTCTGCTTCTCTACGTTCCCTACACAATCCTAAAGATATATATTCGAAAGAAACTGTATCTTGATATTGCTGAACTGAGGCCTATTTTGAAACATGATGTTTTTCTTGCACTGCTAATGTCTCACAATAGTGATGCAATAGCAGCGCAAAAAAGATGTAAAGTCATAATAAAATTGTGTCTAACATTGTAAATGATTGTTTTAGGATGCAAATAAGATGTGTGCTTTCAAGAGCTTTCTTTGAGGTGAGGCCTCTTTTTTTTATAAAAAAAAAACACTACCCAGAAGTACAGCACTCTAAGCATTAAAATTGATATTTACAGAACTCACCTTACCCATATGTACCACACATTTCTAAATGTATATCATAAGGACAAAAAGCATAACATTAATTATACATGTTAAATGGTTTATTTTTGCTGTTCTCAGAATGTATCAAATTTCACTTAAATCAGTGACTTGAAGGTATTCATCATGTAACAGCGGGGAAAAAAAAACACAATCAAAATGACTGTGTTTAAAAAACCCATACAACCTAAGAAATCTGATTTCAAAACTTCTTAAAATTAACTTACTTTCAATGACGTCGAAGGATCTCCTATAAACAGCATCCACTCTGTTGTGCTTTAAATATTTTCAGCCCGCCACTTTCTGAAAGAAAACCTCCATCGATACGTGAAATATGTTACATAGAAAAAAAACTTCTCTCATTATATCACATGTTTCCACTAGGCCAAATCATGTTGCCGCGATTCGCAAATCTTGTAATTCTTCCAATCAAATCCCGACATTTTCTATTTTCGCAACTTTCAAAAATAAAATATTTGAGATTATTTTCACAATCCTGGACTACTAATATCTTACTCTTCTTTGTCAGTCATGTTCTCCTTTTCCTATGACACTGATACTGCTTACTATGAAGCAGACTTACTTGCATTAGGTTTATATAGTTGAATTTTTAATCGAGACAGCATTGCAGACTTACATTCCCTCTACTTAAAATTTTGGTTTTAAAAACACCAGGTAAGAATTTTTAAGGTCAAACGGCAATTTTTTTTTGAACGTTACAACAGAATCATTACAGAATGACCAGCCGTTTCCAGACTTTAAGTAAGCTGTATAATGTCCTGATGTTGTTGATGGACCATCGTGATAGATAATTGCTACAGTAACAAAAGTCCTCCCTGATATTGACAGCTGAGAAGCCACAAAATTTTTTATTAAAGTTGACAATTTTGTTCCATCAGGCCTACATCGTTGCATCATTAAAATGACATACTGGCCATATCTACGTATAAATAATGTTGACATCATATCACATTTACATTGGCTACACTCCATGTTGTGATCCGCTGCATTTACTAGCTTATTAAAGGAGACTGATTTACTGTCTGGCAAAGTTAAATATATAAATCTTTCTGAGTCTACACTAGTAGTACTTGATACCATACAGTTCTCGCAGTCATGCTGCCATTGATAAGAAAGCCCAAACAGGTGATCTACATCTACACCCTCAACTTGCAATATATCAAGCATATACATTAAAAACTCCTGACAATCTTGCTGATTATTTTCAGAGAAGTCTGTTTGACCTGAACATTCATCTAACAGATAACGAACTTCAGACACACTTTCTACTTTTGTTCGATCACTGCTACATTTCTCGAAAACAGAATTCAACAAACAGCATAAAATTTGTTCAGAATTCAACAGAATCTGTTCTTTTAAACTCTCTAGTGAAAAGAGAACATTAACCACTACATTTGCATAGCAGTTGACACCAGAACTGTTTTCAAATTGAAAACCGACAACATCTTCAACAGAATCCACTTTCTTTCTGCTAACAATTTTCGGTTCATTGACTTTTAGTCTTTTTGCAACAACCTCCCTACTATTACTGCTATTTCTACGTTTGCGGCCTACCACACGTTTCTCAAACAAAGGATATTGAGGCAAATGTGGCGCATACTCTCTTCTTAACCTATTGTATTCCTTAACACAATCTAGATCCGCACAAATGTTTGTGACATCACAGTCAATCAAGTACAATCCCGATAAAGTTCTAACTCGTGACAATGCCACATATGCCATACCCTCCTTGAACACAGAACTGCCAATATTCACCAATGCACAGTCTACACTTAAACCTTGCGATTTATGGATTGTCACCGCATATGCCAAGCAAACAGGAAACTGTTTACGGCGAACATATAAATCTTTAACAAGCAAAAACCTAGCAGAACAACGACCAATTTGCTGTACTTCCTCAATGCCATCAAATTTAATTTTTAAAAATTCTATTCCATCTCTATTTCTGTATTTCTCAAAATCAACAACATTACCCATTGATCCATTTACCAGACCTCTTTCTACATGTAAATTCCTTCTCAAAATAATTCGGCAATTTAAACACACATTCAAAGTCTTTTCAAAACCCGCTGTTTTAGATATAGTCTTCTCTAATGAATCCAATTTTGATTTCAAATTGTCTGACAAAATAATTGTTGATCCCATATGCTCTAATTTGTCGATAGCTTCAAGTTTCACAATCTCTTGCTTTTCTAAATTCAACATTTTGTTGTTGAAGATGGCACATTCTGCAAGAGTTGGCATGAGACATATCCCGGATTTCTTCTCAGTAATTTTCTGAAAAATATTCTCAGGCACAATATCTTGTTTGGGATACAAATTTGACAGTAACCGTGCATTTAAAGCTTCTTTCCCATGCTCGGTCACTTTTCCAATTCTAATATCTTGTAGAATATTCTTGTAATCTTCATCCTTTGCCTGACGCATATTTTGATGCAGTTCTGCATAATTGAAGTTTAACCATATATTGACGTTGCCAATGCTCCCTAGGCACTTCCTGGTATCTTCATGCGTGAGTATTTTGAACACAGGTTGACCTTTTACTGGTGTCAGCTGTAGAAGATCTCCGAAAACAATAATGTGTTTCCCACCAAATAAGACATCATATTCAGTTTTAAGTACTTCTTGCATTCTCAAATGCACAAAGGCAAGCATGACATTGGAAACCATGCTTACTTCGTCAATGATAAGTAGTTTCATTTTCCTCAAAACTCTTGAAACTTCACAGCAAGCATCTCCAGATAACTTGTTGTATTGTAATTTGTTGTCATGCTCCACCGGCAGCATCAATAGACGATGCAAAGTAATACCTTTAATATTATGTGCTGCCAGTCCAGTAGGAGCGGTGACAACACAAGACAGCGATGACTCAGTCCTTTCCTGCAAATAACAAGAGATTGCTTTAATGAGGAAACTTTTTCCAGTTCCCGCTTCTCCACTCACGTACAGTCGGACAGGCTTCAACGACGTACACGAGCACTCTTTCTTCTCATGACTTAATCCGTGCTCAATTTCCTTGGTAACTTCATCATATATTTTCCTCTGCTCAACGTTGAGTTGTTTTTCCAAGTCTTGTAAGTTAACTGAATCCTCCTGAGCATGTGCCATGGCTCTTTCTACTTCATTCATAGCAGTGGCAGCTTCATTTTCGATAATAGGTCCTCCAAGTGGATCTTGACTCAATGAAACAGAACTCTGACTGTCCTGAGAACTGTCTCTGGCAATCTCGGCTGCAATCGTTGCTTCCTGCTCAATTTCCAAAGTTAGCATTTCTTGATATTTAGAAAAAGCAGGACATTCTATGGACTCCTTGGCTGCATTGAAAGAGTCTTCGTAACAGAGGAAATCTCCAAGCAGTTCCTCTTCTGCACGCCAAGGCTTGAAAAGTTGCAAAAGTGCTAAATAGAAAAACTCCTTTTTTTCTGGAGATTCGCCACTTAATTTTCGATGGTTTACTAATTGGCATTTTCTTTGCTTGACCAGGCATCCCTCACTTCCAATTACAGCATACACTCCTTTCTCAATATCTTCTTTGATGTTCCTCTTGAATATATAATTTTGGAGAACCTCATATAGACAAATATTCTCAAGGTGACTGCTTCGATTTGGATAATATGTATCCAACATGTTGGTCTTCAAAATGTCGGTACTGTTTGGTTCCTTTTCTGCCAAATACTCAATTTCCCGAACAGGTTTTAGAACTCGATTTCGCGTTGCAGCAAGACCAAGACTCGCCCAAACGAGACTCCTGGATTTGGCATAGAGACTTGCTGAAGACAATCGATCAGAACATTCGTAAGCTCCGATTTCTCGATGCGACAACATCTTCAGACTGAAACTGTACAACTTCTTGCTGAGGCTCTTTTCATGGGAAATGTCCTCCCACATATCCTTCAGTTCGGTCTTTTCTTTTTTGGTGATGTAAGATGTCACATACCGAGCCACAGCCATACAGTTGTCAGCCACAAACTGTATATCCATGTTGGCATTCCACATGGACAAAATCACTGGGTTGTAGTCATTGATGTACTTGGACTCTTCGTTCCTTTTCAAATTGTATGTATTCTTGGGTGATTTCCTCGTCACATTATGTCGCAGCGAAGACATCAAACTGTTCACTCTTCCTTTAGAAATCACCGGTCGTGGAAAGTTGAAACGACATTTGGTGTAGAACTTGTCCTTGTTTCTGAATTTACGACGACAGTACTTTCCACAACGATGGCTTTGGAAACGTAGAACTTGTTCTCTTAGACTTTTCTTCTCCGTTGCGTTTGGAACAGCACACGTAGAATACTGTTCGATGAAATTCATCACTAAGTCATCCGGATCTGTTCCAAATTTAGGTGCATCCTTGATCCACAGCAACATATGTATATGAGGGGCACCTCTTGCTTGGTACTCCTTTCTCCAGAAGAAATCCAACACCTCTCCAAGAGGTGGATTCTTTTTATTTGTGATGAAAGACATCATAGCTTCAAATCTATGATTGAAGTACCTGCATACATTCACAGGATCCAAAGAACACAGTTCTCCAGGTGTCTTGAATTCAATGTTTTCAATATTTCCATTTGCCTCTCGTAGAAATTCAAGTAAGTCATCCCAGCCATACTCGGCACAGCTCAGAGTGAGGAACCATGTCGGAGTTCCTAAGTTCCTCAGCATACATTTTAAGTCACCATGACGACGGTACCAGTACTCATTAGTACCACGCTGACACGCCATGAGATTAATTAAGTGAGAATCCAAAATACTGTCTTGGACATTGACTTTATGCATAAAGTCACTTGCCGAGATGTTTCGCATCTGTATACCACTTTTTAAGATGTGGTTCACTGCATATGACAGTCCAGACAGATCGCTTTCAAACAGGAGATGAAACAAATAGGGAATGCATTGCCGAAACCTAGGATCTTCTGCATACAATCGTAAAGTCCGGTATTCAGACGCAGGAATTTCACGAGGTCGCTCATCATATCTTCCTCCTTGACCTGTGGGAAATAGCTGTGGGAAACACCGAGCTTCCAAACTTTCCTCCCAAACACTAATGGGACTCCCTTTGGCTTGTTTCATTTGAAACAACTCAATAGCATTCCCCATCACTTCCTTGGAATGCAAAGGATGAACACTATAATGTTCATATATTTCTTCACTTTTAGAGGCCTCTACTTTCTCAATTTGGCCAGCACACAAATCGCTATCCTCTTCATCACTTACTTCCTCTTCTGCAACATATACATTCTTATAGTACTTATTATTTTTCTTCAAATACACTGTTGCCTTTTTGACTTTCCTAACATCCACTAAATCTTGCCATATTTTCTTATTCTTTGTCGGAACCCCATTAACCAAGATAACCAGAGGTTCCTCTTCCACTTTTTCTATTCCAATTGTGTTAATGTTTTTGTTCAAATCTAGAGGCAAATAAACAACTCTTCCCTTTAATCCTCTCTGTAAATCTGCTGGAGGCAATTTCCCTGTCTTTGGCTCCATTCTTACAATAGCCTGAAAGGGATGGATACTTTGAATCAAAATAGATTCATAAGTATTTAAATCCTTCAATTCAGAAGGAATCTCAACCAATTCCAGATTATTATGAACTGCCCTAGCAGGCATCTGGTTTTGGTTTAATTTATTACAACAATAAGTACACACACGTTGATCCGATCCCAAATCAAAATAATTTTCTACCATCAAGTATGTGGCTAAATCCTTCCATTCACTATTATTTTCCCTTTCACTTTTTGCATATAAATCCACTACCTTAGTCTGATTCTTATAATAAGTGCGTCGACAACATACACAAGTGAAATTAGGCCTCTCACTTGATTTCATCTGAAACGTGGCAATTTCCTTCTGAAAATTATCTGTACTGGAAACCTGTACATTATCTTCCACATTACCCTCTACTTTAGGGTCAATTTGAACATTCTCATCTTTACTACCAAAGTAACAAAACTCAATTTCTTCACAAAGATTCTTCACATCTATTTCAGAACCATGCAAAAGAGCAGCACATAACTGTTTAAGCATAATTGCTGGACTCTTAGCATAATACAACATTCTCACTAATTTTCTCACTTTATTATGATGCACTGCTAGCATCCTGAAATGATGAAAAACACTCTGGCATACTCTCCTGGAAAGACAAGCCAGTGAATGACCACGCAAACCTGTCATTTGTCTCACTCTGCAAGGATCTAAATCTTGCAACAACTTCATTTTCTGCTTCAAACTTTTCTTATTAAATGTCCGTATAAAATCACATAGCAAATTGATGGAAACCTGTCGCACACTGCAAATAGAACTACACTTCCAAATGTACACAGGACCCTTAGGACGTCTTCCTAAAACCTCATCACTTAGCGCCTCTTCTGTCTCTGTTGTCACAAGTAGTTCTTTTTCAACTGGACAACCATCCTTCACTTCATAAGCTCGACCACTGATGTCAACTGCATGCACCAAATCATTATCCTGAAAATAAGTCTCCTCATTAAAAAATGCCTCAGAACTTGAACTATGCATCCATTCTCCAGAAAAAACTTCACAAAAGTTAGTACGATTTACTACTCTCTTCCATCTACTTTTTGTTTTGAAATCAGAAATTACCTTGCTTAGTTTCCTAATTCTATTGATTACCAAAATAAACAACTTTCGCTTGATTTCAAAAGCATGATCAATAATTTTCTCTACATTTTTCTTCTTCCTATAAAATGCCGCTTTCTGTTGGCCTTTCTTTTTAATATTTTTCAATAAATTAACTAATATCCTATTACGGAACATTCGTTGTCGAATGTCCCTAAACTGTTGTTTCCTTCTACTATCATGCACAGAGTTATCTCTTCCTCTACCAGTAACATTTGTGATGGGTCTCTCCTTTCCATTTAAATTACTTCTCTTTTTGTTAAGAGACACATTTTTTTGAGCAAAATTTTTTTTACTACAAATATTTCTTAAGAATGATTTCGTGCTCTTACCCGGACCTTTCTTGGTGTTTTGACAAGTATTTGGGGAAGAGGACTGCTGCAATAAAACATCATCCTGCTGTCTTTGACGTTTTCTAGCCTTTCGTATTCGACTTCTGGAAGGCATTTTCCAAACTATGAAAGAATCTGCAGTTGAATCTGTGAAAAAATATAATATAAAATGTTATTAACCACTATTACCAAACAGTAAATAAATAACAGTCATCTAAAACTTAATGCTGTACTAATTATTTAACATAGCAAATATTTTCCACCAGCACTGCATCACAAAAATGACACTCAATGGTACAAAACAGGCATACAACACTCATAAATCACTCCCTAATATTTTAAATCATTAATTCAGGATGACGATAAGATGTAGCCTATCTAAAGGTTTGTTTAGGCCCAGATCTTTGGACTGGGGTGAATGTGTGTCATTGATCCACATTCAGTCCATCACCTGTTTTGTTTATTTGAGGTGAGGCCAACACATGGTTGCAGATAAGATTTTCACTGAAAAAAAACCAAGGTAAAAAAACATGTGAAGGCCTACCAATGAAGTAAATCATTAAATGAAAACCAATACATTTCTGGAAATATGCACTACTAGTGCTTCATAAGATGTTTTGGATCATATTTATAAGTTATTTGAGTATCTAGTATGCTATTTTACATTCTTCATGGTGCAAATTTATTGTAAATACGCTCCCACCTGCGGTTGGCAAATTTAGATTTTGATTATGGGAGTTAGATAGGCATGTTAATAATTTCCCAAAAATGGTATATAACCCCAAACAACCTTTGAAGCAAATGCTCTTAGCCATGTTATCCACCTCCCATTGGATAACATGGCTAAGAAATGCTTGCAAATGTGATAAAAAAAGGCCTGCAATGCATGAATAACGCAGAAAAATCAGCGATATTCATGCATTTTCCAACAAATGCTCTTAGCCATGTTATCCACTTCCTATTAAATAACATGGCTAAGAACTGCTCAGGGCACCATGAGGAACGCTTTCCATTTAAAAAGGGAAAAATAACATCAAAGACACTAAAATGCCTTCTAAATATGAACCCAAACAACCTATGAAGCAATGTGAAAAAAAACTGCCGCAATGCATGAATATAGCAGAAAAATCAGCGATATTCATGCATTTTCCAGCAAATGCTCTTAGCCATGTTATCCACTTCCAATTAAATAACATGGCTAAGAACTGCTCAGGGCCCCATGAGGAACGCTTTCCATTTAAAAAGGGAAAAATAACATCAAAGACACTAAAATACCTTCTAAATATGAACCCAAACAACCTATGAAGCAATGTGAAAAAAACGGCCACAATGCATGAATATAGCAGAAAAATCAGCGATATTCATGCATTTTCCAGCAAATGCTCTTAGCCATGTGATCCACTTCCTATTAAATAACATGGCTAAGAACTGCTCAGGGCCCCATGAGGAACGCTTTCCATTTAAAAAGGGAAAAATAACATCAAAGACACTAAAATGCCTTCTAAATATGAACCCAAACAACCTATGAACAATGTGAAAAAAAACGGCCACAATGCATGAATATAGCAGAAAAATCAGCGATATTCATGCATTTCCCAGCAAATGCTCTTAGCCATGTTATCCACTTCCTATTAAATAACATGGCTAAGAACTGCTCAGGGCCCCATGAGGAACGCTTTCCATTTAAAAAGGGAAAAATAACTTCAAAGACACTAAAATGCCTTCTAAATATGACCCCAAACAACCTATGAAGCTCTAACAGTACATATCCTGAAATTTAATTCATTTCAAAATTCGTTTTTAAACACAGCATATAAATCAATTGTATACCTGCATTCATGAAGAAATGACTAAAAATGTCCTTGAGACACATGAAAGTGTTTTCTGGAATGCCCTAGCACCATTTTTGGGACACTATTAACATGGCTAGGTAACTCCCATAATCAAAATCTAAATTTGCCAAGCACAAGTGGGAGCGTATTTACAAGACACTTGTCCCATGAGGAACACTTTACATTTTAAAAGGCGAACACAACATCTTAGACACTCAAATACCTTATAAATATGGCCCAAAACAACCTATGAAGCTCTAGCAGTACATATCTAGAAATGTAATTGATTTCTTAAATCGTTTTTAAAAGCAACATATCTGTTTCAGCTTACATAACAGACCATGAAATGGCCTCCATGTATTACAATATCTTGTGTAACTGCATGCCAGAATGTTACACCAAATATGCAATTATAATTTCTCTTTGAAACTAATTCTATTAGTATATCACTAGAGACAAAACCACATTTTAAAAACACAGCTTTCTTCATCATTTTCTCCTTAAATCATACTATTCTCTATCTAAATTAAATAAATCTTTTCTCACCTTAGCAAATATTTTTTGAGTTTTGAAAACAGTCTCAGAAATACACCAAATTGTCTTCAGCAGAAGAAAAAGGATGCACTCCAAAGGCTGCAGCTATTGAAAGCACAGAAATACAGATATTCTTTTCACATATCTCTCATATTAGCCAATCATACCTCTTCCCTCACTTTTTTCAAATCAAAACCCTTCCCCCCTCTGCCCTGTCTGCCTTGTTTCCATAGCAACCACCTCCTGGAAGACCTCTCATGTTTGCAAATTCACACAACAATGTTTCAATTGAACTCTGAACTCTCAGTGCACCTGCGTATCCAGTGCAATCTTTCATTAAATGTTTCTTCCTTGACCATTCAAATTACATCTTTCAAAGAACACATCCATGCACCCTAACTTTCTGTTTTCAGAAATGGAAATGCACCAATCACTGCTAATGAATCATTAGCATTGTAAATCCACAGTTTTTTTTCTTTAGAAACTCCTACTGTTTCAACTGCCCTTTCATTACCACACTTCATCTGACTGCAGAACAACCTTCTTCCACCATGTTTAACGTCTGGATTGTTGGACATAGTTACATCCACTGGGCTCAAAGGTATGCTGAGAGCAGAAATTTACACAACCTCAATTTACAAGATGTGGAAATTAAGTGGTTGGGCCAAAGAGGATTAAAATGTCACCAATTGATACCATTGGTGAAAACCTTTATGCATTTGCCAAAACCTGACCTGTTAATAGTGCACTGTGGAGGTAATGATTTGGGCACTTTGACAGGGGTAGGTCTGGAAATGCTTTTAAAGGACACCTTGGAGCAATTAATGGCACTTTTTCCTCAAACTGCCTTGGTATATTCCAATATATGCCAAAGACAGAAATGGAGGTGGTCCAACCAATTTTGTCCACAAATTGAGAAAGCGAGGAAGCATGTAAACAAATCTGTTTCAGCTTACATGAGAGACCATGGAATGGGCTCTCTGTACAACAATAACTTGCGTTACTACATGCAAGATATCTACAGAGGAGATGGAGTTCACTTCTCAGATGAGGGCAACAGAATTTTCATTCTGAATTTAAGACTCTGCATTGGTACCTACTTATAAGTACCTAAATGTACCATAAACCCAAAAGCTCTTCTCAGAGCTACCCTACATCTGATCACTCACAATTATTATTTTTCTCTAACTTTTTTCACTAATTTTCCACAAAATTCGCTCCCCGGAGCGCTACCCGGTTCGCTAACCGAAAGCTAACCTCGCGGAATTTTTTTAAAAAAAAATTTTTTTCCGCACATATAAGCCTCCTCAGCCACGCTCAGAAAACCTAGGGGGTCAAGATAAGTCTACCATGACCCCTTCTACCCATTCTAAACATTATTTGCCCTCCATCTTGTATCTTAATGCGAACGAAACACAAAATGGTGGACTCCCGTGACGCTTAAGGTTCGCTAACCGGGCAGCTTCCCGGAAAGCGGTCCTAAAAAAAGGCGGGAAAGTAATTTACAGAATAACGACTAGAAACACTCTCACCAAATATAGATTAGCTCATACTACATAACAATCCCTTCCATTCTCACAAATTTCATTGAAATTCCATTTAGCCATTTAGCCTGTAGACCTCTCCAAGTACCGTGAGGTAAATTACTTCACAAAACACATCTGAATTGTTGGAATTGACAACCAATGAAAATGTTACTTTCATTTTCTACTTTTATTACCTGACATTTGATTGGTTATATACCTGTATATATATAAAGGGAGAGAAGGAAACACAGCCATTTTGACTACTACTTCTTGTTGTACCTCCTATTTCAAAAGCTTCAAAAAACTTCAACTTCTTTGTGAAGGTAAGTTATAATTTAATATATTGTGCACTATGACTTAATATAGTAGACTTTTTCTGCTACATATACACTATCCCTCTGTAGTAGTAGTGTCTTGGTTAAATCACATACACTTTTTTTTAGTCCTATTTCCACTCTCATACTATACACTGCCAAAAGATAAATTCACTGATAAAAACTGCCTATCTAAAATTAATCCCAACAGTGCCCTATCTCTACTAATATATATTTTTTTAATCCAAATTTCAGGCAAAATGGAAGGCGAGCAGCAAGTTTCATTTTCGATTGAACTGAAGGAGAGCAGCCAAGACAAACTTGATGACTTTATGGATGACAGTAGAGACCACGAACTTCTACAATGTGTTGAAGCAGTAGACAACTTGCTTCAAAATGAAAAACAATTACACCCTATAATAAATTATGACATTTCTGACAATGAAATGTTAGAAAATTTAATAAAGTATGAAACACAATCATAATAAAAAAAATAAATAAATAAAGAAAACAAAAAAAAACAAGAAAAACAACAAACAATTAACATACAGTATTAGAAAAGTCTTTCATTCTTTTATCCATAAAGTTCGCTGCCCAGAAAGCTATCCGGTTCGCGAACTTGGCGCTTACCACGCAAAAAAAAATTTTTTTTTTTGGACCCTCCTAGGCCCTTTTAAAACCTCCACATAAAACCTAGGGGGTCAACGAGGATCTACTATGCCCCCTTATGGTAATTTCCCCCTTTGTTTTGGCCTCCTCTTGTCTCTCGATCCTACCGAGAGACAAGATGGCGGCCGCTCCGGACTGTTTAGAATGTTGACAGACACCGGAGGGCCAATCAGCTTCTCATCGCAAAGTTCCGTTACGCGAAAGGTTCGCTAACCGGATAGCTGCCCGGAGCGCTGTTACAGATATATATCTTGATTTAAACGTTAATTTCTCAAAATCCACTGAAGCACATATATTGAGACCTAGCAAAGGCACATCGGGCTAACAGTCCCTACAATTTTGCCAAGTTTCGTGAAAATCCATTCAGCCGTTCGGGCTAAAAGTGAGTCCAACCGCCCTATGGAAATTAACATGAGAAAAAGGCGTTTTGGGACCCCCCTTTTTTCTCGGCCCCCCCTCCACAAAACCCCCCCAAATTTTCAAGGTCTGCTCAGAAACAAAATGTGCCATTTTCCTGAAAATTTCAGCCAATTCCGTCCACGAACGCAAAAGTTATTAGGCATAGAATTTTCAGAAATCCCATAGGGAAAAAATCCTAACTATATATACCTACTGGCGACCGCCAGTAGGTAATATATATATATATATATATATATATATATATATATATATATATATATATATATATATATATATATATATATATATATATATATATATATATATATATATATATATATATATTACCTACTGGCGGTCGCCAGTAGGTAGTTATAGTTAGGATTTTTTTCAATGTTAAATCTCAAAATTCTATTTGGAATAACTTTGGCACAGGTTGACGAATCTGCTTGAAAATTTCCTCAAAATGGCCTCGTCAAGCTCCGGTCCTTCCCTGAAAGTTTGGGGGGGATTCGTCAAGCGGGGGCCGAGATAAAAGGGGGGTCCCAAAACGCGTTTTCCCCATGTTAATTTTCATAGGGCGGTCGATTTCACTTTTAGCCCGAACGGCTGAATGTATTTCCACCAAATTTGGCAAAATTGTAGGGACTGGTAGCCCGATGTGCCTTTGCTATGTCTCAAGATATGTGCTCCAGTGGATTTTGAGTAATTTAGGTTCAAAAAAATATATATATCTATAGCAGCGCCCCGGTACGCGCGCAGGGGAGCGCTCAAAGCGCGCCACGCGACTTGCGTACGGAAAGCTGATTGGCTCTCGGGTGTCTGTAAACATTCGAAACAGTCCGCAGCGGCCGCCATCTTGTACCTCGGTAGGATTGAGGTGGTAAAAATCAAAGGGGGAAATGAGCAAAAGGGGGCAGGGTACACCCCCCTGACCCCCTAGGTTTGATGTGGGGGTCATAAAAAAGCCGTACGGGGCCCCCAAACATTTTTTTTTTTAATTTGCGCTGAGGGAGCGCCTGGTACGCGCACCGGTGAGCGTACGATTGAGAAAAAGAATGACACTTTTAAAAAAAAAAAAATAGCATTTTTTTATAAATTGGAGGTAGTTCTGAAAATAACTTTTTTTTTGTTTTTGTTGTTTTATATTTTTTTTATACTTTTTGAAACGATTTTATAATTTTTTTGGATTTTTTTCAGGGGAAAAACAAAAACAGGGATTCAAAAAATGCTCAACAGGAGCAAAAAAATTAGAACATTTAGGGACGGGGAGAGCATTGGTGTTCCTGTTTCTTTATTGCAATGAGTTCAACGCTCTGCTCCCCGTAACAGAGTAGTTCGTCACAGTCCTTGCATAAAAATTTTATTCCTGCAAATACCGGCTGGATGTTAGGGACCATTCTTGCACGTGTTGAACCTGAAGGTGTTGCTCCACCAGTGGAGGTGCTGCTGCCATCTCTTCGTGCCTTCTCTGCCAGCTCCCTGACACTCTCCCTGGAGTAATTGTTGGGGTGTCTTCTTTTGACATGCCTAATTAAATTGGCATTTCCAAAGCTGTATTTTTTTAGAGGATTGCCTCTGGATAAAATACTTCCACATATTTTACAAGTTACTTTACTTGCATTAACTTTTTTTTGTCCTTCAGAGATGTCATAAAATTTCCAGATGAAGTGGTTCTTTGTTTTCTGGTGAGGAGGGTCCTCTTGCACAAATCCATCTGAATCACTGCTGGAGGACTCCCTTGCAGTCATTGTTGTAGATCAGGAAAGTATGAGTTCAAAATTCACAAAACACCTCTTGCTTTCTCCAAGTGCAAATCAATAGTGAGAGAAATGGGTGGGTTTCTCTAAATTTAGAAAAAAATAATTATTGAACCAATGAAAAGTGTTATTTACAGGTCACATGACCATGGGCTTCATCATTATGAAACCAAAACTGTTATGAACCAATGAAAAGTGTTATTTTCTGGTCACATGACCCGACGCGCTTATGCGACGCGCCGCGGGGCGCGGCCAGAGGCGCGCCGCGTAAGCGTGTCAGACGCCTACGTTGCACGATCGTATTCGCTCGAGTACTTCCGGGTGCGCTTACGCCGTGCGTATCACGCGGTCGCGGCTACGCGATACGTCACAATCATGTTTTCGTTTGCGATATTGGCGCTCACGGGACGCTCCCCGGAGCGCGCCAGGGGGCGCTTTTCAGAAATACGCTTTTCGGGGCGCACTCCGGGGCGCGCTCTGGGAGCGCTCCCCCCAAAAATTAAAAAAAAAAAATGGGATAATTGTAGGGACAGGTAGCCCTATTCTGAAGTGGTTTGTAAAAAAATTAACTTTATAAAAATATGTATTGTACTACATTGGGCTTAATATATGTTAGAGCCAAAATGTAGCCCAAATGTAGCCCAAAGTAGCCCAATGTAGCCCAAAGATGGCCACCAGAGACCAAAAATTGTAAATGTAGCCCAAATTTCAACTAGATGTAGCCCAACTGTAGCCCAATGACAGAATGTACCAGAGTGTTAAAAAGAACAACTAGAGTGCTAACAGTCTTATTTATAAAGTGAAACTTATAGTTAGGAATTAGCATTAACAAAACCTATGAAATTCACTGAAAAAAACATAGGTTTCACACCAGTTATAGTTAGGAATTAGCATTTAAAAAACCTATGAAATTCACTGAAAAAACCATAGGTTTCACACCGGTTATAGTTAGGAATTAGCATTTAAAAAACCTATTAAATTCACTGAAAAAACCATAGGTTTCACACCAGTTATAGTTAGCTGGAAATTTTACTGACAAAAAACCATTGAAATTCCCACGTTATAGTTAGTCGGACTCACTATAACTTGCGCGTGCAATGCACTGCTGATGACATCACATATTACATCACTCATGACATGGTGAGTGACATCACTCATGACATCACTGATGACACCATCCTTGTGACACAGTGACAGACCTCCTCTCAGTGTAAAGTAACCCTTGAGACACATATTCAAAAATAGAAACTGAAATTTTTTAAAAATGGACATACCTATATCAGTTACAACAAGCAATTCTATACTTCCACTATCCACTATCTATATACACATCCACTCATTCACCAACAGTTCTATATAGTCACTCATACATATACTCATCATATGAAGAGATACACCTATACATCCTGTTACACACCGACATTCATCCAAAAGTTACTCACACACATATTCACACGTGCAAATAAACTATTGAACAACAATTTATTTGAATATAGAGTTATACACACACTTCCACCTTACTTCTATTGAAAATTACACATATTTATTCTCTTAAACAATCACTTATAGAAACACATACTTATTTAAACAGGAACTCTTACAATCTCTTACTCTCACATATACTCACTTATATACATCAATATTCATATATACTCGATTAAAACATATGTAGTTACTGATAATGACACTAGTGAGACAGTCATTCACTCACTAACAAACACATATAGACACTCATCCACCCATACAGTCCTGTACATATGCTGTCTTCAAAACACATACAAACAAAGAGTCAGTCACTCATGCATCTATGTGCTAAGTAATACCCCCACCAAACCATATAGACACTCAAACTGATACTAATAAAAATATCAAATAACCCATATACATACGCATGTAGCTACTTATCAACACATGTAGCCACTTATACACAAAGTGAAACACTAATATATGTATTTAAATATTTAAACATAACTCACTAATATTTATTTTTCAGAAAGACACATATTCACTGGATGGTGTCATCAGAGATGTCATGAGTGATGTCACTCACCATGTCATGAGTGATGTAATATGTGATGTCATCAGCAGTGCATTGCACGCGCAAGTTATAGTGAGTCCGACTAACTATAACGTGGGAATTTCAATGGTTTTATGTCAGTAAAATTTCCAGCTAACTATAACTGGTGTGAAACCTATGGTTTTTTCAGTGAATTTAATAGGTTTTTTAAATGCTAATTCCTAACTATAACCGGTGTGAAACCTATGTTTTTTTCAGTGAATATATATATATATATATATATATATATATATATATATATATATATATATATATATATATATATATATATTCACAGAAAAAACCATAGGTTATAGACCATATATAGTTAGGAATTTGCATTTACAAAACCTTGAAAATTCACTGAAAAAACCATAGGTTATAGACCATATATAGTTAGGGATTAGCATTTAAAAACCTTATTTTATTTGCACAAAACCATTGAAATTCCATATATAGTTAGTTGCACTAACTATATATCGCGGACCCGCAATCCACTGCTAATGATGTCACATATTACATCATTCATGACATGGTCAGTGACATCACTGATGACATCACTGATGACATCTCAAATGACATCACTGATGACATCACTGATGACATCACTGATGACAACACCCAGTGACTGTATGTTTCTGTAAAGTTAAAATATGTCTTACATATTGAAGAATGAGTGGATGTATAAGTGTCTGGATGAAGGATTTAGTAGGTGCATGACTGACTGTATGAGAGAATGATTAAATGTGTCTCACTGAGTGTATGGGTTAGTGATTAAAGTGTCTTAATTTGGCAATCATTATTTATGTTGTTCTGTAAACTGCTGCATGTTTAAATCAGTAGCTATATCAGTAACTATATGGGTTATTGAATGGTTGCCCAAGTATTTGTATGGGAGACTGAGTATGTGTGTGGGTGGCTGGGAGGTGTATAACTCTGTGCATAGATGTGTGAGCAGTTGATTCCCTAGGTGTATGGGTTCAAAAGTGCATGTAGAAACAGCTGTATGGACAGTTGACTGTGTGCATGAGTATATTGGTGAGTGAATGGATATCTCAGTGCTACATGTCAAAGTAAGTACATATGTAAAACACACTCCATGTGAGAGTTGACATATATAAATAACTGAACATAGGAGCCAGTGAATGTGTGAGTGGCTGTATGAATCATTGTGAACTTGTATCAAGGATTGTATAAGAGAGTAAATATGTGTTACTATATGTTTGAATAAGTAAGGTGTGTATAACTGTATAGTTGAGGAAATGGAGATGTGATTGATTCTTTGCATGACTGACTAGGTGTGTGAGTAAATCCATGGATGTGTGACAGTCTGTGAGTGCCTGTTTACACTGAGTGTATCTAAGGTTATATTAGAGTCTGAAGATGTATTATCACATAAATGATATTATCAGTGATGTAATCAGTAATGTCAAATGAGATGTCAATGATGTCATCAGTGATGTCATTTGAGATGTCATCAGTGATGTCATCAGTGATGTCATTTGAGATGTCATCAGTGATGTCATCAGTGATGTCACTGACCATGTCATGAATGATGTAATATGTGACATCATTAGCAGTGGATTGCGGGTCCGCGATATATAGTTAGTGCAACTAACTATATATGGAATTTCAATGGTTTTGTGCAAATAAAATAAGGTTTTTTAAATGCTAATCCCTAACTATATATGGTCTATAACCTATGGTTTTTTCAGTGAATTTTCAAGGTTTTGTAAATGCAAATTAATAACTATATATGGTCTATAACCTATGGTTTTTTCTGTGAATTTCATTGGTTTTTTAAAAGCTAATATCTATAGCTGTAAAATATATTCTTTATTAAGTGACGTATCACGTAGCCCGTGAGACGCCTCATGATGCATCGCATAACCGTGACGTATCGTCTCTGCAGCGCAAACCAAACCCAAAACGTAAGCGCGCCAGAACACGCTTAAAGATATATATATATTTTTTTAACCTTAATTAGACAAAATCCACACGTGCACATATCACAAACGTTCAAAAAACACAATATGTCGGACTCCCGTTATGCTGCCGGTTAGCTGCCCGGTTAACGTACCAGGAAGCACCTTTACCGCGAAAAATCGCAATTTTTTTTTTCTTATGCCCCGCAGGGAACTTTAATAGCCCCCTCATCAATCCTAGGGGTTCAGGAGGGGTCTGCCTTACCCCTTTCATTCATTTACACCTTTTTTTTCCACCTCTTGTCTCTCGATCCTACCGAGAGACAAGATGGCGGCCGATCCGGACTGTTTACAATGTTGACAGCCAATCAGCTACTCCTCAGACTCCCGTTACACTGCCGGTTAGCTTCCCGGTTAGCTGCCCGGTTAGCTGCCCGGTTCGCGTACCAAGACGCGTCTCTACGGCGAAAAAATCGGATTTTTTTTTTTTTTGGCCCTGCGTGGCTTTATAATATCCCCCTCATCAATCCTATGGGGTCAGAAGGGGTCTACCTTGCCCTCTTTCCTTCATTTCCCCCTTTGTTTTGGTCTCCTCTTGTCTCTCGATCCTACCGAGAGACAAGATGGCGGCCGCTCCGGACTGTTTACAATGTTGACAGCCAATCAGCTACTCCGCAGACTCCCGTTACACTGCCGGTTAGCTTCCCGGTTAGCTGCCCGGTTAGCTGCCCGGTTCGCGTACCAAGACGCGTCTCTACGGCGAAAAAATCAGATTTTTTTTTTTTGGGGCCCCGCGTGGCTCTATAATATCCCCCTCATCAATCCTAGGGGGTCAGAAGGGGTCTACCTTGCCCCCTTTCCTTCATTTCCCCCTTTGTTTTGGCCTCCTCTTGTCTCTCGATCCTACCGAGAGACAAGATGGCGGCCGCTCCGGACTGTTTAGAATGTTGACAGACACCGGAGAGCCAATCAGCTTCGCTTCGCAAAGTTCCGATACGCGAAAAGTACGCGAACCGGAGCGCAGCCCGGAGCGCTGTTACAGATATATATCTTGTTTTAAACGTTAATTTCTCAAAATCCACTGACACATATATTGAGACCTAGCAAAGGCACATCGGGCTAACAGTCCCTACAATTTTGCCAAGTTTCGTGGAAATCCATTCAGCCGTTCGGGCTAAAAGTGAGGCCAACCGCCCTATGGAAATTAACATGGGAAAAACGTGTTTTGGGACCCCCCTTTTTTCTTGGCCCCCCCTTGACGAACCCCCCCCCAAATTTCCAGGAGCTGCTCAGAAACAAAATGTGCCATTTTCCTGAAAATTTCAGCCAATTCCGTCCACAAACGCCAAAGTTATTAGGCATAGAATTTTCAAAAGTTCCATAGAGAAAAAATCCTAACTATATATACCTACTGGCTATCGCCAGTAGGTAATATATATATATATATATATATATATATATATATATATATATATATATATATATATATATATATATATATATCCACACAGCTTCTGTCCCACCGGTGTAGCACCACAGAATTACGGACCACCAAGCAGAGCGTAAGTATTTAAGTCAGGTTTATTATCTTTTCCAGGGTCAAGTTTGGCATGACGCGTTTCGGGTAAAGACTACCCTTAATCACATAGCGACCATGCAGTACCACATCACATTTAAATGCTTTTTTCTCTTTCATTCATTTACCACCACGTGACAATAAACAGTGAAGATATACTAAAGTGCAAAATGGCAATGTTACGACACTTTAAAAGGCAAAATAACCGATATAATTTTACATCCATTTTCATAGCTCTTATTTCATTCAATGTTATATCGTTGGCAGCATTAATGAGTGTGTACTGTAGTGCAACATATTGCAATAAATATAAAATAAATACAATAATAAATAATTATCATTCTATTTACACTATTTACAATTAAGAGAATCTGTTTTAAAACATATCAACTCATAGTTATTGTAAAAACACGAGGTTTAAAAATTTCAACAATGTCAGCTTAAATGCTTTAATTGACAAGTGCAAATTTATGCAAGTTTTAATGTACACCTATTTTCTTCTGCCTCAGTGCAGTTATTAGTGTGCAAATATCGCAAAAAATTGGCTGCTCCTTGGGTTTTTCCGATGTATATGTATTATTCGCAGATTTACCCTTTTAAAGTGCATTTCATAGGTTTCTATTTGAATAACTTAGACATCTAGTTCTTGATGTTATAACACCTTATCTCAATGAAACATTTTATTTTATCATTGCCCAAAAGCGCTCAGTGCAAAAAAGTGAAAACAATACAATAATAAGTAAGTGATGATAAAAAAAGGATTTTACGATAAAATCTTGCATCCGCATTTTAATCTAGGGGTTTAATCCACCTATTTTTGATTCACTCATTTCTACAGTGTCTATTACTTTATTACTATAATAGTTTTTTTCCTTTATTTCTCTCTTTTTTATGTTTTTATTCGATTACAGCACACTATAGATTCAAAAGACTTTATTGTGCCTGTCCTGTATTGATTCTCAGAATATGAGGAGATTTCTAAAGGAATGTGTGTAAATCTTCAGTGTTATTTAAGCCATTTGGAGACTTGCTGTTCAAGTTTAAAATGTATTTTGTCTCCAATTGCCTCAAAAGTTTCTCTCTATCCCCGCCTCTTTTGGGTACCGGTACCGTATCAATGACAAAGTACAAAAGACAATTGATTTCTTTATCGTGCGTTGCCTTGAAATCTCTTGCTACCGGATAGGTAGGATTGCAGTTAATTATTGCTCTGATGTGTTGTAAGATTCTCACGTGCACCGGGTGCTTATTCCTTCCCACGTACCTAAGCCCACAGGTGCACGTGAGTACATATGCGGCAAATTCTGTGCAGCAGTTGTAATTTCCCTTGATGTCCATTTCATAATCGTTAAAAGGCGTGCTGTATTTGGTGGTGTTCTTCCCAAACTTGCACGCCCGACAGGCATCGCATTTAAAGAACCCCTGTTTGGCAGGCAGCCAAGTTTTAGTAACAGGAGCCCCTGTTACTGGGGTTTTAGATAAATAAGAGGCCATATTTCTGCTTTTCCTAAAGGTTACACTGGGCTAATCAGGTAAACTCTCTTTTAAAAAGCTATCAGTTAGCACAATTGGCCAATTCTTATTTACAATGGTTTTTATTTTGCGCTCCTGCCTACTGAATGTAATTATTAATCTTGGTGCCTCATTACTCTTAGTGATCTCATTTTCTACATTATAGGTCATTGGCAGTACCTCAGATCTGGGCCTTTCACTGGCTTTAAGTGTGGCTTTAGTTAAGATGTCCTCTGTATAGCCCCTTCTTTTCATCCTTTCTAAGCTTTCGTTTTTGCATTTTTCAAATTCTTCAGGGGTGCTGCATATGCGCTTCAATCGCAAGATTTCTCCATAAGGGATACTTGCGATTAGATGTTTCGGGTGTGCAATAGAGGCATGGAGAATTGCATTTCCTGCCGTAGGTTTATATATATAAATTCAAACTAAACCACATTCACTGGATGATGTCATTTGAGATGTCATCAGTGATGTCACTAGCCATGTCATGAATGATGTTATATGTGACATCATCAGCAGTGCATTGCGGGTCTGCGAGTTATAGTTAGCAGAACTAACTATAACAGAGAAATTTCCATGGTTTTGTACGAGTGAAATGTCCAGCTAACTATAACACCCCTGAAACCTATGTTTTTTTCAGTGAATTTCTAAGGTTTTTTTAAATGCTAATTTCGAACTATAACGTCTCTGAAACCTATATGTGTGTATATATATATATACAAAACTTTGTAATTTGCGGGATGTTGCACACATAATCTACAGATATAAGATCAATTTGACCATGTTTATGACTAGTTTCAGACTAGGGCACTAGCCCTGAATTTTCTTTAAATCACTATGGTTTTGCAAATACGGATCCAAATTGTTAAATGTATATAAATTTGTGATGTTCAACATGGGGTTAATGGTAAGGGCGGTTCTTACCTGTGTGGCACCGCCCACCATGTATTCTCCACTCCTTAAGTACCCTCTTCCATTACAAGCAATGTATCATGTGATCAAGCCTCCGGCTGGAGGGGAAACACGTCATGCGGGCTTGCTGGGTTGTAAACTTTAAACTGAATTAAATCACTGCACTGGAATTCTCTTTGGGCCTGCCTTTTTCGTTTTACCTGACAGTCTGCATTCGACTGTTGATGCTGTGAGAGCGGTATCGAGCGAAGTAAGAAGGATATATACAAACCTATACCTCTCTGAAGAGCTCTAATTAGAGTGAAACACTGTGTCAGGGGTTGCTTTTACTCATTTCAGGTTGTTTAGGTTGGTATTTTACCAATTCAAAGCTGTAATACTGTGCCTGGAGTGATGAATGGCTTTTGTCATTTTACAGCTCGGCAAGGACAGCACTGTGCTAGTCCTATGCTTAAAGACTTTGCTGTAGAAATGGCTAAAGACTTTGTCCTTTTCTATCTCCGCGTGGATGGCACTGTGCTAATCCTATGCTTAAAGATTTTGATAGAAAAACAGACATTTGAGGTGAGCAGATCTAGAGTGTCGCTGGTGTTGAGAGTGCTCTAATAGGAGCTGCTTTCCACCTAAACTGAGAACTACCCAGAGTTTTCTCCTTCATTTTTGCATAATTTATGCATCACTCTATGCCTGGAAGGGTTTTGTTTTAACTTATACTGGGTGTTCCCTTGTGTCTGGACAAAACTATACCTCTCTGAAGAGCTCTAATTAGAGCAAAACACTGTGTCAGGGGTTGCTTTTACTCATTTCAGGTTGGCTTGAGTTGGTATTTTACCAATTCAAATCTGTAATACTGTGCCTGGAATGATAAATGGCTTTTGTCATTTTACAGCTCGACAAGGACAGCACTGTGCTAGTCCTATGTTTAAAGACTTTGCTGTAGAAAGGCAAAAGACTGTGTCCTTTTCTATCTCGGCGTGGATGGCACTGTGCTAATCCCATGCTTAAAGACTTTGATAGAAAAACAGACATTTGAGGTGAGCAGATCTAGAGTGTCGCTGGTGTTGAGAGTGCTCTAACAGGAGCTGCTTTCCACCTAAACTGAGAACTACCCAGAGTTCTCTCCTTCTTTTTTGTATATATATATCTATATATATGTATTTTAAGAGTGCCTCCCGGCTGCGACAAGCTACAGGAGACGGACCTGATGGAAGAGGCCACTGTGTGAGGCCCGCCTCGGTCGGGCGAATGGAATTTGGCAGCAGCTAGGGTATGCGGAAGAAGTTTCTGAAGCACGGCAAACTCGGCGTTTTAAAAGAAAGGCTACATCAATGGTCGTAAAACTGTACCTGCACATTGTGGCCGAGATATGGAAATGCCCTTGTTAATGCGTGATTCGCACTTGGCACACGCTGTGAGAAGTGGAGTTTTGCCATTATCGACACTGAAATCCGGAGAAGAAAACGGAGGACAGGTAAAAAGGACTCTGGGAACTGTAGTCCCATACAATTGAAGGATACACCAACGAGACTAAGCAGCAAAGAAAACCATAGAAAAATGAACATTCTTTAGGGGTTACTATTAACCACCAAATAAATATGGTACTCAGCTCTGCAGCTGGAATGAATTGTAACCATTTAAAACATTCATGAGTAATGATGGACCGGTCCCCTTAAATCTGAAAGAAAATTGACTTTGGTCCTTTTTCAGTGTTTAAGAAGCTACGTTGCTTTAAAACCTGTAACAAACCTACTGATGTAGGAGCTACTGGAATTTGAAAAAGAGTCATGGGACTCGAAACGTGTTATGCCTGAACTTTCTATTTTAACAAAATCAACCTGAAGAGTTTTGCTGGTGTGGCCTGGATGCGTCGCAGAAGCAGCGCGTGAGGTTGTATGTATATATATATATATTCACAGAAAAAACCATAGGTTATAGTCCATATATAGTTAGGAATTTGCATTTACAAAACCTTGAAAATTCAATGAAAAAACCATTGGTTATAGAAGATATATAGTTAGGAATTTGCATTTACAAAACCTTGAAAATTCAATGAAAAAACCATTGGTTATAGAACATATATAGTTAGGAATTTGCATTTACAAAACCTTATTTTACTCGCATAAAACCATTGAAATTCCATATATAGTTAGATGCGCTAACTATATATCGCGCACCCGCAATCCACTGCTGATGATGTCACATATTACATCATTCATGACATGGTCAGTGACATCACTGATGACATCACTGATGACATCTCAAATGACATCACTGACAACATCTCAAATGACATCACTGATGACATCACTGATGACATCTCATTTGACATTACTGATCACATCACTGATGACATCATTCATGTGATAATACGGTGAACCTCTTCAGACTCTAATATAACCTTAGATACAATCAGTGTAAACAGACACTCACAGACTGTCACTCATCCATGGAGTTACTCACACACCTAGTCAGTCATGCAAAGAATCAATCACACCTCCATTTCCTCAACTATACAGTTATACAAACTTTACTTATTCAAACATATACTAACACATATTTACTCGCTTATACAATCCCTGATACAAGTTCACAATGATCCATACAGCCACTCACACATTCACTGGCTCTTATGCACAGTTATTTATATATGTCAACTCTCACATGTACTGTGTTTTACATATGTACTTACTTTGACATGTAGCACTGAGATATCCATTCACTCACCAATACACTCATGCACACAGTCAACCGCCCATACAGCTGTTTCCACATGCACTTTTGAACCCATACATCTAGTGAATCCACTGCTCACACATCTATGCACAGAGTCACACACCCCCCAGACACCCACACACACACACTCGCTCTCCCATACAAATACTTGGGCAACCAATCAATAACCCATATAGTTACTCATATAGGTACAGAATAACACATGCAGCATCTTATACAACAACAGACATACTGATGCACACATTCAGACAGTTCAGTCACTAACCAATGCACTCAGTGAGACACATTTAATCACTCTCTCATACAGTCAGTCATGCACCTACTAAATCCTTTATCCAGACACTTATACATCCACTCATTCTTCAATATGTAAGACATATTTTAACTTTACAGAAACATACAGTCACTGGATAATGTCATCAGTGATGTCATCAGTGATGTCACTGACCATGTCATGAATGATGTAATATGTGACATCATCAGCAGTGGATTGCGGGTGCGCGATATATAGTTAGCGCATCTAACTATATATGGAATTTCAATGGTTTTATGCGAGTAAAATAAGGTTTTGTAAATGCAAATTCCTAACTATATATGTTCTATAACCAATGGTTTTTTCATTGAATTTTCAAGGTTTTGTAAATGCAAATTCCTAACTATATATCTTCTATAACCAATGGTTTTTTCATTGAATTTTCAAGGTTTTGTAAATGCAAATTCCTAACTATATATGGACTATAACCTATGGTTTTTTCTGTGAATTTCATTGGTTTTTTAAAAGCTAACATCTGTAGCTGTAAAATGTATTCTACTTTAAAACCCAAAATATATTTCAGATGTTTATTGATAATTTTAATTGAAATATTTTTTTTCTTCGCTTCCGGTAAGCGAACCGGGAAGCTTTCCGTTAGCTCATCTTGATGCCGCGATCTAGTACGCGAACCGGTAAACCTTACGTTAGCGGAACTGTGACGCGTCGCGGAAGCGCGACGTATAATTGTCACGAATGCGTCTTATGACGCGCCGCTTTAGCGCTCCCGAAAGTGCTCGGGACCGCGAACCGGAAACGATGCGGGACGCGGCGCGCACCGCGTAACGTGAGCGGAACAAGTCATGTGAATTGTTTATCGAAGTTTTCATTGGTTCATTTCACTTTTGGTTTCCAAATGATGTATGACTAGGTCATGTGATCTAAAAATAACACTTTTCATTGGTTCCAAACTTTTGCTTTTCCAAAATCACGTAAACCCCTTCTTCTTTCCTCACTCTGACTTTCATCTTGGTGAGAGAAAGACCATTTTCCATTTTGATTACAATGGCTTCTATCTTTGCTTCAGCTGGTGGACCCCCACCACCACCTCAACCTCCTCATGACAAGAGAGGACCACCATCTCAATTCATCTCAAACAGAGAGGAAGAAGAAGACGACTTAGAAGAAGAGGACACTGATGAACCTGAATTTATTCCGGAGTTGCCCCGTGTTTCCAGAAGGAAAACAAGTTTCATTTGGCAATTTTTCTCAATTCCTCGAGGGGAGAAGAAAGTTAATGCAAAATATGCCACCTGCCTAATTTGCAAAAAAAGATTATCTCGAGGCACAGAGAAAAAGTATAGTATGGGCAACTATACTATGCATCGCCATATGGTCAGGTGGCATCCATTAAATTACAGCCGGGCAGAGTTAAGGGATCTGCAAGATAATCCCCCGACAACTCCTGTGGCCAAATCAACTTCTAATATAAATTTGACTGTAAGAGAGGCACAGGAAACTGTGCCAAACATACAGCCAAACTTCAAGCACATGAAGTTTACGTGCATACATTGTGGTGCTATGCTCTCATGTGGCAACATGAGCGTAAACTTAATAAACTTGGTGTATGATAACCATAACTGCCCTAACCCACCCAAGCAGTAATTTTTTCTTTGCTCCTGTTGAGCCCTTTTCGATGCCTGTTTTTTTGTTGTTTCCCCTCCATGAAAAACACAAAAAAAACATAAAACTGTTCTAAAAATACAAAAAAAACAAAAAATGTTCAGAAAATAAAAAAAAATTAAAAAACATCAAAAACATTAAAAAAAAGTTCTTTTCAGAACTACCTCCCCTTTCAAATAAAATTGCTAGAATGTTTAACACTCTAGCAAGCTCTATTTCTTTTGGTTCGCTTCAAGTTCGCTGACCGGTTCGCGAACTTGAAGCAAACCAAAAAAATATTTTTTAAAAAAAAAGAAGAGTTAGTATAAGGGAAGTAAACAGAGAATAATGTAAAAAGAAAGACAGCTATAGAGAGTAAATCAGAGATAGTGTCAGTGACATCATCAGCAGTGCATTGCGGGTAAAAAGAGTAGAAAACATTTACCTTATAATTCTTGTTACCTTTTTTAAATATTTTTTCATACTTTCAATCTGTAAAAGAGAAAACATACATTTCCGAAAATATTACTACATGTATTTAAAAATTACAAAAGAAAAGGGAAAAGGTTCAAGAAGAAACACTTTTTCAACAATTTTGACATTTACAGAAGCCTCTGCTTCTCTACGTCCCCTACACAATCCTAAAGATATATATTTTAAATAAACAGTATCTTCATGCTGATGAACTGAGACCTATTTTTCAACATGGTACTTCTTTTGCACTGCTGATGTCTCACAATAGTGATGCAATAGCAGCGCAAAAAAGATGTAAAGCCATCATAAAATTGTCTCTAATATTTTAAATGATAGTTTCAGGATGCAAATAAGATGTGTGCTTTGAAGAGCTTTCTTTGAGGTGAGGCCTATTCCTTTTTTTAAAAAAAACAGTACCCAGAAATACAGCACTATAAGCATTAAAATTGACACTTACAGAAGACTCAGTTTTTCCATATCTACCTCACATTTCTAAATGTATATCATAAGTACAAACAGAAGAACATTAATTATACATGTTTTATGGTTTATTTTTGCTGTTCTCAGAATGTATCAAATTTCACTTAAATCAGTGACTTGAACGTATTCATCATGTAACAGCGGGGAAAAAAAACACAATCAAAATGACTGTGTTTAAAAAACCCATACAACCTAAGAAATCTGATTTCAAAACTCCTTAAAATTAACTTACTTTCAATGACGTCGAAGGATCTCCTATGAACAGCATTCACTCTGTTGTGCTATAAATATTTTCAGCCCGCCACTTTCTGAAATAAAACCTCCATCGATACGAAAAATATGTTACATAGAAGAAAACAGTTCTCTCATTCTATCACATGTTTCCACTAGGCCAAATCATGTTGCCGCGATTCGCTACTCTTGTAATTCTTCCAATCAAATCCCGACATTTTCTATTTTCGCAACTTTCTAAAAAAAAACATTTGAGATTATATTCACAATCCTGGACTACTAATATCTTACCCTTCTTTGTCACTCATGTTCTCCTTTTCCTATGACACTGATACTGCTTACTATGAAGCAGACTTACTTGCATCAGGTTTATATAGTTGGATTTTTAAATTGACATTATAATTAAAAGTTTTGGACCAATAATCTAGACAGCATTGCAGACTTACATTCCCTCTACTTCATGAACCTTTTGCAATTCTTCACAAAAAATCCCGAGATTCTTTCATTAAAATTTTGGTTTTAAAAACACCAGGTAAGAATTTTTAAGGTCAAACGGCAATTTTTTTTTTAAAGTTACAACGGAATCATTGCAGAATGACCAGCCGTTTCCAGACTTTAAATAAGCTGTATAATGTCCTGATGTTGTTGAAGGACCATCGTGATAGATAATTGCTACAGTTACAAAAGTCCTTCCTGATATTGAAAGCTGAGAAGCCACAAATTTTTTTATTAAAGTTGACAATTTTGATCCATCAGGCCTACATCGTTGAATCATTAAAATGACATACTGTCCATATCTACGTATAAATAATGTTGACATCATTTCAGATTTACATTGGCTACACTCCATGTTGTGATCCGCTGCATTTATTAGCTTATTAAAGGAGACTGATTTACTGTCTGGCAAAGTTAAATATATAAATCTTTCTGAGTCTACACTAGTAGTACTTGATACCCTACAATTCTCGCAGTCATGCTGCCATTGATAAGAAAGCCCAAACAGGTGATCTACATCTACACCCTCATCTTGCAATACATCAAGCATATACATTAAAAACTCCTGACAATCTTGCTGATTATTTTCAGAGAAGTCTGTTTGCCCTGAACATTCATCTAACAGATAACGAACTTCAGACACACTTTCTACTTTTGTTCGATCACTGCTACATTTCTCGAAAACAGAATTCAATAAACAGCATAAAATTTGTTCTGAATTCAACAGAATCTGTTCTTTTAAACTCTCTAGTGAAAAGAGAACATTAACCACTACATTTGCATAGCAGTTGACACCAGAACTGTTTTCAAATTGAAAACCGACAACATCTTCAACAGAATCCACTTTCTTTCTGCTAACAATTTTCGGTTCATTAACTTTTAGTCTTTTTGCAACAACCTCCCTACTATTACTGATATTTCTACGTTTCCGGCCTACCACACGTTTCTCAAACAAAGGATATTGAGGCAAATGTGGCGCATACTCTCTTCTTTTGCCTGACGCATATTTTCATGCAGTTCAGCATAATTGAAGTTTAACCATATATTGACGTTGCCAATGCTCCCTAGGCACTTCCTGGTATCTTCATGCGTGAGTATTTTGAACACAGGTTCTCCTTTTACTGGTGTCAGCTGCAGAAGATCTCCGAAAACAATGATGTGTTTGCCACCAAATAACACATCATATTCAGTTTTAAGTACTTCTTGCATTCTCAAATGCACAAAGGCAAGCATGATATTGGAAACCATGCTTACTTCGTCAATGATAAGTAGTTTCATTTTCCTCAAGACTCTTGAAACTTCAAAGCAAGCATCCCCAGTTAACTTGTGATATTGTAATTTGTTGTCATGCTCCACCGGCAGCATCAGTAGACGATGCAAAGTAATACCTTTAATGTTATGTGCTGCAAGTCCAGTAGGAGCGGTGACAACACAAGACAGCGATGACTCAGTCCTTTCCTGCAAATAGCATGAAATTGCTTTAATAAGGAAACTTTTTCCAGTTCCCGCTTCTCCACTCACATACAGTCGGACAGGCTTCAACGATGTACATGAGCACTCTTTCTTCTCATGACTTAATCCATGCTCAATTTGCTTGGTAACTTCTTCATATATTTTCCTCTGCTCAACATTGAGTTGTTTTTCCAAGTCTTCTAAGTTAACTGAATCCTCCTGAGCATGTGCCATGGCTCTTTCCACTTCATTCATAGCAGTGGCAGCTTCATTTTCGATAATAGGTCCTCCAAGTGGATCTTGACTCAATGAAACAGAACTCTGACTGTCCTGAGAACTGTCTCTGGCAATCTCGGCTGCAATCGTTGCTTCCTGCTCAATTTCCAAAGTTAGCATTTCTTGATATTTGAGAAAAGCAGGACATTCTATGCTATCCTTAGCAGCAGTGAAAGAGTCTTCGTAACAGAGGAAATCTCCAAGCAGTTCCTCTTCTGCACGCCAAGGCTTGAAAAGTTGCAAAAGTGCTAAATAGAAAAACTCCTTTGTTTCTGAAGATTCGCCACTCAATTTTCGATGGTTTACTAATTGGCATTTTCTTTGCTTGACCAGGCATCCCTCACTTCCAATTACAGCATACACTCCTTTCTCAATATCTTCTTTGATGTTCCTCTTGAATATATAATTTTGTAGAACCTCATATAGACAAACATTCTCAAGGTGACTGCTTCGATTTGGATAATATGTATCCAACATGTTGGTCTTCAAAATGTCAGTACTGTTTGGTTCCTTTTCTGCCAAATATTCAATTTCCCGGACAGGTTTTAGAACCCGATTTCGCGTTGCAGCAAGACCAAGACTCGCCCAAACAATACTCCTGGATTTGGCATAGAGACTTGCTGAAGACAATCGATCTGAACATTCGTAAGCTCCGATTTCTCGATGCGACAACATCTTCAGACTGAAACTGTACAACTTCTTGCTGAGGCTCTTTTCATGGGAAATGTCCTCCCACATATCCTTCAGTTCTGTCTTTTCTTTTTTGGTGATGTAAGATGTCACATACCGAGCCACAGCCATACAGTTGTCACCCACAAACTGTATATCCATGTTAGCATTCCACATGGACAAAATCACTGGGTTGTAGTCGTTGATGTACTTGGACTCTTCGTTCCTTTTCAAATTGTATGTATTTTTGGGTGATTTCCTCGTCACATTATGTCGCAGTGAAGACATCAAACTGTTCACTTTTCCTTTAGAAATCACCGGTCGTGGAAAGTGGAAACGACATTTGGTGTAGAACTTGTCCTTGTTTCTGAATTTACGACGACAGTACTTTCCACAACGATGGCTTTGGAAACATAAAACTTGTTCTCTTAGGCTTTTCTTCTCCGTTGCGTTTGGAACAGCACACGTAGAATACTGTTCTATGAAATTCATCACTAAGTCATCCGGATCTGTTCCAAATTTAGGTGCATCCTTGATCCATAACAACATATGTATATGAGGAGCACCTCTTGCTTGGTACTCCTTTCTCCAGAAGAAATCCAACACCTCTCCAAGAGGTGGATTCTTCTTATTTGTGATGAAAGACATCATAGCTTCAAATCTATGATTGAAGTACCTGCATACATTCACAGGATCCAAAGAACACAGTTCTCCAGGTGTCTTGAATTCAATGTTTTCAATATTTCCATTTGCCTCCCGTAGAAATTCAAGTAAGTCTTCCCAGCCATACTCGGCACAGCTCAGAGTGAGGAACCATGTCGGAGTTCCTAAGTTCCTCAGCATACATTTTAAATCACCATGACGACGGTACCAGTACTCATTAGTACCACGCTGACACGCCATGAGATTAATTAAGTGAGAATCCAAAATACTGTCTTGGACATTGACTTAATGCATAAAGTCCCTTGCCGAGATATTTCGCATCTGTATACCACTTTTTAAGATGTGGTTAACTGCATATGACAGTCCAGACAGATCGCTTTCAAACAGGAGATGAAACAAATATGGAATGCATTGACGAAACCTAGGATCGCCTGCATACAATCGTAAAGTCCGGTATTCAGACGCAGGAATTTGATGAGGTCGCTCATCATATCTTCCTCCTCGACCTGTTGGAAATAGCTGTGGGAAACACCGAGCTTCCAAACTTTCCTCCCAAACACTAATGGGACTCCCTTTAGCTTGTTTCATTTGAAACAACTCAATAGCATTCCCCATGACTTCCTTGGAATGCAAAGGATGAACACTATAATGTTCATATATTTCTTCACTTTTAGAATCCTCTACTTTCTCAATTTGGCCAACACACAAATCGCTATCCTCTTCATCACTTACTTCCTCTTCTGCAACATATACATTCTTATAGTACTTATTATTTGTCTTCAAATACACTGTTGCTTTTTTGACTTTCCTAACATCCACTAAATCTTGCCATATTTTCTTATTCTTTGTCGGAACCCCATTAACTAAGATAACCAGAGGTTCCTCTTCCACTTTTTCTATTCCAATTGTGTTAATGTTTTTGTTCAAATCTAGAGGCAAATAAACAACTCTTCCCTTTAATCCTCGCTGTAAATCTGCTGGAGGCAACTTCCCTGTCTTTGGCTCCATTCTTACAATAGCCTGAAAGGGATGGATACTTTGAATCAAAATACATTCATAAGTATTTAAATCCTTCAATTCAGAAGGAATCTCAACCAATTCCAGATTAATATGTACTGCCCTAGCAGGCATCTGGTTTTGGTTTAATTTATTACAACAATAAGTACACACACGTTGATCCAATCCTAAATCATAATAATTTTCTACCATCAAGTATGTGGCAAAATCCTTCCATTCACTATTATTTTCCCTTTCACTTTTTCCATATAAATCCACTACTTTAGTCTGATTCTTATAATAAGTGCGTCGACAACATACACAAGTGAAATTAGGCCTCTCACTTGATTTCATCTGAAAAGTGGCAATTTCCTTCTGAAAATTATCTGTACTGGAAACCTGTACATTATCTTCAACATTACCCTCTACTTCAGGGTCAATTTGAACATTCTCATCTTTACTACTAAAGTAACAAAACTCAATTTCTTCACAAATATTCTTCACATCTATTTCTGAACCATGCAAAAGAGCAGCACATAATTGTTTAAGCATAATTGCTGGACTCTTAGCATAATACAACATTCTCACTAATTTTCTCACTTTATTATGATGCACTGCTACCATCCTGAAATGATGAAAAACACTCTGGCATACTCTCCTGGAAAGACAAGCCAGTGAATGACCACACAAACCTGTCATTTGTCTCACTCTGCAAGGATCTAAATTTTGCAACAACTTAATTTTCTGCTTCAAACTTTTCTTATTAAATGTCCGTATAAAATCACAAAGCAAATTGATGGAAACCTGTCGCACACTGCAAATAGAACTACACTTCCAAATGTACACAGGACCCTTAGGACGTCTTCCTAAAACCTCATGACCTAACACCTCATCTGTCTCTGTTGTCACAAGTTTTTCTTTTTCAACAGGACAACCATCCTTCACTTCATAAGCTCGACCACTGGTGTCAACTGCAAACACCAAATCATTATCCTGAAAATAACTCTCCTCATTAAAAAATGCCTCAGAACTTGAACTATGCATCCATTCTCCGGAAAAAACTTCACAAAAGTTACTACGATTTACTACTCTCTTCCATCTACTGTTTGTTTTGAAATCAGAAATTACCTTGCTTAGTTTCCTAATTCTATTGATTACCAAAATAAACAACTTCCGCTTAATTTCAAAAGCATGATCAATAATTTTCTCTACATTTTTCTTCTTCTTATAAAATGCCGCTTTCTGTTGGCCTTTTTTAATATTTCTTAATAAATTAACTATTATCCTGTTACGGAACATTCGATGTCGAATGTCCCTAAACTGTTGTTTCCTTCTACTATCATGCACAGAGTTATCTCTTCCTCTACCAATAACATTTTTGATGGCTCTTTCCTTTCCATTTAAATTACTCTTCTTTTTCTGAACTGAAACATTTTGGCGAAAAATACTTTGTTTTCTAAAAATACTTTTTTGGGGAAGAGGACTGCTGCAATAAAACATCATCCTGCTGTCTTTGACGTTTTCTAGCCTTTCGAATTCTATTTTTCGTAGGCATTTTTCAAATTTAAAAAAGATCTGCAGTTAAATCTGTGGAAAAATATAATGAAAAATGTTATTAAGCACTATTACCAAATAGTAAATGAATAACAGTCATCAAAAACTTAATGTCCTACTTATTATTTAACATAGAAAATCTTTTGCACCAGCACTGCATCACAAGGACATTTTCAGTCATTTCCTCTTGAATGCAGATATACAATTGATTTATGTGCCGTGTTTATAAACGATTTTTTGAAATCAATTACATTTCTGGATATGTACTGCTAGAGCTTTATAGGTTACTTTGGGTCATATTTATAAGGCATATGAGTGTCTATAATGTTATTTTTCCTTTTTAAATGGAAAGCGTTGTTCATGGTGCAAGTTTCTTATAAATACGCTTCCACCTGCGAAACGGAACTTTGCGCACAGAAAGCTGATTGGCTCTCCGGTGTCTGTCAACATTCTAAACAGACCGGAGCGGCCGCCATCTTATCTCTCGGTAGGATCGAGAGAGAAGAAGAGGTGAAAAACGAAGGGGGAATTTAATGAAAGGGGGCAAGGTATACCCCTCTTGACCCCCTAGGAATGTTGTTGGGGTTTTTAAAGGGTCCTGTGGGGAAAATAAAAAAAATATATTTTTCACGGTAGAAGCGCTTTCCGAACACCGAACTGGGCCGCAAACTGCTGGCAAAACGGGAATAGGTATAAGGGGGTGCGGGAGACCATTTTGTGCTTCGTTTTAATTAAATTACTAAGTATAAGGGGGTGCGGGAGACGTATCCTAATCCCTTATATTTTCTGAGGGTGGCTGAGAAGGCTCATATATGTTGATACATGTGTTCCAGCGGCTCTGTGTGAGCTTTTTTTTTTCTTTGCTGCGTCACGTTTGTTAACGTTCGATTCAAAGGAAATCGGGAAGTGTTGACAACCATTTTGTCAGTGCGATAAAATATTTCGTTATAAATGAATCCTTATTGATAAACATTGTCTGCGCCATCTTGTCTTTTTTACAATGCCACAATTTTGTCGTACACGGTAGCCATTTTAGATGCCAGGCCGGTCCCAGGCTATCACCTAGCCCTGCGGATGTAGTTTATGGCCCCAGCTGTAGAGAATCCACACATACCAACCCTCCCGATTCAAGCGTCAGACTACTGATTTCAGTGCTACTCTCCCGCCTCCCGATTCCTGCAACCAAAAACGCGGGGGTATATTACCAACCACTAGCGATAACTTCTTTAGAGACAAAAATTATCGCCGCACATCGGCGATTTTTATCGCAGATAAACCTTGCTATTAGCAAGGTTTATCGCAAATGCGATAAAAAACGGCCGCAATGCATGAATATCGCTGAAAAGTCAGCAATATTCATGCATTATCCAGCAAATGCTCTTAGCCATGTTATCCACCTCTCATTAGATAACATGGCTAAGAACTGCTCGCAAATGCGATAAGAAGCGGCCGCAATGCATCAATATTGCTGAAAAGTCAGCGATATTCATGCATTATCCAGCATATGCTTTTAGCCATGTTATCCACCTCCCATTGGATAACATGGCTAAGAACTGCTCATGGTCCCATGAGGAACGCTTTCCATTTAAAAACGAAAAAATAACATTATAGAAAAGAATCGTTTTTAAACACAACATATAAATCAATTGTATACCTGCATTCAAGAAGAAATGACTGAAAATATCCTTGAGACACATGAAAGCGTTTTCTGGAATGCCCTAGCACCATTTTTTGGACATTATTAACATGGCTATGTAACTCCCATAATCAAAATCTAAATTTGCCAAGCGCAGGTGGCAACGTATTTACAAGACACTTGCCCCATGAGGAATGCTTTCCATTTAAAAAGGAAAAAAATAACATCAATTACACTCAAATGCCTTATAAATATGACCCAAAGCTCTAGCAGTACATATCCAGAAATGTAATTAATTTCAAAAATGGTTTTTAAAAACAACATATCTGTTTCAGCTTTCATAAGAGACCATGGAATGGGCTTCCTATACAACAATAACTTGTGTTACTGCATGCCAGAATGCTACACCGAATATGCAATTACAATTTCTCAAAGTAACAAAATCTATTTCTATACCACTACAGACAAAGCCACAGTTTAAAAACACATCTTTCTTCATCATTTTCTCCTTAGCAAGGTTTATCGCAAATGCGAAAAAAACGGCCGCAATGCATAAATATCGCTGAAAAGTGAACGATATTCATGCATTATCCAACAGATGCTCTTAGCCATGTTATCCACCTCCCATTAGATAACATGGCGAAGAACTGCTCGCAAATGCGAAAAAAAACGGCCGCAATGCATGAATATCGTTGAAAAGTCAGCGATATTCATGCATTGTCCAGCAAATGCTCTGAGCCATGTTATCCACTTCCCATTAAATAACATGGCTAAGAACTGCTCAGGGCCCCATGAGGAACGCTTTCCATTTAAAAAGGAAAACAACAATAACTTGTGTTACTGCATGCCAGAATGCTACACCGAATATGCAATTACAATTTCTCAAAGTAACAAAATCTATTTCTATATCACTACAGACAAAGCCACAGTTTAAAAACACTGCTTTCTTCATCATTTTCTCCTTAATTCATACTATTCTCTATCTAAAATAAATAAATCTTTTCTCACCTTAGCAAATACTTTTTGAGTTTTGAAAACAGTCTCAGAAATACACCAAATTGTCTTCAGCAGAAGAAAGAGGATGCACTCCAGAGGCTGCAGCTATTGAAAGCACAGAAATACAGATATTCATTTCACATATCTCTCATATTAGCCAATCATAACTCTTCCCTCACTTTTTTCAAATCAAAACCCTTCCCCCCTCTGCCCTCTCTACCTTTTTTCCATAGCAACGACCTCCTGGAAGACCTCTCACGTTTGCAAATTCACACAACAATGTTTCAATTGAACTCTGAACTCTCAGTGCACCTGCGTATCCAGTGCAATCTTTCATTAAAAGTTTCTTCCTTGACCATTCAAATTACATCTTTCAAAGAACACATCCATGCACCCTAACTTTCTGTTTTCAGAAATGGAAATACACCAATCACTGCTAATGAATCATTAGCATTGGAAATCCACAGTTTTTTTTCTTTACAAACTCCTACTGTTTCAACTGCCCTTTCATTACCATACTTCATCTGACTGCAGCACAACCTTCTCCCACCATGTTTAACGTCTGGATTGTTGGACATAGTTACATCCACTGGGCTCAAAGGTATGCCGAGAACAGAAATTTACACAACCTCAATTTACAAGATGTGGAAATTAAGTGGTTGGGCCAAAGAGGATTAAAATGTCACCAATTGATACCATTGGTGAAAACCTTTATGCATTTGCCAAAACCTGACCTGTTAATTGTGCACTGTGGAGGTAATGATTTGGGCACTTTGACAGGAGTAGGTCTGGAAATGCTATTAAAGGACACCTTTGAGCAATTAATGGCACTTTTTCCTCAAACTGCCTTGGTATATTCCAATATATGCCAAAGACAGAAATGGAGGTGGTCCAACCAATTTTGTCCACAAATTGAGAAGTCGAGGAAGCATGTAAACAAATCTGTTTCAGCTTTCATGAGAGACCATGGAATGGGCTCCCTGTACAACAATAACTTGCGTTACTACATGCAAGATATCTACAGAGGAGATGGAGTTCACTTCTCAGATGAGGGCAACAGAATTTTCATTCTGAATTTAAGAATGTGCATTGGTACCTACTTATAAGTACCTAAATGTACCATAAACCCAAAAGCTCTTCTCAGACCTACCCTTCATCTAATCACTCACAATTATTATTTTTTTCTAACTTTTTTCGCTAATTTTCCACAAAATACGCTCCCCGGTTCGCTAACCGAAAGCTAACCTCGCGGAATTTTTAAAAAAAATGTTTTTTTCCGCACATTTAAACCTCGTCAGCCACCCTCAGAAAACCTAGGGGGTCAAGATAAGTCTACCGTGCCCCCTTCTACACATTCTGAACATTATTTGCCCTCCATCTTGTTTCTTAATGCGACCGAAACACAAAATGGTGGACTCCCGTGACGCTTAAGGTTCGCTAACCGGGCCGCTTTCCAGAAAGCGGTCCTAAAAAAAGGTGGGAAAGTAATTAGCAGAAAAACGACTAGAGACACTCTCACCAAATATAGATTACCTCATACTACATAACAATCCCTTTCATTCTCACAAATTTGATTGAAATTTCATTTAGCCATTTAGCCTGTAGACCTATCTAAATACCCTGAGGTAAATTACTTCACAAAACACATATAAAATATTGGAATTGACAACCAATGAAAACTTTACTTTCATTTACAATTTTTATTACCTGACATTTGATTGGTTATATACCTGAATATATATAAAGGAAGAGAAGGAAACACAGCCATTTTCACTGCTACTTCCTGAACTACATTTAAAGAGCCTTTTCACCTCCCTGTAAAGTTATTTGATAATTTGTAAGTGGCACTTTAAATTAATTTGTAAAAATGTTTATTGATAATTATTTACTGACCCCCTGCTATAGTTATAGATACAGATAACCTCCTCTGTTACATTTATTGATTGACTTACACTTCTCTGCTATAATTATGAATTTACTTACTTTAACTTCACTGTTAAAAAAACAGAACAACATGTCTGAACTTAAACCCAACAGTGCCCTAAGTCTTCTAATATAATTTTTTTTTTTAGGCAATTTACAGCAAAAAAATGGAAGGGGAGCAAGAAGAAACTAATGTTTCCTTCGAGATTACATCCGAAGACATTGTAACTGAAGAAAATGTGGATGAAGATTTTATGGATCAATCTTTTGACGAACAATTTATTCAAACCTTACAAGAGACAGAAACATCCATGTTCGACGAGATACCAGATGATATAATGCTGGAAGTTTTAATAAACAATGAAAATAATAAATAATTTTTTTTAAAATCAAAATAAATAAATAAATTAAAAAAACGAACAAAAACAACAAATAATTAACATACAGTATTAGAAAAGTCTATCATTCTTTTATCCTTAAAGTACGCTGCCCAGAACGCTTTCCGGTTCGCGAACTTGGCGCTTACCACGCAAAAAAAAAAAATATATATTTTTTTTTTTTTTGAACCCTCCTAGGCCCTTTTAAAACCTCCACATAAAACCTAGGGGTCAACGAGGATCTACTATGCCCCCTTATGGTAACTACCCCCTTTGTTTTTGCCTCCTCTTGTCTCTCGATCCTACCGAGAGACAAGATGGCGGCCGCTCCGGACTGTTTAGAATGTTGACAGACACCGAAGGGCCAATCAGCTTCGCTTCGCAAAGTTCCGATACGCGAAAAGTTCGCTAACCGGATCGCTGCCCAGAGCGCTGTTACAGATATATATCTTGATTTAAACTGTAATTTCTCAAAATCCACTGAAGCACATATATTGAGACCTAGCAAAGGCACATCGGGCTAACAGTCCCTACAATTTTGCCAAGTTTCGTGAAAATCCATTCAGCCGTTCGGCCTAAAAGTGAGTCCAACCGCCCTATGGAAATTAACATGGGAAAAACGCGTTTTGGGACCCCCCTTTTTTCTCGGCCCCCCCTTGACGACCCCCCCCCCAAATTTTTAGGGGCTGCTCAGAAACAAAATGTGCCATTTTCCTGAAAATTTCAGCCGATTCCGTCCACAAACGCTAAAGTTATTAGACATAGAATTTTCAGAAATGCCATAGGGAAAAAATCCTAACTATATATACCTACTGGCGACCGCCAGTAGGTAATATATATAGATATATATATATTACCTACTGGCGGTCGCCAGTAGGTAGTTATAGTTAGGATTTTTTTCAATGTTAAATCTCAAAATTCTATTTGGAATAACTTTGGCGCCGGTTGACGAATCTGCCTGAAAATTTCCTCAAAATGGCCTCGCGGAGCTCCGGTCCTTCCCTGAAAGTTTGGGGGGATTTGTCAAGCGGGGGCTGAGATAAAAGGGGGGTCCCAAAACGCGTTTTCCCCATGTTAATTTCCATAGGGCGGTCGATTTCACTTTTAGCCCGAACGGCTGAATGGATTTACACCAAACTTGGCACAATTGTAGGCACTGGTAGCCCGATGTGCCTTTGCTATGTCTCAGGATATGTGCTCCAGTGGATTTTGAGTAATTTAGGTTAAAAAAAATATATATATCTAGAGCCGCGCCCCGGTACGCGCACCGGGGAGCGCTCAAAGCGCGCCACGCGACTTGCGCACGGAAAGCTGATTGGCTGTCCGTTGTCTGTAAACATTCTAAACAGTCCGCAGCAGCCGCCATCTTGTGTCTCGGTAGGATCGAGACATGAGAGGTGGCCAAAACAAAGGGGTAAAAGACCATAAGGGGGCAGAGTAGACACCCCCTGTCCCCCTAGGTTTGATGTGGGGGCCATTAAAGGGCCCCGCGGGGTCTCAAAAATTTTGGTTTTTTTTTCAATTTTCGCGGGGGAAGCACCCGGTACGCGCACTGGGGAGCGCACTATGGGAAAAAAAATCACTTAAAAAAATTGTATGTTTATTAATTGTTTTTTTGTTTCTTTTATTTTATGTAAGTACCTACATGTAGGTACCAATGCAGAGACTTAAATTTAATGTACACCATCTCCTCTGTAGATATCTTGCATGTTGTTATTGAAGTTTTTGTGGTATATGGAATCCATAACATAGTCTGTCTGGAAAGCAGAAACAGATCTTTTAAGCACTCCCTGAGAATTTCTAGGGGATCATGGGTAGTCTATCCTGATCCCTTATGATGAAAAAGAGGTGTAAAATATACATAGGAGATAATATAGTGGGAGAAAGGTAGTAACTATGAGTAAACTTACTATGTAACAGAAAAAAAGTTGCACAGTATACTATAAGTCTCATTTTATAATATAATTATTTTGGTAATACTTCATGAATTACATATAAAAATTAATATTGTCTCAAACAATTTAAAATTATTAAATATAAATGTATTCCTCTGATTCTTTTTCATAATTTAATAAAACTTGTAACATAATATTGTCCGGTATTTCCTCATAATTATAAGTACATGATTCCATTTGTTCCAAACATTCTATAAACTGTTGATCCAAAGAGTCATCCATGAAATCAACTTTATCTTTTTGCTCTTCTGGATTTTCCACTTTTACTTCGATAGAAGTAACATTTGCTTGTTTTTCTCCTTCCATTTTCTTTCTGAAAATTGCATAAAAATTAACTATATTAGTAGAGTTAGGGTACTGTTGGGTTTAAGTTTAGACAGGTACTTTTGAGTTTTTAACAGTCAAGTAATTTTTGGGCAGTGTATGGTTTCAGGCAGGAAGTAGAGTTATTAAAAAGTGCATTTGATTAAGCCTAAGTAAATTCATAATTATACCAGAGAAGCCTAACTCAATCCATAACTATTACACAGAAGTCTATTTCAATCTATAACTATTACAGAGGGATAGTATATAACTAACAGAATATTTTTTCTCAAATTAACTTAAAGTGCACAACATACTTCACTATCCAAAATAACTACTTACCTTGGAGAAATCAGTTGAAGTTGTCAGTGTTATTTGTTTTCAAACGTACTTCTGGAAGCAGTGTTCAAAATGGCTGTGTTTCCCTCTCTTCTTTTATATATATTTTTGTACATAACCAATCAAATGTCAGGAAATAATCGTAGAAAATGAAAGAAACTTTTTAATTGGTTGTAAATTCTAACACTTCATATGTGTTTTGGTCATGTAATTACAGGATATTTAGACAGGCCTGTAGCCTAAATGTCTCAATGGAATTCCACCAAATTTGGGCAAATGGTAGGGACTGCTATGTAGTAGGGCCTATTCTATATTTGATGAAAGTGTCTCCAGTGGTTTTTCTGAAAATTACTTTCCCACCTTTTTTTATGGAGCGCTCACCGGTGCGCGCTCCGATACGCGCATCGGCAGCGTTACGGGAGTCCTCCATTTTGTGTTTTGGTACAATCGAGACACAAGATGGAGGGCAAACAATGTTTGGTATGGCTAGAAGGGGGCACAGTAGAGACTTCTCGACCCTCTAGGTTTTCTGAGGGGGGCTTAGGAGGCTCATAAACGTTAACAAAATAAAAATTATTTATTTTTTCGCGGGGGGAGCGCTCGGTACGCGTACTGGGGAGCGTACTGGGGAGCGTACTTTGGTGAAAAAATAGTGAAAAAAGTTAGAAAAAGATAAACGTTTTGAATGATCAGAGGTAGGGTAGCTCTGAAAAGAGCTTTTGGGTTCTGTGGTTGAGTTAGGTACCTACAAGTAGGTTCCAATGCACAGTTTTAAATTTAGGAGGAATATTCTATTTCCCTCATTTGAGAAGTGCACACCATCTCCTCTGTAGTTGTCTTGCATGTTGTAACGCAAGTTGTTATTGTATATTGAACCCATTCCACAGTCTCTCATGTAAGCAGAAACAGATTTATTCACATGTTTCCGTGCTTTCTCAAATTGTGGACAAAATTGGTTGGACCAGTTCCATTTCTGTCTTTGGCATATATTTGAATATACCAAGGCAGTTTGTGGAAAAAGTATCATCAATTGATGAAAGGTGTCCTTTAAGAGAATTTCCAGACCAACCCCAGTCATAGTGCCCAAATCATTTCCACCACAGTGCACTATTAAGAGGTCAGGGCTTGGCAGATGCAAAAAGGTTTTCACCAATGGTATCAATTGATGACATCTTAATCCTCTCTGGCCTATCCACTTAATTTCCACATTTGATAAATCAAGGTTGTGATAATTTCTGCTTGCTGCATACCTTTAAGCCCAGTGGATGTAGCTATGTCCTATAATCCATACAGAATACATGATGTGAGAAGGTTCTGGTGCAGTCAGATGAAGTGTAGGAATGAAATGGCAGTTGGAACAGTAGGAGTTTACAAAAAAATAATTGTGGAGTTTCACTGCTCTTGAATCACAAGCAATGATTGGTGGATTCAGATAGTTGAAAACTGAAAGTTAGGGTGCATGGTTGTGTTGTGTGAAAGAAGCAATTTGAATGGTTAAAAAAAAGTCACTAAAAGCAAAAATACCCTGGATAAGCTGGTGTATTGAGAGATCAAACATCCTTGCTGAGTTAATTTGCAAAATTGTACAATAAACTTTTGAACCTGAGAGTTCAGTTAGGAGGGAGTTGCTATGGTAACAGATAGAAAGATCTGAGAGGGGGAAGGGTGCTGGTTTGAAAATAGTGAGGGAAGACTTTTGATTGGTTGAATTAAGGCATATGTGTACAAAGTTAGAGATTTTCTATGCCAGTCTTGGTTTCAGTGTATTGAGTGCACACTTTTTGCTCTGCTAAAGAGAAATTGGTGTGTATGTCTGACACTGTTTTCAATCTCCCAAAGCATTTGTAAAGGTAAGTAATGATTTATTTAATTTAGATAGAGACTTGTTTGCTCTATGGAGAATATTTGGAAGCAGATAGTTATGTTTCGTCTGGATTCCATCCATCACGGTCGCTCCCCCAGCTCTCCACTCGCTTCACAGAAGCCCTGTGCTAGCTGCCTGCCTTGCCTGCCCGGATTCCTGCTGACTGCCGTCCTGCTACAGCGCATACATCACCTCACTGTGCTTGGTATCGTTTTTGCCCGCATTGCTTTTCCGAACTAATTACATTACGTTTGAGCGCTTGTGATCGTTAGTGCGCGCATTGCTACATTTTGATTAATTGTCTAAAGCGGCGATTGTGTGTGTCGGTGAAGCGTCTCCTTAGTTACTTAGTAACAAGATTCTTTGAGTGAAGCTCCGGCTGTGCCCCACTTTCGATTTCTTTCTGGGTGGCCATTTAGACTTGTTTGCAGTTTCACCCGTGTCTCCTCCCAGACCCCGCCTCCCAGCTGACCCTCCCACACACTGATACACTACACCAGCCCCGTCCTCTCTTTCCCTGTGACCGTCTGGATTCCATCCATCACGGTCGCTCCCCCAGCTCTCCACTCGCATGACAGAAGCCCTGTGATAGCTGCCTGCCTTGCCTGCCCGGATTCCTGCTGACTGCCGTCCTGCTACAGCGCATACATCACCTCACTGCGCTTGGTATCGTTTTTGCCCGCATTGCTTTTCCGAACTAATTACATTACGTTTGAGCGCTTGTGATCGTTAGTGCGCGCATTGCTACATTTTAATTAATTGTCTAAAGTGGCGATTGTGTGTGTCAGTGAAGCGTCTCCTTAGTTACTTAGTAACAAGATTCTTTGAGTGAAGCTCCGGCTGTGCCCCACTTTCGATTTCTTTCTGGGCGGCCATTTAGACTTGTTTGCAGTTTCACCCGTGTCTCCTCCCAGACCCCGCCTCCCAGCTGACCCTCCCACACACTGATACACTACACCAGCCCCGTCCTCTCTTTCCCTGTGACCGTCTGGATTCCATCCATCACGGTCGCTCCCCCAGCTCTCCACTCGCTTCACAGAAGCCCTGTGCTAGCTGCCTGCCTTGCCTGCCCGGATTCCTGCTGACTGCCGTCCTGCTACAGCGCATACATCACCTCACTGCACTTGGTATCGTTTTTGCCCGCATTGCTTTTCCGAACTAATTACATTACGTTTGAGCGCTTGTGATCGTTAGTGCGCGCATTGCTACATTTTAATTAATTGTCTAAAGCGGCGATTGTGTGTGTCGGTGAAGCGTCTCCTTAGTTACTTAGTAACAAGATTCTTTGAGTGAAGCTCCGGCTGTGCCCCACTTTCGATTTCTTTCTGGGCGGCCATTTAGACTTGTTTGCAGTTTCACCCGTGTCTTCTCCCAGACCCCGCCTCCCAGCTGACCCTCCCACGCTCCGCCCCCTCCACACTTCATTTATGCCTGATGCTCCAACGCGCAGCGTCCACGCGCTGCGGCCGCGCCGAAGGTGCGCCAAAGGTAAGCCCGTCTACGCCCGTCCACGCCTGGCCCGCGCCCAGCGCCAGACCCCCTGGTCCTCTCATTGCCCAGCCCTCCTGCATCACTTACGATGCCACCACCCTCCTAGCCCTTAACCCCGGCCGCTCCCCCAACTGCGTCCAAGCCGCTCCCGGATTCACCCATGGACCCTTCTCTTGCAACTCCTGCAAGTTCGACGGCACCAAAACCTGCTCCTCATCCACCAACACCAAACAGAGACCTGACACCAACCACCTTAAATGCATCCTGCTCAACACCCGCTCGGTCCACAGACACGCCATCGACCTCTGGAACCTACTCGACACCATCTCACCGGAAGTCGCCTTCCTAACAGAAACATGGATGAATGCCTCTTCAGCCCCAGACATCACCATTGCCATCCCGGAAGGATACAAGATCACCCGCAAGGACCGCATCAAGCATACAGGAGGAGGCATCGCTATCGTCCATAAGAACTCCATCCGCATCTCAACCAGCTCTGACGTCGACCTTGCCAGCGCCGGACACCTCCACTTCCAGATCCACACCGACCCCAAGACCACACTCAGAGGCACCCTACTCTACCGTCCCCCAAGACCCCGTGCACAATTCAGTGACGACATCACAGACTTTATCACCCCACACGCCATCCACTCCGAGGACTACATTCTATTGGGAGACTTCAATTTTCACCTGGAAAAGAGCAATGACAGCAGCGCCACCACCCTTCTGGACAATCTTGCCGACCTCGGACTCAAACAACTTGTCTCTACACCCACCCACATCGCAGGTCACACGCTCGACCCTATCTTCTCCTCCAGCAAACATGTCTCATTCAGTCACACCACAGCTCTACACTGGACGGACCACAGCTGCGTTCACTTTACCTACAATAAGACCACAATCCACAACCATCCTCAACCCACCCTGCGAAGAAACTGGAACAAAATCACCACCGACCAGATCTCCTCATCGCTTCTACTAAACCCCCCCGCCAACTCCTCAAACCCCGACCAAGCAGCAATTAACCTCACCCAATGGCTATCCAACATCGCCGACATCCTAGCACCGTTGAAAAAACGCCAAAGCAAACTAGGCAGCAAAAACGCATCCTGGTTCAACGATGATCTTAAGAAATCGAAGAAACACTGCCGCTCCCTCGAGAAGGCCTGGAAAAAAGACCCAAACAACAACACCAAGGACGTCTTCAAAAATGCCACCCGCATACACCACCAACTAATCCGGTCTGCCAAGAAAGCCGCATTCAAAGACCGTCTAGATAACAACGCCCACAACAGCAAGGAATTATTCAACATCGTCAAAGAATTTACCAACCCATCAGCCAATTCCAACAACATCACCCCCTCCCAAGCCCTCTGGGACTCCCTAGCTTCCTTCTTTCACAACAAAATCGCAGACATCCACAACAGCTTCGACAACCGACCCGAAGACCAACCCAACCAACCTTCTGCAGGACCTTCACCCCCCTTGAACATCCTTCACGACTGGAACCCCATCTCCACTGAGGACACCATCCGCCTGATGAACTCCATCCACTCAGGATCCCCAACTGACCCATGCCCTCACCACATCTTCAACAAAGCAGACTCCATCATAGCACCACACCTCCGAGATGTCATCAACTGCTCCCTCAACTCTGCCACCTTCCCGGAAAGCTGGAAACACGCAGAACTCAGCGCCCTCCTGAAAAAACCCACAGCTGACCCCACCGAACTCAAGAACTATCGCCCCATTTCGCTTCTTCCATTCCCGGCCAAAGTCATTGAGAAAGCTGTCAACAACCAGCTCGCCGCCTTCCTCGAAGCCAACAAATCCCTCGACTCCTCACAGTCTGGCTTCCGAGCCAAACACAGCACTGAAACCGCCCTCATCGCAGCAACAGACGACATTCGAACTCTACTGGACAACGGAGACACAGTCGCCCTCATCCTCCTCGACCTCTCCGCTGCCTTCGACACAGTCTGTCATAGCACCCTTCTACAGCGCCTCAGAGACGTAGGAATCCAAGGAAAAGCACTGGAATGGATCACCTCGTTCCTCACCGGAAGAACACAGAGAGTCCGTCTCCCACCATTCAAGTCAGAGGCCTCTGAAGTCATCTGCGGCATGCCACAAGGATCGTCACTCAGCCCCACCCTCTTCAACGTATACATGAGCCCCCTCGCGACCATCGCACGCCAACACAATCTCAACATCATCTCCTGCGCGGATGACGCTCAACTGATCCTATCACTCACCAAAGACCCTACCACCGCCAAAACCAACTTACACGAAGGAATGAAAGAAGTAGCTGTGTGGATGAAGCATAGCCGTCTGAAACTGAACTCAGACAAAACAGAAGTCCTCATCTTAGGCACCTCCCCCTCCGCCTGGGATGACTCTTGGTGGCCAGAAGCCCTTGGAAAAGCACCCATCCCGACAGACCACGCACGGAACCTGGGCGTCATCCTGGACTCCTCACTCTCGATGACCAGACAAGTCAACGCCGTCTCATCATCATGCTTCAACATTCTTCGCATGCTCAAAAAAAAATTTCGCTGGATCCCCACCGAAACTAGAAAAATGGTCACCCATGCACTAGTCACGAGCCGCCTGGACTACGGAAACACTCTATACGCCGGTACCACCGCAAAACTCCAGAAAAAACTCCAACGCATCCAGAACGCTTCAGCCAGGCTCATACTAGACATCCCGCGTAAAGAACACATCTCTGAGCACCTGAAAAACCTCCACTGGCTCCCCGTAAATAAGAGGATTACTTTCCGCCTCCTAACCCACGCACACAAAGCACTTTACGAACTTGGGCCCGAATGCCTCAACACACGACTGTCCTTCTACACCCCCTCCCGTCAGCTGCGATCCTCCAACCAAGCCCTTGCCACTGTACCTCGCATCAACAAAACCACCATGGGAGGTAGATCCTTCTCCTACCTGGCAGCCAAAACATGGAACTCACTTCCTACTCACCTTCGCCTTACTCAGAACCACCTGGCATTCAGAAAGCAACTTAAAACTTGGATATTCGACAAGTAACTCCCCACCCTTCCCCTAGCGCCTTGAGACCCTATGGGTATGTAGCGCGCTATATACATTTCTTGACTTGACTTGACTTGACTTTCAGAAGTCAAATTGTATGCTAGTATATAAGTCCTGTGTTGTGTTTCTAAAATGTTATACAAAAAACGATTTTGGGTGCAAATGAATGGTATTTTCATTTGGCCCTTTTTTATGATTGCCTTGTGCAGCTGGTGCATCACTTTGTTCATGGGAAATAAGTGACGCTCTTGTGGCGCAAGGCCTTCATAAATAAGGCCCTGACTTTGTTTGCTGATATGGAGTGGTTGTACATAGGTTATGCGCAGTGTTTCTTAAATGTTATTCAAAAAACGATTTTTGGGTGCAATTGATTGGTATTTGCATTTGGCCCTTTTTTATGATTGCCTTGTGCAGCTGATGCATCAATTTAAACATGGGTAATAAGTGACGCACTGGTGGCGCAAGGCCTTCATAAATAAGGCCCTGACTTTGTTTACTGTTGATTTGATTTTGGATTTTTGATAATGCTTGATATCAACATTTGAAAGATAGAGGATTTGTATTTGGGGAAACAGTGACGTTTCAAAAGTGATATTCTGTGCTTGTACATAGTTTCTGCGCAGTGTTTTTGAAATGTTATTCAAAAAACGATTTTGGGTGCAAATGAATGGTATTTTCATTTGGCCCTTTTTTATGATTGCCTTGTGCAACTGTTGCATCACTTTGTACATGGGAAATAAGTGAGGCTCTTGTGGCGCAAGGCCTTCATAAATAAGGCCCTGACTTTGTTTGCTGATATTGAGTGGTTGTACATAGGTTCTGCGCAGTGTTTCTTAAATGTTATTCAAGAAACGATTTTTGGGTGCAATTGATTGGTATTTGCATTTGGCCCTTTTTTATGATTGCCTTGTGCAGCTGATGCATCACTTTAAACATGGGTAATAAGTGACGCACTGGTGGCGCAAGGCCTTCATAAATAAGGCCCTGACTTTGTTTGCTGTTGATTTGATTTTGGATTTTTGATAATGCTTGATATCAACATTTGAAAGATAGAGGGGGATAGATTTGGGGAAACAGTGACGTTTCAAAAGTGATATTCTGTGCTTGTACATAGGTTCTGCGCAGTGTTTTTTAAATGTTATTCAAAAAACGATTTTGGGTGCAAATGAATGGTATTTTCATTTGGCCCTTATTTATGATTGCCTTATGCAACTGGTGCATCACTTTATACATGGAAAATAAGTGACACTCTTGTGGCGCAAGGCCTTCATAAATAAAGCCGTGACTTTGTTTGCTGATATTGAGTGGTTGTACATAGGTTCTGCGCAGTGTTTCTTAAATGTTATTCAAAAAACGATTTTTGGGTGCAATTGATTGGTATTTGCATTTGGCCCTTTTTCATGATTGCCTTGTGCAGCTGATGCATCACTTTAAACATGGGTAATAAGTGACGCACTGGTGGCGCAAGGCCTTCATAAATAAGGCCCTGACTTTGTTTGCTGTTGATTTGATTTTGGATTTTTGATAATGCTTGATATCAACATTTGAAAGATAGAGGATTTGTATTTGGGGAAACAGTGACGTTTCAAAAGTGATATTCTGTGCTTGTACATAGGTTCTGCGCAGTGTTTTTTAAATGTTATTCAAAAAACGATTTTGGGTGCAAATGAATGGTATTTTCATTTGGCCCTTTTTTATGATTGCCTTGTGCAACAGGTGCATCACTTTGTACATGGGAAATAAGTGACTCTCTTGTGGCGCAAGGCCTTCATTAATAAGGCCCTGACTTTGCTGATATTGAGTGGTTGTACATAGGTTCTGCGCAGTGTTTCTTAAATGTTATTCAAAAAATGATTTTTGGGTGCAATTGATTGGTATTTGCATTTGGCCCTTTTTTATGATTGCCTTGTGCAGCTGATGCATCACTTTAAACATGGGTAATAAGTGACGCACTGGTGGCGCAAGGCCTTCATAAATAAGGCGCTGACTTTGTTTGCTGTTGATTTGTTTTTGGATTTTTGATAATGCGTGATATCAACATTTGAAAGATAGAGGATTTGTATTTGGGGAAACAGTCATGTTTCAAAAGTGATATTCTGTGCTTGTACATAGGTTCTGCGCAGTGTTTTTTAAATGTTATTCAAAAAACGATTTTGGGTGCAAATGAATGGTATTTTCATTTGGCCCTTATTTATGATTGCCTTATGCAACTGGTGCATCACTTTATACATGGAAAATAAGTGACACTCTTGTGGCGCAAGGCCTTCATCAATAAGGCCCTGACTTTGTTTGCTGATATTGAGTGGTTGTACATAGGTTCTGCGCAGTGTTTCTTAAATGTTATTCAAGAAACGATTTTTGGGTGCAATTGATTGGTATTTGCATTTGGCCCTTTTTTATGATTGCCTTGTGCAGCTGATGCATCACTTTAAACATGGGTAATAAGTGACGCACTGGTGGCGCAAGGCCTTCATAAATAAGGCCCTGACTTTGTTTGCTGTTGATTTGATTTTGGATTTTTGATAATGCTTGATATCAACATTTGAAAGATAGAGGGGGATAGATTTGGGGAAACAGTGACGTTTCAAAAGTGATATTCTGTGCTTGTACATAGGTTCTGCGCAGTGTTTTTTAAATGTTATTCAAAAAACGATTTTGGGTGCAAATGAATGGTATTTTCATTTGGCCCTTATTTATGATTGCCTTATGCAACTGGTGCATCACTTTATACATGGAAAATAAGTGACACTCTTGTGGCGCAAGGCCTTCATAAATAAGGCCGTGACTTTGTTTGCTGATATTGAGTGGTTGTACATAGGTTCTGCGCAGTGTTTCTTAAATGTTATTCAAAAAACGATTTTTGGGTGCAATTGATTGGTATTTGCATTTGGCCCTTTTTCATGATTGCCTTGTGCAGCTGATGCATCACTTTAAACATGGGTAATAAGTGACGCACTGGTGGCGCAAGGCCTTCATAAATAAGGCCCTGACTTTGTTTGCTGTTGATTTGATTTTGGATTTTTGATAATGCTTGATATCAACATTTGAAAGATAGAGGATTTGTATTTGGGGAAACAGTGACGTTTCAAAAGTGATATTCTGTGCTTGTACATAGGTTCTGCGCAGTGTTTTTTAAATGTTATTCAAAAAACGATTTTGGGTGCAAATGAATGGTATTTTCATTTGGCCCTTTTTTATGATTGCCTTGTGCAACAGGTGCATCACTTTGTACATGGGAAATAAGTGACTCTCTTGTGGCGCAAGGCCTTCATTAATAAGGCCCTGACTTTGCTGATATTGAGTGGTTGTACATAGGTTCTGCGCAGTGTTTCTTAAATGTTATTCAAAAAATGATTTTTGGGTGCAATTGATTGGTATTTGCATTTGGCCCTTTTTTATGATTGCCTTGTGCAGCTGATGCATCACTTTAAACATGGGTAATAAGTGACGCACTGGTGGCGCAAGGCCTTCATAAATAAGGCCCTGACTTTGTTTGCTGTTGATTTGTTTTTGGATTTTTGATAATGCGTGATATCAACATTTGAAAGATAGAGGATTTGTATTTGGGGAAACAGTCATGTTTCAAAAGTGATATTCTGTGCTTGTACATAGGTTCTGCGCAGTGTTTTTTAAATGTTATTCAAAAAACGATTTTGGGTGCAAATGAATGGCATTTTCATTTGGCCCTTATTTATGATTGCCTTATGCAACTGGTGCATCACTTTATACATGTGAAATAAGTGACACTCTTGTGGCGCAAGGCCTTCATAAATAAGGCCCTGACTTTGTTTGCTGATATTGAGTGGTTGTACATAGGTTCTGCGCAATGTTTCTTAAATGTTATTCAAAAAACGATTTTTGGGTGCAATTGATTGGTATTTTCATTTGGCCCTTTTTTATGATTGCCTTGTGCAGCTGATGCATCACTTTAAACATGGGTAATAAGTGACGCACTGGTGGCGCAAGGCCTTCATAAATAAGGCCCTGACTTTGTTTGCTGTTGATTTGTTTTGGGATTTTTGATAATGCTTGATATCAACATTTGAAAGATAGAGGATTTGTATTTGGGGAAACAGTGACGTTTCAAAAGTGATATTCTGTGCTTGTACATAGATTCTGCGCAGTGTTTTTTAAATGTTATTCAAAAAACGATTTTGGGGGCAAATGAATGGTATTTTCATTTGGCCCTTATTTATGATTGCCTTGTGCAACTGGTGCATCACTTTATACATGGGAAATAAGTGACGCACTTGTGGCGCAAGGCCTTCATAAATAAGGCCCTGAGTTGCTGTTGTATAAACTTAAATATGTTGCAATTTATTGTTTATATTGTTTGCTTTTTGACATTACTTTGTTGTTTGCTAATAGTGGTCTTTCATGTGTTTTTTTTTTTCAGAACAACAGATTGAAATCAACTTCTGAAAAGCAAGCAAAAATGCCTTCAAGGCTAAGAATTATCAAAAATACCATACGTAAAAGGAGAACATCAACAACAGAATTTATGGAATCCTCTACAACAACTACTTTAAAAAACACCAGAAAAGCTTCTGGTAAGCCAATTAAGTCTTTTCTTCGCAACATATGTCGTAGAAAAAGAAATGATGTTGCTAATGTGAATATTCAGAAAAAGTCAGCAAATCTAAAAAGGAAGGAGAGGCCCACAAAAAATTTCTCGATTGGAGCAGGAGAGAAGAGAATGGATAGCAATAGAAGGGTAAATCAATTTAAGGACATTCGTAGGCGAATGTTTCGCAATAGAGTAGTTTTAAATTTGCTAAAAAATGATAAGAAAAGTAAACTGAGAGCTGCTTTTTACAAGAAAAAGAAAAGTGTAGAAAAGATTGTTGATCAGGCTTTGAAGTTAAGAAAAAATTATTTATTTTAGTAATCAATAGAATTAGGATACTTAATAAGGCAATTGATGTTTTCAAATTGAACAGTAGATGGAAAAGAATTATTAATCCGAGTAATTTTTGTGAAGTATTTTCTGGTGAAAGGATGCATAGTTCAAGTTCTGAGCCGTTTTTCAATGAGGAGAGTTACTTTCAGGAAAATGATTTGGTGCATGCAGTTGACATCAGTGGTCGCGCATATGAGGTGAAAGATGGTTGTGTGATGGAAAAAGAGAAACTTGTATCTAGAGATGCAGAAGAGGTGTTAGCTGATGAAGTTTTAGGGAGACGTACTAAGGGTCCAGTGTACACATGGAAGTGCAGTAATATTTGTAGTGTGCGACAGGATTCAATCAATTTGCTTCGAAATTTCTTACGTACATATAGTAAGAAAAGTCTCAAACAAAAAATGAAGATCTTGCAAGAGTTAGATCCTTGCAGAGTGAGAGAAAGCACAGGTTTGCATAGGCATTCACTAGCTTGTCTTTCTAGAAAAGTATGTCAGAGTGTTATTCATCATTTTAGGATGTTAGCAGTGCATCATAATAAGGTGAGGAAATTAGTGAGAAAGTTGTATTATGCAAAAAGTCCAGCACTTAAGCTTAAACAGTTAAACAGTGCTCTTTTGCATGGATCTGAAGTGGATGTGAAGATTATTTGTGAAGAAATTGAGTTTTGTTATTTTGGGAACAAAGAGGACAGTGTAGAAATAGATATAGTAATGGATGGTAATGTGGAAGATAATGGACAAATTTCAAGTACAGAAAAGTTTGATGAGGAAATTACCAAGTTTAAGGTGAAATCAAGTGAAAGGCCTAGTTTAACTTGTGTGTGTTGTCGACTGACTCATTATAAGATTCAGACTAGATTAGTTGATTTATATGCAAAAAGTTAATTGGAAAATAATAGTGAATGGAAGGAATTTGTAAGTTATTTGTGGTGGAGAATTCTTTTGATTTGAGTTTTGATCAGCGTATTTGTAATTATTGTTTAAAAAAATTAAATGAAAATAGAATGCCTGCTAGAGCAGTTCATAATAATCTTCAGTTGATAGATATTCCTTCTGAATTGATGGATCTAAATACTTATGAATCTATTTTGATTCAATGTGTCCATCCTTTTCAGGCTATTATACGCATGGAGCCTAAGACAGGGAAATTGCCTCCATCAGATTTACAGAGAGGATTAAAGGGAAGAGTTGTTTATTTGCCTCTAGATGTAAAGAAAAATATTGATACAATTGGTGTAGAAAGAGTAGAAGAGGATCCTCTAGTTATTCTAGTTAATGGGGTTCCGACAAAGAGTAAGAAAATCTGGCAAGATTTAGTGGATGTTAGGAAAGTCAAAAAGGCAACGTTGTATTTGGTCAAAAACAATGAGTACTACAAAGATGTAAGTGTTGGAGCAGAGGAAACAGCTACAGAAGAAGACAGTGATTGTTCAGTTGGTCAAATTGAAAAAGTTGATGTGTCTAGAAGTGAAGAAATATATGAACATTATACTGTTCATCCTTTGCATTCCAAAGAAGTAATGGGAAATGCAATTGACTTGTTTCAAATGAAAGCAGCAAAAGGAAGTCCCATAAGTGTATGGGAAGAAAGTTTGGAAGCTCGTTGTTTTCCACAATTATTTCCAACAGGTCGTGGTGGACGATAAGATGATCGACCAAATTCCTGCAGCTGAATACCGGACTCTAAGATTATATGCTGAAGATCCAAGGTTTCGTCAATGCATTCCATATTTGTTTCATCTACTGTTTGAAAGTGATTTGTCTGGGCTTTCTTATGCAGTTAATCATATATTAAAAAGTGGAGCTCATTTGCAAAATGTTTCTGCAAGGGACTTTATGGAGAAAGTTAATCTGCAAGATAGTATTTTGGAATCTCAGCTAATCAATCTCATGGCATGTCAACGTGGAACCAATGAGTATTGGTTCCATCGTCATGGAGAATTGAAATGTATGCTAAGAAACTTAGGAACTCCTACATGGTTCCTCACTCTTAGCTGTGCTGAGTATGCATGGGACGACTTACTTGAATTTCTACGAGAGGAAAATGGAAACATACCAAATATAGAATTGAAAACACCTGGAGAACTGCGTTCTTTGGATCCAGTGAATGTTTGCAGATATTTTAATCATAGATTTGAAGCTATGATGTCTTTTATTACCAACAAAAAAAATCTTCCCCTTGGAGAGGTTTTGGATTTCTTTTGGAGGAAGGAAGATCAAGCGAGAGGTGCTCCTCATATACATATGTTGTTGTAGATTAAAGATGCACCCAAATTTGGATCGGATTCAGATGAAACAGTGATGAGTTTCATTGAAGAGTATTCAACATGTGCTGTTCCAAAATCTACTGTAGAAAACAGTTTAAGGCAACAAGTTTTACGTTTTCAATCTCATCGTTGTGGAAAGTACTGTCGTCGAAAATTTAAAAACAAGGAAATGTACTACACGAAATGTCGTTTTGCATTTCCACGACCAGTGATTTCTAAGGGAAGAGTAAATAATTTGATGTCATCTCTACGACATACTGTGACGAGGAAATCTCCCAAAAATACATACAATTTGAAAAGAAATGAAGAATCTAAGTACATCAACGATTATAACCCAGTGATTTTGTCCATGTGGAATGCTAACATGGATATTCAGTTCGTTGCTGAGAACTCTATTGCTGTGGCTCGATATGTGACATCTTACATCACCAAAAAAGAAAAGACAGAACTGAAGGAAATGTGGGAGGACATTTCACATGAAAAGAGTCTAAGCAAAAAATTATATAGCTTCAGTCTGAAGATGTTGTCGTATCGAGAAATTGGAGCATATGAATGTTCTGATCGGTTATCATCAGCAAGTCTCTATGCCAAATCAAGAACAATCATTTGGGTGAGTCTAGGTCTTGCTGCAACACGACACCAAGTTTTGAAATCTGTACAAGAAATTGAATATTTGGCGGAGAAAGAACCAAACAGTACAGATATTTTGAAGACATATATGTTGGATACATACTATCCAAATAGAAGTACTCACCTTGAGAACACTTGTTTGTATGAAGTTCTGCAAAACTACAGTTATAAGAGGAACATCACAGAAGATATCAATAATGGAAAATATGCAGTCATTGGCTAGGAAGGATGTCTAGTGAAGCAGAAAAAAAGGCCATTTGATTAATCATCGAAAATTGAGTTGTGAAGCTCCAGACAAAAGAGAATTTTACTATTTAGCTCTTTTGCAACTCTTTAGGCCATGGCGTACAGAAGAGGAACTACTTGGAGATTTTCTCTGTTATGAAGACTCTTTTAATGCAACTAAGGATACCATAGAAAGTCCTATTTTTCTAAATTATCTGCAAATGTTGAATGAAGAAATGGAGCAAGAAACTACAATTGCTGAAGAGATAGCTAGAGACAGTTCTCAAGATAGTCAGAGTTCTACTTCATTGTGGCAGGATCCACTAGGAGGACCTATTATCCAAAATGAAGCTGCCACTGCCATGGATGAGGTGGAAAGAGCTATGGAACAAGCTCAAGAGGATGGAGTTAACTTAGAAGATTTGGTAAAGCAACTAAACGTTGAGCAGAAAAAGATATATGATGAAGTCACAGAGCAGATTGAACATGGATTCAGACATGAGAAAAAAGAGTGCTCATGTACATCATTTGACCCTGTCGGACTGTACGTAAGTGGAGAAGCGGGGACGGGAAAAAGTTTTCTAATTAAAGCCATTGCAAGTTATCTGCAGAAAAGGACTGATTCACCGCTGTCTTGTGTTGTAACTGCTCCAACTGGTCTGGCTGCACATAATATTAAAGGGATTACTCTACATCGTTTACTGATGCTGCCAGTAGAGCATGATAATAAATTGCATTACAACAAGTTATCTGGAGATGCGTGTTCTGAAGTTTCAAGAGTCTTGAAGAAAATGAAACTTCTTATCATTGATGAAGTAAGCATGGTCTCAAATCTAATGCTGGCTTTTGTGCATTTGAGAATGCAAGAAATTCTTAGAACAGAGTATGATGTGTTATTTGGAGGAAAACACATTATTGTTTTTGGAGATCTATTGCAGTTGACACCAGTAAAAGGACAACCAGTGTTTAAAATGCTCACACATGAAGATACCAGGAAGTCCCTTGGAAGCATTGGAAACATTAATATATGGTTAAATTTTAAATATGCTGAACTGCTTCAAAATATGCGACAGGCAAAGGATGAAGATTATAAAAATATTCTACAAGATGTAAGAATTGGAAAAGTAAGCGAGCTTGGGAAAAAAGCTTTACATGGTCGATTAATTTCAAATTTGTATCCAAATGAAAACATTCTTCCAGAGAATATTTTTTAAAAAATGACTGAGAAGAAATCTGGGATATGTTTGATGCCAACTCTGCAAGAATGTTCCATCTTCAACAACAAAATGTTAGAGTTAGAAAATGAAGAGATTGTGAAACTGGAAGCAATAGATTAAATAGAGCATATGGTTGCAACAATTGTTTTACCTGAAAATTTGAAAACTAAATTGGATTCATTAGAGAAAAGTATTTCGAAAACAGCTGGTTTTGAAAAGACTCTGAATGTGTGTTTAAATTGTGGTATCAATTTGAGAAGGAATTTAAATGTTGAAAGAGGTCTGGTAAATGGAGCAATGGGTTATTTTGTTGATTTTGTGAATTACAGAAATAGAGATGGAATTGAATTTTTAAAAATAAAATTTTATGGCATTGAAGAAGTACAACAAATAAGTCGTTGTTCTGCTAGATTTTTACTTGTAAAAGACTTATATGTTCGCCGAAAACAGTTTCCTGTTTGTTTGGCATATGCAGTAACAATTCATAAATCTCAAGGTTTAAGTGTAGATAATGCTTTGGTGAACATTGGAAGATCTGTGTTTAAAGAGGGTATGGCATATGTGGCATTATCCCAAGTCAGAACTTTATCAGGATTGTACTTGATTGAGTTTGATGAGACAAAAATTTGTGCAGATTTAGATTGTGTTAAAGAATACAGGGGCATATTACCAACAACTAGCGATAATTTTTGTCTCTAACTTGTTTAGAGACAAACATTATCGCCGCACATCGGCGATTTTTATCGCAGATAAACCTTGCTATTAACAAGGTTTATCGCAAATGCGATAAAAAACGGCCGAAATGCATGAATATCGCTGAAAAGTCAGCGATATTCATGCATTATCGAGCAAATGCTCTTAGCCATGTTATCCACCTCCCATTGGATAACATGGCTAAGAACTGCTCAGGGCAGGTGTTAGCTTTTGGAGATATTCCCGCTTAGCGCGAATATCTCCAAAAGTTGGTAATAGGAGATAGCGATGTTAGCGACTGTTTTCAGTCTCTAACATCTTGGCACGCCCACTTTGCATCTCATTAGTGATAAATATCACTGACATGCAAAGTGGGGCCCAAGATGGTCGCTATCTCCTACTAGCTGTCGCTAACTGGTGTTAGCAACAGCTTGGTAATAGGGAGATAATTTTATCTCCGCTTTCTTGGCTTTTAAAGCCAAAAAAGCAGAGATAAACCCCCTTGATAATATGCCCCACAATAGGTTAAGAAGAGAATATGCTCCACATTTGCCTCAATATCCTCTGTTTGAGAAACGTGTGGTAGGCCGAAAAAGAAGAAATGAGGATAATTCCAGTGAGGTAGTTGCAAAAAGACAAAAAGTAGAGAAAACTGTAATTGAAAACAGGAAGAAAAAGAATTGTGAAGAAAATGTTGTTGGATTTCAGTTTGAAAATAGTTCTGGTGTCAACTGCTATGCTAATGTAGTGGTTAATGTTGTTTTTTTTCTTAAAAGTTTACAAGAACAGATTGTTGAAAATCGGGATCAAAGATTGTGTGGTATATTGAATTCTGTGTTTGAGAAATGTAGCAGTAATACAGCAGAAATAGAAAGTGTAACAGAAATTCGAAATATTTTAGATATGTGTTCTGGTCAAGATAAATTTTCACAGAACATTCAGCAGGATTGTCAGGAATTTTTAATGTATATGTTTGGTGTTTTGGAAGATGAAGGTGTAGATGTAGATCATCTTTTCAGCCTTTCTTATCTATGGCAGCATGACTGCCACAATTGTAGTTCATCAAGTACTACTAGAATAGACACTGAAAGATTTATATATTTGACTTTACCTGACTGTAAATCAGTGTCATTTAAAAATCTAGTTAAAGCAGCAGATCATAATATGGTGTGTACCCAATGTAACTGTACAATGCTGTCCACATTATTTATACAAAGTTATGGGCAGTATATCATTTTAGTTTTCCAACGATGTAGACCTGATGGAACTAAATTGACAACTTCTATCAAAAATTGTGTGGCTTCTCAGTTATCAATTTCAGGAAGAACCTTTACAACTGAAGCTATTATTTATCATGACGGTTCTTCTACAACCTCAGGACATTATACATGCTACTTAAAATCTGAAAAAGGATGGAGTTACTGCAATGATTCTCATTTAACTTATAAACAACGTTTGCCTTATGACTCTACAAATTCTTATCTAGTGTTTTTAAAACCAAAGTTTTAGTAAAGGGAATTGGCATTTGAAGTCGTGAATAGATACTAAAAGTTAGTTAGTTAGTTAGTTAATCTAATATTTTAAATTATTTATCTCATGTAGATACTTTAAGTGGATCTCAAAGTAAAAAATACTGATATATCTGACACAAATTGGCCGTGAGGAAAGTGTAAGGTATGATGTTCTTAGATCTTTTTTTATAGGAAGTCGATGAAATGGAAGTTATAGAGCACAGCAGACTTTTTTTCCACCAAAAGGACCTTCACTATCTTCTATTTGGCCTCACGGAAAAGTAAGTGAATCAAATATTAGTGTACATATATGAGATGTATGTTTGAATGGTTTTTTTTTAAACACAATCTTTTAGATTGTGTTTTTTTTTCCCGCTGTTATATGATGAAGACTTTGAACTCACTAATTTAAGTGAAATTCAATATATTCTGAGAACAGCAAAAATAAATAATGTAACATATTTTAGAAGTTATTGTGTAGTTTACATTGTGTAATTTATACTGTGTTCACATTGTCTCACACTCATTTTCCTTTTTCACCCTTATTTACCTCTCTTTACTAATTTACACTCTTTTTCATCGCTGTTTCTTTACTGCACTTCATTCACAACTTCTCAATCTAATTTGAACTGTTTGCATTTCCTCTCTTCCTTCCACCACTTTTTATCTTTTTCATATTCTCTCAGTACCACTGCTTTAGTTTTCTTACCCTCTCTTTCTTTTTCTCCTTTTTTTTTTCTTTCGCACTCATTGTACTGTAGTTCACTTAGTTCTTCCTTTTGTTTTTCTATGTACTTACTCTCTCACTCCTGTTTTATCCATCGTTCTATAATAACCTCATTCCTTTCATCCCTTCACTCTGTGACTTCACTTCACTCACTCTCAGTCATCGTCTATTTCTCTTTTTTATTAATAGTTTCTCATTCAGACTCCTCTCCTTTTCACTCCTTTTCCTTTTACTTTATTATCTTTACTGATTTTGTTTTGATATCTTACATTCTTTTAGTATCTTACTTACCTTTAGGAATTTGTTCTCTTTCTATTTCTTTTTCCTTCTTTTTTCTCTTTCTACATTACTTTCTTTCTGTTTTTGTATCCATCACTATTGCATCAATTCTTAGTAAACTTTTGTAGATTTTTAAACCTCATGAACTGTTTCTTCTATTTTATTATATATTTTTAAGTAATTATAACGTGTTTTTTCTTTTATCTTTCACAGATACAAATTTCATTAATTATATGGTAAGTGTGTTTAAAAAATGTCTGTTGTTATCATCTTTTGTTTTATTTTCACTTTTTTTTTCACCCTACCTCACCCCTGTTTCCTTACTTTGCTTCCCTCACTTATTCTTGTCCTCCATGTTTACTTCCTACCACATTCAACTTCTTTCAGTACCTCTGCTTATCCACACTTTTTCACTTACCTTTTTTACTGGTTCACTTAGTCCCTTTGTGACACTCCTTCCTTTACTCTCTCTCTTCTTTCTCTCTGTCACTCCCCATGTCTTACCCTTATTCACTTATATGTACCCTCTTTCACTCCACTTTACTTACACTTACTGCTATTTTCTTGCCCTCCGTCACCGCTGTTCCTTTTCTCTGGTTCTGTCACTATCTGTCATTCCCCATACTTAACTCTCCTTCCTTTTACTTTCATCATCCATTCACATTCTCCCAGAACCTCTGCTTTAGTCTTCTTCCTATTTCTTCTCTTCTTTTGCTCCCTTATTCTTTTTCTTTTTCTCAGTTACTTCCTCTTACACTTTTTCTCTGTCTTACTATCTATTACACAGTCCCTCTGTGTTCCTCCCTCTAGCTCTCTTTCTCTTAACACCACTCTCTCTGTCCCCATTCCTCATAGTTACTCCATCATACTTTTTTTTTCTTTTTTTTGTTGGTGTGCTGACGGTACGCGCACTGGGGCGTTCACCGATGCGCGCACCGGGAGCGCACCAGAGACGAATATATATATAAAAAAAACTATTTTAAAACAAAAAATAATATTATAATATACATTATAGTGTTCATTTTTATAAAAACATACCTTTCTCAGCTATAGACATTTTTGAAAAAATAAGCTTAGAAATTTACTAAAAAGTACATAGGTATGAAGCCCTATAAAAAGTTAAAAATTAGCATTAAAAAAACCTATGATATTCACTGAAAAAAACAGAGGTTTCACACCAGTTATAGTTAGGAATTAGCATTTAAAAAACCTAAGATATTCACTGAAAAAACCAAAGGTTTCACACCAGTTATAGTTAGGAATTAGCATTTAAAAAACCAAAGAAATTCACTGAAAAACCCAGAGGTTTCACACCAGTTATAGTTAGGAATTAGCATTTAAAAAACCTATTAAATTCACTGAAAAAACCAGAGGTTTCACACCAGTTATAGTTAGCTGGAAATTTTACTGACATAAAACCATTGAAATTCCCACGTTACAGTTAGTCGGACTCACTATAACTTGCGCATGCAATGCACTGCTGATGACATCACATATTACATCACTCATGACATGGTCAGTGACATCACTCATGACATCACTGATGACACCATCCTTGTGACACAGTGACAGACCTCCTTTCACTGTAAAGTAACCTTTGAAACACATATTCAAAAAAAGAAACTAACATTTTCAAAAAAGTGGATATACCCATACCAGTTACAACAACCAATTCAGTAATTTCACCATCTATATACACATTCACACATTCACCAACAGTTTTATATAGTCACTCATACATATACTCACTCATCATATGTAGTAATACCCCCATTCATCCTGTTACACACCAACAGTCATCAAAACGTTACTCACACATATACTCCCACATGCAAATAAACAAATAAACATCCATTTATTTGCATATACAGATTTACACACACTACCACCTTACTTCTAAGGAAACTTACACATATGTACTCTCTTGAACAATCACTTATAGAAACACATACTTATTTAAAGAGGAACTCTTACAATCTCTCACTGTCACATATACTCACTTATATACATTAATACTCACATATACTAGATTAAAACATATGTTGTTACTGATAAAGACACTAGTGAGACAGGCATTCAATCAGTAACACACACATATACACACTCATCCACTCATACAGTCCTGCACATATGCTGTTTTCAAAAAACATACAAACAGTGAGTCAGTCATTGATACATCTATGTGCTAAGTAACACCCCCACCAAACCATACAGACACTCACACTGATACTAAAAAAACATATAATAACCCATATACACACACATGTAGCTACTCACCAACCCATATAGCCACTTATACACAAAGTGAAAGACTGATACATATATTTAAATATTTAAATATTACTCGCCAATATATGTATTCACTAAGATACACTTAATAAGCCAGTTAACCAATCAATTTTTTTAAAAAAAACATTAATTAAGACAATAATTTAAACATTTATTCTTCCATCGACCTTTACATATACATATATAAAATATTTATTTTTCAGAAAGACACACATTCACAGGATGTCATGAGTGATGTCACTGACCATGTCATGAGTGATGTAATATGTGATGTCATCAGCAGTGCATTGCATGCGCAAGTTATAGTGAGTCCGACTAACTATAACGTGGGAATTTCAATGGTTTTATGTCAGTAAAATTTCCAGATAACTATAACTGGTGTGAAACCTCTGTTTTTTTCAGTGAATTTCTTAGGTTTTTTAAATGCTAATTCCTAACTATAACTGGTGTGAATCCTTTGGTTTTTTCAGTGAATATATATATACATATATTACCTACTGGCGGTCGCCAGTAGGTAGTTATAGTTAGGACCTACTTTCCATGGGAAATCCACAACATTCTATTTGGAATAACTTTGGCGCTGGTGGATGAATCTTCACAAATTTCTCCAAGAAAATGGCCTGCTCGGTTCCGCTCCTTCCCTGAAAGGTGGGGGTGATTCTTCAAGTGGGGGCCAAGAAAAAAGGGGGGTCCCAAAACGTGTTTTCCCATGCGATTTTCCATAGGGACCTTTAGCCAGAGCTACAGCTCGAACGGCTGAACGGAATTACACCAAATTTGGCAGAGAGGTAGAGTTTGGTTCTTAGATTGTGCTTTTTGTTAAATGTTTTATATCCGTTCAGTAGTTTCTGAGAAAATTACAAGTAAAATCATAGCGATATCTAGAGACAGATTTCTGCTCGCGGACGGAGATCCGTTCAAGTACGAGCGCGAGCTGCATGCTGATTGGCTGTCAACTGTCTGTCAACACATGAAACCAGGAAGTGTTGGCGGCCATCTTGTACCTCGGTAGAACCGAGTCACAAGAAAACAGTAAAACAAAGTTGAGAAATAAGGAAAGGGGGCAGGGTAGAAACATTCTGACCCTCTAGGCTTGCTCAGGGGGTCGTTCATGGATAATTAGTATCTATTTAAAAAAAAAAAATCGCGGCATTCGCGAACCGAAATCCATACAATTACGTGCTGCATGCTGATTGGCTGTCAACACTCCAAACCAGGAAGTGTTGGCAGCCATCTTGTTTGTCGCGAGAACCGAGTCACAAGAAAACAGTAAAATAAAGTTGTAAAATAAGGAAAGGGGGCAGGGTAGAAACATTCTGACCCTATAGGCTTGCTCAGGGGGTGGTACATGGATCTTTAGGATCAATTTTTCTTTTTTTTTAAGGGTACTCGTGTGGTACTCGTACGTAGTGGAAAAGGTGAAAAAAAAATAGAAGTCCATTTTATTAATTAGGTCCCGGGGGGGTAAATTACGGGGGCAATTGTTTTCCATAATGGGGGGCTTGTAAGGTGCCCCGATTACTGGGGAACGCCACTCCTCTGGTTTTATTTTGAAGTATGCAGGGGTTACGGTCCTCCTCCCCGCAATCTTGGGGAGCGGCACCCCTCGGGGATTTAAAAAAAATATCTGTTTTGAGCTCTCCTTCCCTCTCTCCCCATACACGTCACGGGAAACGCCCCCTTTCTGTGGCAGTAATATGTAAAATGACCTTCTAGCTCCGGGTACCTGCACTGCCTGGGTTTTTTATATTAATGTTGGGAGTGCGTCGCGTGGCCCCCTTAGTGGAACCATTGATGGTCCTGGGGAGCACCATTTCCCAGGGCCAACACCTGCAGTGTGTCGGAGTGCATACTCCAGGGACACTGCTGTTTGCTATGGTAGGGCGTACTGTCGCCGCGACGCCGCTCCCAGTTTACCATAGCAAACCGTTTTTTTCTATTTGAAAGAGAAAGCAAGTTAATCTGCTCTCTCTTTGAAGTAGGAAAGCAGATTGGTAGGGTGCGGGAGCCGTCTGGGATCATGGGGGCATTGGGGCTAAAAGAAAACAAACAGAGTTCTTTTTGATAACCAGGGGCATATTATCAAGGACCGGTGATACAATTATCGCAGTTTTATTGGCATGAAACTGCCAATAAAACGGCGATAATGGGCTTGATAATACGCCCTTGTTAATTCCCATAGAAGCCGATGTTCTGGTGTTAACATGGGCTTCTATGAGAAATAACAAGGCTGAATTATCAAGCCCATTATCGCCGTTTTATCAGCAGTTTCATGCCAATAAAACGGCGATAATTTTAACACCGGTCCTTGATAATATTCCCCTAAGTTTACTGGTTAAAAAAAGAGCTATATTTCTATGATGGTATGTAAAACTTTTCGTTTTTTTGTGCAGCAGTTGTACTATGTACGGATGCGCAGTTTCGTTTCCAAGCCCACGTTTTTTTCTTTTTGTTCAAGTTCAGCAAGTACACTCTTTTTTATTTCAGGTATTAAATTTGCCGCTTTCTTTTCCCGGGACGCATGTGTCATCCGCTGCTGTACTTTTGTAATATATTAATAATCATCTATATTTGTTTGAAACGTAGTGCTGAGGCGGCAAACGTTGATTACGTACTCCGTCCACCGCCATTTTAGTAGTTTTTCACCATTATTTTTATTATATCTGTTACTTTCATTTTACCGTCCTCCTATTTTCTCTGTGATCGATGAGATTTCTTGCCACAGACACCACGGTATTTGTCCTTGGCCTCAGATGTTATCAGACTTGGTCACACATATGCCTACAAACTAAATTGAAGCACGTAAGCCACAGCCATTAGAACGCATGTTCGTCAACAGAAAGACATTATTATGATTATGCCTTTATCATGCGTGGTAAATGTATACTAGTTGTAAAAGCATGCGTGGTAAAGGCATGCGTGCTAATGGCTTCGTGGTGACGATCACGCGTGGTTTTGACTGCGTTTTAATGGCTGTTTCCTCCCAATGGACAGTGCAGCAATTCGGTCTGGGCATCGTAGACTGCAAGGCAGAAGGCGGAGGGCAATGCAGCCCCTCATGCAATATAGAATTTTTTGTGGGGTCATTGTTTCGGGGTTTGAGGGGCATCATTGAGGCGCACACATTTAATTTTGTGGGGGGGTAGGTTTGCACGGGAAAATGTCGCATGAGGTTTGTAAATGTGGTACACATTGTTAAGTATTATTTTGATTTCTTTTCTAAATTGTAGTCTATCCAGAGGAAATATAACTCAGTACTTTTCAATCCTAGTCTTGAACATCTTACTATAGTATTGCAACATTATTTTTATTGTGGACCATCATACCCCCACCCACAAAATAAAAGAAGTATGTAGTTTTTTTTATTAACTTTTATTAAAACAATAACTGTAAACAAAACTTAATTACAACTATATTAGAAACGACTAGAAAAATAACTTTAAAAAAAACAATATTATAAACAAAATGAGAAATGGAGTCCAAAAGATGTCCCATTGGCAATCTGCAAAACAAAAAAGAAAATTAGAGTTTAGAATTATGTAGATGTGAGTAAATGAGCTGAAGCATTACAAGTCAAGGTCACTCTACGGTTTTACGTGTGCAGTGTGCCTGGTACAATTCACTTCTTTTATAATGCCGCGTTTAAGTGGTGTCTATATGGAAGTGCCTACTGCGTTACTGACAGAAAAGTGGCACAACGGGATTGTAAAGATGCGGACTTATTTCTAATGCATTGCAATGAAGGGTTTGTAGATCTAGGCCTCTGTGCTTACCGTTGTATAAACACTGCGGCATAACACTTCAGACAGTGGAATTCACAATTTGTTTTCAACAATTCTTCTACACGTCCAAGCAGACAGCAGTGTCTATAAGTTTAAGAGAGAAAGAGAAATGATGTCACAGAGAGGGAGAGAGAGAAATAGAGAGAGAAAAAACAACATTAAAACTGTCTTGCAGAGTCTGGAGTTGAGATTTTTTCTTGAAAAGTCAGAAGTAGATTTACAAGCTCCTTGCGTCACTTTCCGTATGTTGAAAGTGACACAAAAGTGGCGTAATAAGCTTGTAGATCTGTTTGCCAGACTGTTGTAACATATCTGTTGTCACTGCTCGGAGGAAATTATTGATTTTACACAGAGGAGCTGCTGCACACTACGCATTCTCTCCTTTCAGAAATAAAGGTAACACTACGGCTTTACGAGTGCAGTGTGCCTTGTATATTTCACTTGTTATAGTGGCGCGTTTAAGTGGTGTCTATAAGGAAGTGCCAACTGCGTTACTGACGCAAAAGTGGCACAACGGGATTGTAAATATGCCGACTTATTTCTAATGGTTTGCAACGAAGGCTTTGTAGATCTAGGCCTCTGTGTTTACCGTTGTATAAACACTGCGGCCAAACACTTCAGACAGTTGAATTCACAACTTCAGTTTGGCTGATCTTCTACACATCCAAGCAGACAGCAGTGTCTATAAGTTTAAGAGAGAAAGAGAAATGATGTCACAGAGTGAGAGAGAGAAAATAACATTAAAACTGTCTCGCAAAGTCTGGAGTTGAGATTTTTTCTTGAAAAGTCATACGTAGATTTACAAGCTCCTTGCATCACTTTCCCCATGTTAAAAGTGACACAAAAGTGGCGTAATAAGCTTGTAGATCTGTTTGACAGACTGTTGTAACATATCTGTTGTCACTGCTCGGAGGAAATTATTGATTTTACACATAGAAGCTGCTGCACACTACGCACTCTCTCCTTTCAGAAATAAAGGTAACACTACGGTTTTACGAGTGCAGTGTGCCTGGTAGATTTCACTTGCTATAGTGGCGCGTTCAAGTGGTGTCTATATGGAAGTGCCTACTGTGTTACTGATGCAAAAGTGGCACAACGGGATTGTAAAAATGCAGACTTATTTCTAATGCATTGCAATGAAGGCTTTGTAGATGTAGGCCTCTGTGCTTACCGTTGTATAAACACTGCGGCCAAACACTTCAGACAGTGGAATTCACAACTTCTTTTCAACAATTCTTCTACACGTCCAAGCAGACAGCAGTGTCTATAAGTTTAAGAGAGAAAGAGAAATGATGTCACAGAGAGTGAGAGAGAGAAAACAACATTAAAACTGTCTCCCAGAGTGTGGAGTTGAGATTTTTTGCCTGGTACATTTCACTTGTTATACTGGCACGTTCAAGTGGTGTCTATATGGAAGTGCCTACTGCGTTACTGACACAAAAGTGGCACAACGGGATTGTAAAGATGCAGACTTATTTCTAATGGCTTGCAATGAAGGCATTGTATATGTAGGCTGCTGTGCTTACCTTGTATAAACAGAGCGGCCACCAGAGTTCCTCACTTGACTTCAACTCTGCTTCTACACGTCAAAGTATATTGAATACGTTTCAGACAATTCCATTGCTGTTGCTCGATAGGCCGTGAATGCTTCTGAAGTATGTTTGGTGAAGGAAACAAAAGGACATTTTGATTAATCATCGTAAACTGAGTTGCGAAACTAATGTCAAAAGTGAATTTTCTATTTCAAAAGTTTTTATTGGGCGTTTCAGGGTTATATATCATACAAATCATAAATTGCAATGTGCATACAATCGATACTTGTAAATACACATCATTCAGCATAGGAATGCATTACGACCCATGGTGGTGGTCATTCGGGACGATCTTGAAGACAATATGGAAAACCACCAAGCAGCCTTTTAGGCTGGGTTCCTGAGGGGCTACAAAACAAATGAATTGGAGATGGAAAGGAAAGGAACGGAGAAGATAAGAGGAAGAAGGAGAAAAAGGAAAGAGTGAGTAAAGGTTAGAGGTGAGATGTAAGAGGTAAGAAGCTAGATGTAAGAAGTTGGACGTTAGATGTCCACCACGATGCGGCTTGGCAGTCCCGGTTACGAGTGACTGGTTATTTAAGCTGTGCAAAAGTATAAGCGGCCCACCGGGAGCTGTAGGAAGAAACGGGGAGCATGAAGTTTCACGGTGGTTTGTGGGTTTTGAAGTAGATATCAAGTGAGTTCCAAAGTTTCCTTTGTGAAGTTCGCCCCGGTGTGTTTTGTAAAGTGATATTATCAGCTCCTCGGAGGTTAATCACCCAGTTAAGCCAGCAGGCATAGCTTGCCTTTTTGGTGTCCTTCCAATTATTTAGAACGACTTTCACAGCTGCCGTAAAGAGGAGGTCAAGGAGTGCCCTGTCTATTTCTGGGAGTTGGGTCTCTTTAGTAAATCCAAAAATAAGATAGGGGAGTTCCTTGGCCGGTGAGATATTAAATACTTTGTGGACGAAGTCAAATACCCTGTCCCAAAACAGTGAGACACAGTCGCATTGGAGTATAAGGTGTTCTAGATCTCCTTCTGCACGCTTACAGTTCCAGCAGAATGCGTCTGGGCTGAGTTTATGTGCATATAGGCGAGCCGGCGTCCAGAAGACTTTATGCATGAGCCAGAACTTGGCTTGTGATAATGTAGGGCTTATTTTATGGCTTGTGCAAGATCTCCATGCCGTGGACCACTCCAACTCTGAAATGGAGAAGGAGGCGACTGACGACCAGAACTGCATTGTTTTGGTATTCAATGTTGATGATTGCGGGCTCAATAATTTGTATAACCTTGAGACCTGGTGGCCTATTTTATTTAGGGAGGAGAGGAGTGAGGGAAGAGCTGGGTGTTTGGATGTCAGTCCCGCTTTTGTAATGGCAGTTTTAACTTTGAGGAATATGTAGAAGTCAGAACTATCAATGCCAAAGTTCGATTGGATTTTCGTAAAGGGTAGAGGGTAGCCATTGTCATAGAGTTGGTGGGGGAAGAAGATTCCTTTCTTGATCCAGGTTGGGTTAAATAGTGGTTTACCTTTGTAGGTGATTGAGGAGTTTTTCCAGATCGCTTCCCACCTAGATTTCCTTATCGTTGAGTCTAACAGTTTATCTACTCTGAGTAGGGCTATTTTGGTGTTGGTAAATATGGGTTTAGAACATGGGATCTGATTCGCTTTCATTGAAAGGATCGAGATGGGAGGCATGCCTTCCAGAAGTGCTTTTTCGACATCCAACCACTCCGGCGAGTAGTCCATTGGGGGGGACAGCCAATAGGATCCTTGTTTCGCTAAGAAGGCAATTTGATATCTTTTAAAGTCAGGGAGGTTGACTCCGCCCATGGATTTATCTAGTTTCAGTTTTTGCCGGCTGATACGTGCTTTTTTCCCTTTCCAAATGAAATTGTTAATAGTTTTATCTAATTTATTATGAAATTCTTGGGACAGCATTAAGGGGAGCATGGTAATTAGGTAGTTTACTAGTGGTGTAATCATCATCTTGATGGTCTCCAGCCTACCCCACCAAGTCATGAAGCGGGGTGACCATCCGTCTAGTTGGTTTTTTATTTTTTGGAGAGTGAGTTTCTCATTGTGTAGTAGGGTTTCTATGATGGAGCTTCCAAATTCTATACCCAGGTATTTGATGTAGTTGTTTTGCCAGACTAGACCTGATAAACCTAAAGATTCTTTATTAGTGAATATGTTGAGGGGTTTAACTTCAGATTTATCCTGATTCAGTTTGTAGCCTGAATGTTTAGAGTATGATTCTATAGAATCCATCAGTGCAGCTATAGAGGTATCAGGGTTTTCAGTGACTATCAGAATATCGTCTGCGTAAGCAGCAAGTTTTACAGTTTTATCCCCGAAGTTGATGCCACTAACATCTGCGTTCTGTTGTATGTCGCGGAGGATAGGTTCCATTGCCAGAAGGAATAGAGAGGGAGATAAAGGGCAACCCTGTCTAGTTCCTTGTTCGAGAAGGAATGGTTCTGATAATGAACTGTTGATGGCAATTCTAGCCGAAGGGGAGGCGTACAATGACATGACCATATTAATAAAAGTCTCACCCATGTTGAATATGTGCATGCATTGGCGGAGGAAGAGCCACAACACTCTATCAAACACCTTCTCCGCGTCCAGGGTGATTGCTACAGCGGGGGCATTTGAGATTTTCGCTTTCTCCAGTACATGACATAGTAGTCTCGTATTGTCATTAGAAAGGCGATGTTTCAGGAACCCCACCTGTGAGTTATTTATTAGGGCAGGTAAAACTTCGTTTAGTCTGCATGCTAGAGCCTTCGCGTAAATCTTGCAGTCCAAATTTATGAGGGATATCAGCCTATAATTCTTAGGAAGTAGGGGGTCCTTCCCATCTTTGGGGATCACTATTATTGTCGCTTCACTCATCGTGGGGGTAATTCTGTTTGACAGTGAAAATGAATGGAACAGTTTAAGGAGTCTTGGGTTAAGTTGTCCTTCAAAAGTTTTATAAAAATTGGCCGTGAAGCCGTCAGGCCCCGGAGCTTTATTGTTCTTTAGTGTTTTGACTGCGGAAGAGATTTCTGCTATAGTCAGTGGGGCCCCTAGTCTGATTTTGTCAGGTTCGGTTAACCGTGGGAGTCTGATTGAGTTTAGATATTTGTTACATTCTTCCATGTCGAATTGGTTATTATTTTTGTAGAGCTCCTCATAAAAGGACTGAAATGTGTGAAGAATGTCTTTCTGTTTGGTTTTGGTGTTATTGCATTGGTCTCTAATCAATGTTATATGGAATTGCTTCCTTTTGTGTTTAAGATAGGACGCAAGGAGTTTTCCTGCTTTGTTACCCTCACAAAGTCTTAATGCCTTGAATTTGTTAATCCATACTCCTGCTCTTTTACTAAGAATGGCGTTGTATTTATATTTCAGGTCCGTCAGTTGGTCGATGGTAACTTTATTGTTCAGATCACGGGAGTGTTGCAACTCAAGTTGCTTGATTGTTTTCTCTAGAGAGTCCAGTTCAGAGTTTAATTCTTTATTCATACGGGCCCTGATACCTATCAGTTTACCTCTTAATGTGGCCTTGAAGGCGTCCCATACTAAGGCGGGGTCTGTTTCTGGTTGTGAGTTTATCTGGAAATATTCTTGTATGCATTGTTCTATGTTTAATTTGTTCTCTGGCACTGAAAGTATCTCATCGTTGAATCTCCATCGTCTGGGGGGGATAAGAGAATGGGAGCCTGCCAATTTCATATGGATACCCGCATGGTCCGACACCAATATGGGGGCTATATCAGTTTCGTCGATGAGGTGTGTATGAGAGTCGGATATCAAAAGGTAATCAATTCTTGAATAAGAATTGTGAGGAGGGAAGTAGAAAGTGTATTCATGGCCATCTGGGTGTTAGAGGCGCCATGAGTCATGTAGGTGGAATTTGGCACACATTCGTTTCAATGCCTCGTGGGTGCGTGGGGGGTGGTATGTACTTTTGGATTGCCTGTCTAACAAGGGATCTAATGGTAGGTTAAGGTCTCCTCCGACCACTAGTAGTTCATCTTGTGGAATATTTTCAAGTTCTTTCGACACATATTCCCAAAATTCAGGCATGTCTGTATTAGTGAATTTTAATGTGGATTCTTAATATTCTGTACTTAGACTGTTGCAGCCCATTGAGTCGCAGAGTTTGGAGTTGAGAGTTTTTCTTGCAAAGTCAGACACAGATTTATAAGCTCGTTGCATCACTATCCCCATCTTAAAAGTGACAGAAAAGTGGCGTAATAAGCTTGTAGATCTGTTTGTCAGACTGTTGTAACCTATCTATTCCCAGTGCACGGAGGTAAATATACATTTCTACACAGTGAAGGTGCTGCAGACTACCTAGTCTCTCCTTTCACAAATAATTTGTTGTTGTTTCGGAAACAAAGGGGCATATTGTCAAGGACCGGTGATAGAATTATCGCCGTTTTATCGGCAGGAAACGCCCGATAAAACGGCGATAATGGACTTGATAATACGCCCTTGTTAATTCCCATAGAAGCCCATGTTCTTGTGTTAACATGGTCTTCTATTGGAATTAACAAGGGCATTTTATCAAGCCCATTATCGCCGTTTTATCTGCAGTTTCCTGCTGATAAAACGGCGATAATTTTAACACCTGTCCTTGATAATATGCCCCAAATTCTTTGTCACCTAGTGCCATTGGGGTGATTGAAGGATGGGTCTCTACGTGTGGAAGATGCCTTCACTGTAATCAAGACAGTTAACTACTTCAATTCAGATAAGGTTGTATACAGCAGAGTGGAGATAGCAGCGTCCAAAACTTTAAAAAAGAAAGAGAAACAATGTGAGAGAGTAAGAAAGAGAAAAAAGGACATTAAAACGTGGGAGACACACACGACGGGGGGGGTACCTGAAGGCAGAGGCACAACCACAGTCAAAATGTTTGGGGGGGTTTAAGTTCAAGGAAAAAGAAGAGTGGAGCTGCAGGGGCTGTAAGCGGGGTGGGGGGACATCAAAGCCTCATTAACAAGCAAAATGTCTTTAAAAGACTTGAGACTTACTCGGGTGCGACTGTGTGTGGGCGCAGGAAGGTATGTCATCCTAGCTGAAGCCTCGTTAGGCCAATGTGTGTTTTGCGCACCTGCTGCCTACTATAGATTGTCTCCTTTTGCAGATAACTTGTCGTTGTTTTAGAAACAAGGTTCTTTGCTCACCTTGTGCTATTGCCGTCAACCTTGTTACATAATCCATCGTGAAGTTATACATCTAAAAGAAATTAAAAGAAAGATGTTATGATTTGTAATTGTTGCTATAATAATTTGCTGTTAGATAACATCTCACTTTTAAAGTCGTTCATTGTCATATTTCTACGAACCAGGGGGCATATTTTCAAGGACCGGTGATAAAATTATCATTGTTTTATCGGCATGAAAGTGACGATAAAACGGCGATTATGGGCTTGATAATACGTCCTTATTAATTCGCATAGAAGCCCATGTTCTGGTGCTAACATGGGCTTCTATGGGAAATAACAAGGCAGTATTATCAAGTCCATTCTCGCCGTTTTATCAGCAGTTTCCTGCCGATAAAAGGGCGATAATTTTAACAGCGGTCTTTGATAATATGTCCCTGTTTGTATTGTGAATATATTCTGGACATTTCTGCGATTATAAAAACGTTACTGCTATTGGGAAAAAAATTAAACAAGTAAATTAATACATTATATAGGAGTGCGTTTGTCTAAAATATTAAGTCGCATTTTTGTATGTAGTCAGCTATAACGCTTTGACTCTTTCTGATGCATACTCAAGTCTCACTGCTCACCTTTTGTGGAAACAACACTTTCTTTATGATGTAGTCACGATCTCCAACAAAGAAGTCTCATATAGGGTGCCGAGTCTTGCTAATGATATACTCGTGCTCCCATCATCATCGCAGGTTCTTCACCCACTCAGTGCTTCGGGCACCACTAACTCAGTGACCAAAGAGGCCACGCATGTAGTAGTGGGCCCCTTGTTCGGTGCTTTGGGAACAACTCTAAAATGGCGTACAACACGTGCGTGCTCCGTCTTTTTTATAGTTAGGGTCACGTGTGTAGTGACGGATGCGTTGAATGGGTGTGGTGTGGGTGTATACCAGCCATGAGGGAGTGTTTGTGTCGATCTGACAACTAGACATGCAAATAAGAAATCTCTATAATGGAAAGGTGAGCCATATGCTGGTGTGTTTTCCTGGTAGTGTAAGAGTGGCTTTCTTTTTTCTATGTGCCGTTATGACAGCCGCGATCCGTGGAGGGAGTTGCGGTGGGACAGGCAGGCGGGGCGGGGGAGGGTCAGGGTGAGGGGTGATAAACAACGGAATCTTAATGATTGCAGGTAAGTAAACAAATCAATTCATAAAACGAATTTTGTAGCGCGCCCTGCATCGCAAAATGCGATGCAGGGCACAGAACAAAAAAACGAAAAAACAAAATTGAGAAATAAGGAAAGGGGGCAGGGTAGAAACATTCTGACCCTATAGGCTTGCTCAGTGGGTCGTACATAGATTTTTAGGGTCAATTTGTATTTTTTTTAAATAAAAAATTGCGGCGTATGGTACTCGTACGCGGTGGAAAAGGGAAAAAAATCTAGAAGTCTGTTTTATTCATTAGCTGTCGGGGGGCAAATTCCGGGGGCAATTGTTAGAGCTATATTTCTATGACAGTATGTAAAACTTTCTGTTTTTTTCCTGCATCATTTGTACTCTCTATGCATGCGCAGCCTTGTGCACTTTTTTTCTTTTTCTTCAAGTTCTCCAAGCAAACCTCTCCTGATTTTAGGTATTAAATTTGCCGCTTTCTTTTCCCGGATCTTGTGTGTCATCGGGTGCTATACTTTTGTGATATATTAATAAACATATTGTATGTATATTTATTTGAAATGTAGTGTTGAGGCGCCAAACGTTGATTACAGACTCCGTTCAACCGCCATTTTAGTAGTTTTCCTCCATTATTTTTATTATACCTGTTACTTTCATTTTACCATATTTTCTCTGTGATCGATGAGTTTTTTTTCCGCAGACACCACAGTGTTTGTCCTTGGCCTCCGATCTTATCAGACTTGGTCACACGTATACTAGAAACTAATTTGAAGGACGTAAGCCACAGCCATTAGAACGCATGTTCGTCAAGAAAACAATATTATTAAGATTATGCATTTATTATGCGTGGTAAATGCATACTAGTTGTAAAAGCATGTGTGGTAAAGCGATATGTGTAGTAATGGTTTTGTGGTGACGATCATGCGTGCTTATGAACCGGGTCTGGGCGTGGTGGAGTCTAGGGCAGCAGGCGGAGGGCCACGCAGCTCCAGTCATACAATATAGAATATAGGATTTTTAAAAGTAAACAAAAAAAATCATAATTATCCTAGATTAAGTCTTTTGTTAGTATGTTCATTAAATACATAAATATATGTTTTTAAACAATTAAAAACATTTGCGTGTTTCGTGTACGGGGTGCCGGACATGACGTCACACGGAAGCTTTGATTTGAGTGGTGTGGCTCACTGGTTAGAGGCGGCAGACCCTAGAGCAGAGAACGGCCTGGGACCAGGGTTTGATTCCCGACGCGGCAGGGTTCTTGGACCAGGATCAGCGGACTTGATGAATCTCGCCTCGGTGCCTACTCTAATCAGGGATCACACTCGGCAACTCTGGGCATTAAGCTTGCCTCATCTCCACAACGGCCCCTCACAAACGCCGGGGATGCCTGGTTTCACCTTGGAGATGCCCAGGAGGGACTATCTCACAGGGAAAGGCAGGACGGGTTCCCCAGCGGTCTATAGCGCTACGAGGCCTGCGGTGCGGGTAGCAGTGCGCTTTACAAGACACACAATTTTATTTATTTACTTTGATGCGACGCGTAACGTCAAACAGTATTCGTAGTGTATGCTGAGAATGATTAGCAGTGCAAACTATGGTGCGATCACTCTCTCACTGTCAAATCAGAGCACAGGGCGCGCTATGAGAATGGTTAGAAGTGGTCAGTCATTGGAGATCCAATTGGGGTGTGTGGCTTATCCACAGTATCATAATGTTATTTTTTAACCTGTTTAAGTTTGAGGTTTGCATGAAATACTATGCTATAGGCAGATATGGATGTTTAGGCAGCGCTTATGTCCATGAAGCTTGGTTATTACCATTTACATATAGGTGCCTGAGGGAGGGAAAAGAAATCTATGTGAATGGTGAGGATTGCACAATAATACCAGATCACTCCTTAATTTGTAGACTCATACAATTGCATTGCTCTTGTAAATAAGATGCGCCTAATTTGGATTGAGTTTTGAAAAGTAGTCCGACACCTGCTATCACTACAACTTTCAGTTTACTGGAAACGGGAGTTATTTACTTTTAAATAATGGAGATTGTTGTGCAATGTTAGCAGGCATCGCTTACATGATTAAGACTCTTTGATTTTTCTACGTATTTTTTATTATTTAGCTACTGCTTTCTATCAAAGAGCGAATAACTTTTTGGGGGAAATGTGAACTTGACTCTGCTTTTTAGGTTTGAACTCTGCGTTCCTAACTCGCCCACGTTTATATCACGTGCTTCAATCAAGGAAGGGTGCCTTGCACTCACACCCTGTTAAGTCAGCATGGGTTTATTAGAAGCTTACACGCTATTTTTGCTTTCCTGCTCTGCTTTGCACACAACAAGTACTTGTGATATTGTTTAGAGAACGCTTAGTATTTTGGTTTATATGAGAATAATTTGGTATGCTAGATTTGTAAACTGCCTCGCTAGTTTTGTGTGTATAGTGAGAGCATGGAACATCAAGGTTATCTTGAATACTGTGTCTGTTATTCAGAATGATCCTTCCACGTTCGAGCCATAACTTATATGCAGGTGTGGCCACCTCTGATAGTGACGCCTTTCATAATGCCTTGTGGAGGCAAAGTTACACACAGTTGGAGAACATTGGTATCTTGACAGTTTGTGGACCACTGAATGTGATCCACTACTGCTGACTACCAGAGGTATGGGTCTGCCCATGTAATCCTATAAGACTTTTTTGTAGTTATAAACTAATCTGCTAGTTAGGGAGTGCGAAATGTAGCTTTATTTTAAATTTGTTTACCTTTAACATTATAGGATGCTTTTTCCGTTTGTATTTGATAGAATAGTAACAATGATGACAACCTTGTTTCTGATAATATGTTTGGTTGTATTATCTAAGGTACTGTGCATGAGATTATGGTGTTAGAAATAAACATTTCAAAGTTGCATGTGTCTTTATTTACATCTTGTTTTTCGACTGGTGCAAGACTATAATGAAAGATTTCTCTTGTTATCAACTTTACTTCATGTAATTTAAGTTGCATGTTCTGAGTTGACTAGTCATTGGTGTTTTTGCTCTAGGGCGAAGAACCAATGAGCCACTGATTGCTAGTCTGGTAGGGGGTTTGTGTAGTAAGGTGGGTTTTGGTACACCGTAATTCACTGAGGTCCTAAGTCTTTATGCATAGTTCTGTGTATGAGCAGAATTCCTAGAACTGTAGTTACAAGAAAAAGGCTCGATAAATGGCTTGCACTTTGAATGTGAATATAAAATAGAAGAATAGTTGACAATCACAGATAAGGAATGCAGCAATTAGATGTGTGTATGTGTGGATGATGTGTAGATTGAGTGGAAGATGAAAAATTTGAAAAATAAGAAAGACTGGAGAGGCGCAAACTACCCACTGCATTGTCAGTGAAGAGAATCTTTGGATTTCCAGCTCATTACACAGATAGGGTGCTGGATTCCGCAGTGGGAGCAAGAGAAGCTAGTACCACATCTAAGGAAGAAAGCTAGTGCATAAAGTACACACAGTTCAGCAGATTTACAAGCTCGTGGGAAAAATTATGCAAAAGTGGCGCAAGGGGCTTGTAAACCTGCCCCAGTGTGTGATAGAAAAGACGCAAGAAAGGACGGAAGTGTACAAATTACTCACTGCTATTCATGGGTAGTAGTTACCAAGAAGGCTGAATAAAGGGCCTGCACTTTGAATTTGAATTAAAGAAGAATAATTGATAAGCTCAGTCAGGAATGGTAGCAAGTAGGTGTGTGTATTTGTGGTTGTTGTGTTGATTGAGCGGAAGATGACTAAGGTGAAAAATTAGAGAGGTTGCAGAGATGCAAACTTTCAATTTCTTTGTAAAGGAAGTGGGTGTTTAGTTTTTCAGTGCATATGTATATTTACTGAAAAAACCATAGGTTTAATACATGTTATAGTAAGCTGGAATATTCACTCATACAAAACCTTTGAAATTCCTCCGTTATAGTTAGTTCATCTAACTATAACTTGCGTGCCTACAATGCACTGCTGATGACGTCACATATAACATCACTAATGACATGGTCAGTGACATCACTCATGACATCACTAATGACATCTCAAATGACATCACTGATGACATCACTTTTGACATCATCCTTGTGAAAGAGTGGCAGACCTCCTCTCAGCGTAATATAACCTTTGATACACCCATTCAAAAATAGAAACTAAAAATTTCAGAAAAACAAAGATACCGATACCACTTACCAACAAGTTATTAATTAATTCCACCCTCTACATACACATACACTCATTCACCAACAGTTCTATATAGTCACTTATACATGTATTCACTTATATGTACTCATATACTTATACATCCTGTTACACACCGACACTCATCTATAGACTTACTCACACACATACTCATGTTGTAAATGTATCTAGGACCCTATTTAAATATTCCCGATTCATGCCCTTATGCGGTTATAACAATACATATCCTTATAAAGGCATAAGAATCATATCCATATTTAGTCATAGCCAATGCGGTCCAAATACGGCAAGGCTACTTCCCTGGACTCCTAGAAAGTACAACGCGTTCTTTAAACAAACCAAATCTCCAGCGGCCCGGGAATTCCCCCTGCTTTTGTTTTGATTTGTCCTAGAACTCCTGAGAGTCCTGAAGAACTGCCAGTTCTTAGTGACAGTTCTTAGTGACGTCTTATGTCCAACCTTACGTCAAAACCTGGCATCTTTCAGGTATAAATATACCAACGTTGCCTTAAACAATCACACAGTGGTTGGGAGCAGAGCGGCTATCTACTTGCCCGAAGCCCAGCTGATGCGAGAGCCGAAGGAAGCCGTCCCTCCCATTTGACGCACTGGGAAAGAAGCTGCCTTTTCTCCTGCCGATAAATTCCAGCTCCGTTGTTTCCAGTCACCCTTGCGGGTTGCTGGGAGATTGAGTCCTGAGAACGAGATACAAGACCTCCTTCATTCTATAACCAAGGTACGGAGCTGATTAAAACAGTGGGAGAATTCTTGATTCAGATTCTTGACAAAAACTAACTTAACTTAAAACTGCAACTTACTTACTCCTTCCCACGTATTAGGCTTAGGTCAGGTACACCGGGAAGGCGTATCTTAGAAGCACCAGTTGAGTACGTTAATCAATGTTTTATGTGTGTATATATTTTATCCGTTTTAAAGTATCATATGGCTAAGAAACCATATCAATGCTTTTACAGTATTATTTTATAATACTCCTTTTACTGTACGCACTTTACTTCATGATAAGTATTGCAATTGTGGCAATTCATTTCTCTTGCATGAGAAAGAAGACTTCTCAATAAATAACAACTTTTATTGAAAACGCCCGTCTCTCTATTTCTCTGCACTCTGGTGAAATTAAGCATGCACGATTGACTGAGTGAAATAGCTGTCTATTGTTTTCACACGACTCTAGAGATATACTCTTTATTCCGAGGGAGCAAAGTTGTCACTTTTATACGGTTGTCAGAAATTAATCCCTTCTTGTCTAATCAGGGAAGTTAACCCCTCCCTGTTCATTTGAGAAAGTTTCTAGTGACCTCTGAGCTAGCTGGCAAACCTAATTAAGTCTAACATAGTCAGTAGAGACCTAGATGACCTCAGTCCTACGTCTACACTGCTGTTTATGTTATTCCAATGCGCAGAGCCTATTGGGAATATAGGAACTACACTACATGGCGCCCAACGTTTGGTAAGGCGATAATCTAACGCAAGACATTAGAGTAACTCAGTCGTGCTTTTCACACAGACCCCTTTTTTCTGTAAAAACTCCAAAAGACGTCTGGAGTGGGTAAAAGGTAAATATCCGCCAGAACTTAGTAGGAAGAGATCCCTATGTATTAGCTTTTGGTTTAGTCAACGTTGAAGGATACAGTGTTCCAAAATATTGTGCACCTAATCTTTGTTTCCTTGAAACTTGATCTGCAACAAAAAACTTTTTTGTCACTAAAATGCCGGAAGGTGATGAAGAAAGAGATGCTTTAGCGTCTCAACTATTGTTAGATGACACAGCTCTCCAACAGAACGACCCGAATGCTATAATCATTCCGGTCAATGTAAGAAGAACCATAACTATTAAACTTATAGAAAATGGACTATCATCGAGAGGTGGTACAGTCATATTTGTGGTAGAGGCCCATGAATATCGGCAGACAGAGGTATTAAATTCATGGATAAATTTTCCTGCAGCACATGCTGTAACACATGAGTTCCACTACTACAAAATAGCGGAAGCTAAAGAGGAATACTCTCCTTACGAGGAAGTTGAAATTCCACTAACATACCAAGAGCACCTGCTCTGATTAATGGCGCCCTAAAACATCAAAATCACATTACCAGGCTTGATCCACTAGGTAGACCAGGAGCCACGTGGCCGGTTCTTGCCAGCTACACACCACATCCTGACATTGAAAAAATGTCAGACCTGGAACTTTTAGCCCAGCTAAAACAACTAATTAAAATACATAGACAATTGGTCCAATATGTCATGCGGACTTCAACAGTCCAACTGGCACTAATAATTCCACAATACACCCCTCACCAGGGGAACACAAATAAAATCACACCACAGAATATACAATCAGCCATTGGCAAAATACCCGCAAAACGGGAACAAATTCCATTCTGGTTAGCACAAAAAATCACTCAAATAGAGGCAGTATTTCCTGATACTACACCTCATGAGAAACACAGAATTCTGACTATCTGTCTCCCAATGGGTATCGCACCACATGTGGAGGACTGTGACACTTGGGGCACAGTCTTTGCTTCGATTTACACAAAAACACATGGTGTTCCGTCTATGGTGGTTATACCAGACGTACTAAGACAGATTCAAAATGAATACGGTCCAGAACCTGCCTTAACCCTAGGTATGAAATTACTGAAAGATTTTAAACAGGTCTCGACTATATTATTAGCCAACATAAAAGGAGAAGCAGCATCTGTGGCGATCCGTCAAAAATTGAAAGAAACAGACATAGCAGAACAACCTTTTGAACTTGCCAGAATCATAGAAAAATCCTATGAAGAACTAGGTAGAGATAGTTTGGGTGGGAAACCACTAAAACCCCAACTAACTGAAAATCCTGAAAAAACCTTTATTAAAAATAATCTCAACACTCCAAAAAAGAGTTGGAAGGGTAATAAACAATCTACTCCCAGAGAAAAACAGTTTCAGTCCAGAGGAAGGTCTCCTCAGCGGAGAAATAAATCTCCAGACCGAGGAATCAAGTCTCCCCAAAGGGAACCCTCTGAAAAAAGATACAACCTTAGAGATAGGGATAAATTGAGAAAACCTGACAGATATCAAGATATTGATATATGTCCCTCTCAATCTTTTCAGACTTCCTCACAGAAATCGGAAAGAAGAGGACAGTCAGAACATAAGGAGGAGCACGTCAAGTCCAAAGACAAGGAACCTGCTCATCAAAGTAAAAAATTACAATATCCAAAAAAGAAGGTAGCAAGTATTAAAATAAAACATGCTGAGGATACTGAGGACACAACTGAAAAACGGAGAGTGGGCCCAGACAATGCTAGACAGCGCAGCAGAAGTGACCATAGCTCGCAAGATCCTGATGAATCTTCTGGAGACAGTGGACACAAATGAATACATTCAAGTGGAAACTGCAGACACCAGAGTTAGCAAAACCCATAAATTATATGAAATAACATTGCGTATAGAAACTAGGAAAGTAAGGGGTCTCTTTTGGGACAACCTTTTCGAAAGGCTATGACATCCTGTTAGCTGAAAAAGTCTGGCCACCAGAGTTTTTCAGGGAGTGCCCTCATAGCGAAGAAATTATTATGCCTGCCTTCTCAAATCATATTCCAATTCATAAAAAATACACTTTTGCAAGAAAATGGGCAGTGGCCCAAGCCTCTGCTTTATATAAAAATCATGTAGGATGGGATGAGGATTCTCCTCCCCACAAAATCCAGTTAAAAAGTCAACCTACTGCACAAAGGCAGTACCCAGTTAAACAAGAAGCTAAAAAGCAAGTCAGGGAGATCTTAGATCAACTTGAATATCAAGGGGTAATTGAAACATGCACCTCACAAATGAACAATCCTTTGTTTCCTGTCTCCAAGCCAGACGATTCATATTGTCTAGTTTTGGATTACAGACACCTAAACTCCTGCTGCAAGACATTTGCAGTACAAAACTCACACAGTGCAGCACTAATGAATAACATTGTACGCAAAAAATATAAAACAACATTAGATATCTCTAATGGATTCTTCTGTCAAAACATAGCACCTGAAAGCTGGTATTTGACCGCTTTCTCAACAATGGGGTCGCAGAAAACAATTTTGTCGACTCCCACAGGGATTCAAGAATAGCCCAGGATTATTTTCAGCCAGGGTAACAGAGTTACTACAAATATATGATGATGAGGCATTATCATATGTCGATGACATCTATCTTACAGACGATGACCTGGAGACTCACTTGAAAAGAGTGAACACCATAATACTTGGGTTCGCATCTGAAGGGTACAAATTCAACTTTAAAAAATCACGAATTGCCCATTTAACTGTCCTATTTTTAGGATATGAATTACCAAGTGAAGGCAAAAGCCTAGCAGACAACTTCTTAGAGAAGTGTGCAGTACTCCAAACTCCAAAAATGCTGAAAAACTTACAATCAATACTAGGTTTCCTGAATTTCGGAAGAACATACATTCTAAATTATGCAGAGAGGGTTAAACCTCTCTACAAATTAATAAAACCTTATTTCAAACCAATTAATTGGACTCAAAAACACACAGAAATCTTAGATCATTACAGACAGACATGTTAACCAAAACAAAACTGCAAACACGCGCAAACGAACACAATCTTGTAATCCGAGTCATCCCAGGAAGATGCGGATTCACATACCTGACCTCTAATGAGGGAGAAACGGTACCAATAGCTTACAAATCACACTTGTACACACAAGCTGAAATGAAATTCAGTTCTACTGAAAAAATTCTAACTGCGTTTCAAACTGTGGTAGCAAAAGAAAGAGCCCTGGCACAAGGTAAACGTATAATAATCGTTACACCGGTACCTGCCCTAGAGGCAGTAACAAGAGCAAGCATTCCCAATGCTAAAGCTTTACATCTGAGATGGATACAATGGGTTAATTCTCTTGCTGTACCAGACGTAGTATACAAATTTGATCCTAACTTAAAAACACAAGAATTTCTCCAATACAAATATGAATGTCCTCTGACGACCGAAATCCTGCCTCTCGAACATTACGGCTGCATAATATATACAGACGGCTCAGCACAACCCGCAGTTGGGGGTAAACAAGCCTATAGTGCTGCGTGCGCAATTGTTAAAAGTCATTGGCACGAAGGAAAATTTAAACCTTTGGTCACTAAAACACAATCACTCGGAGACTATACAGCTCAGCGAGCTGAACTACAGGCTTTTAAGATGGCACTTGAAAATACCGATCGCGAATTCCCCACACTAATAGTGTGCGATTCTTATTATGTGTCCAGTCTTACAACGAATACTTGCAGAACTGGGATCAAAACAACTTCAAAGAAGCAAAAGGTGGCACAATCAAGCATAAAATGCTTTGGGAACAAGTAGTTCTTTTACAGAAGGAACTACAAAAGACTCACGTGATTCATACACTGAGTCATCAACGTGATGGCGTTCACGTTGCGGGGAATTCATTGGCTGATGAGGCAGCGAAAGCAGCTGTACAAACGGCTTCCGTAGCTGCCATTACTCGGTCAAAAACAAAAATAGACAGCAAGATAATGCAAGCTGTCTGTCTTTCAGTAAAAGACAGTGGTAAGACACTCCCGAAAGGCTTTCCAGTAAAGTACTCATACAAAACTGATGCAAACAACGTTACGCTTGCCCCAATCCCTGGAGTGGGGGATAGAGCAATTCCAAACACGGAACACAGCTTAGGACTAATTTTAGTGGCATACGAAGGGCTCGCTTCTGCACATGCTGGTGTTTCCGCCACAGTATCATTATTAAAACAGAGATATTGGTGGCCACGCATGAGAAAACAGACTAGAAACTATGTTCTAGAATGTGAAATATGCCAAAAAATGAAAGTATCAACAGTCAAACGACCATCACAGACGCCCCTTCTAATCTCAGATAAACCATTAGCATGTGTTTACCTGGACCACTATGGTCCCTTACAAAGGGACAGAAACTATAAATATATCATGGTCACAGTGGATTCCTGCACGAGATTCATTTGGATGTGGCCCCAGCGCTCAGCTGACGCCAGAACTGTTATAAAAGATTTGCGAGTCTTTATCTGCACATACGCAATTGACATGCTAAATTCTGACCAGGGTCCTGCGTTTAGCTCTCGGGCTTACAAAGAGGCCATGGCCAGCATGGGCATTGCATTGCGGTATTCTCGTCCATTCCATCCCGAGGGAAATGCGGTAGTGGAGAGAAAAAACCGTGACATAAAGCAATCTATAACAGCGAGGGTATTAGGTTCAAGTGACAGGTGGGTCAAACATCTAATAAGTGTCCAACGTAGTCTTAATAACATGCCAAGAAATTCTCTAGGAGGTTTCAGTCCGTATGAACTTTTGTTTGGTACTAGAAGGAGTATCTAGGACTTGGATTGTCAAACTTCAGTGGTGAAACAAAAAACCTTTGATATCAAAGATCGTTTGGCTGTCTTAGAGGACTTGAATGAAACAAGAAAAAAGTCCAAGTAACGAAAAGCTACAGCCAACGACCACTGAAGAAAAACCATCTGTCCCAGCAAGACCTGTCTGGATTCCAAAGGTTGGGGATCTGGTCAGAGAAAAGATCGCGGTGAAGAAGGAATTTGGGCCTTCTTACAGAAAAGCAGTACCTGTCTTAGCTGTCAGCGGAACAAGATCAGTAGTACTACCGCCCCTTGCTGGTAAAAAGGAGAACCGAGTTGTATCCATCGACTTGGTAAAACCACAATCATGTGGCCAATAATAAGTACTAGGCCCAGTGGACTCCCAAAAAGTAGCAGAAGACCAAATCTTGCTACAATCCAAGAGGTTCAAACTGAAAGACTAATCACTTTTGACAAACCATCAGTGAATAAAAAAGGACTATGCAACAAAGCCATGGAACTTGTGCCTCTTGAAACCCAAATTGCAACAGTTCGTCAAGAAACACCAGTCTACAATGATGTAGCATCAGACTATGCTATTGAAACAAAGAAAGATCCAAAGACTAATGAAAATCCAGAAGGAATTCCAACAATTGACAGAACTGCATCTGACTACTTCATCAATTTCGATGACTTTTCTGATGATCCAAGTGAGCATGGGGACAAGCCTGCAACAAAAACTTTCAATAAGAAAATGACTGAACTTGTTCATCAACTAAAAGAAACATATCTGATTTCACCATGGATTGAATTTTGGATTTTGTTAGGTGTACTTTTCCTCCTACTTTGGCTCATCATGGTTCTATGTTTGGGAAAATGTATTGATGGAAAATATAGTACAATGGACACAGCAAGTGAGGTTCTGCGATTTCCGACTTCGTCACGTATCTAGCCGCCATTTTGTGTCCGTCGCCATTTTGTGTTCCCCTCACTCAGGCAGCACGGCGAACGGTGTGTTTTTGCCTTTCCAGCTGCTACGTGTCCTTTTAGTTGAAAAGTAACTCCATTGCTCTTGTTTACAAAACCCGATGTCAGGGTCTGGCTGAGTTCGTTAATCCATGTCTGGCTCGATTGATCCCTGTCTCGACCGACTATTTGCCTTTTCCCATTCTTTACTTATATTATCTTATACGACTGGCCTTCGCTATTCTCTCCTTGTATTCTCTTGTTACACAACTATCCTTTGAGGCACACAAACTTGTCCTGCCACCTGCAGGAGGGGATTGTAGACACCATCACTGATTCATTTGTTGGGAGGGGTAGCACACGGGGTCTGAGAAAGGGGCGTATTTGAGATACCTGATAGCTTGTTTTTCAACTTTTCTCATTGGTCCGTTCTATATGCGAAAGAAGTAAATGATTGTAAACATGTTACTATAAGAGATTGTGCGCCACGGATTGAAGTGGCAGTCTCCTTAGAACCCACCTCGAGTGTAACGTCTAGGATAACTGTGCTTAACTGCAGCTAATAAACCTGGCTTCCACGCTCAACGTGTCTCGTGTCTCTGTTTTGTACAAGGCAGGTGAACTCGGGGATTAAGGCGTGCCCTGCGCCGCCCGGCCCATAAGACCCAGCTCTCCAACTGGCGCCCACGTGGGGCTGTTTCAGTGGTAGCGGTTCAGCCCGAGGGTCTTGAGAAGCCCCGCAAGAAAATTCCGGAGGATTCGAGAGCCACGTCAAGCGACCCCTGTATGTGGAAGTGGACCGAAGATCATTTGCAGCACGGCTACTCCTTTCCGACGGCTGCTGATGACTGCTGCCCTGACTACCGCCCTGCCTTGGACCCTCTGGTGATGACTGGTATTACGAGACGTTAGACGGACCTCTGTTGGCGTAAGAAGACCATTTAGTTAAGTATTCGTGGGTAGCGCCCACTTCTTTGTTTTGTTTTTGACTTTTGTTATTCGACTGTTGCAATAGCCGAAGCCGAGGGGTGAGTACATTTGTACTGTGTTCTTTGCTTTCACTCCTTGAAGTTGGTAAGCGGATCAGTGTGCTTAACATGCCTGGTTTGAGCGGATTTAGGAAGCTTTGCTGCTTTTGCTGTCTAGGGATTCCCGGCTCGAGGATTCATGTCCGATTCCTCCGGTTGGAACTCACGCTTATAAACTCTATTCTAAACATGGTGTTGGCCCCATTGCCTTTAATGAAGCATGGATCCGATACACGAAGAAAGATGGTGTTTTGCGATGGCCACAATATGGTAGCTTGGAGCCCGATATATTAGATAATTTGGAATCAATTCTGTTTAAAAGAAAAGCACGGCCGGCAATGTTTGACTCTTTCCGCCTTTGGAGTAAGAAAGCCAAACAGAGAGAAATTAAACAAGCAAAAAGAGATAAGAAAATGAAAGAAATGACGATTATACAGGCTGCCCAGCAGTTTAAAGACGATGAGACTGATCGAGCGATTGAGGTTTCAGATAGACAGCATCGGATGGCAATTGATTGGTGCTATCCCGTGTTGCCTCCACAGCACAAAGATCTTGATGAAGATCCCTTAATGTCCCATTTGTTGAAATTACCTCCGCCTTATGCGCCAGGTGCTAATGCACCCGCATTGTTGCCACCTGTGCAACAACCTGCTGTTCAGCCAGGAGCTCCAGCTCCTACCCAATTGCCTCTCCCTGTATTGCCACCTCCACCTCCTTTGCCACTGACTTCTGTACCTCAGTCTCCTTTGCCTTCAGTTTCTCTTGTAACGGCTAGTTCTTCTCTTCCTTTGTCTAATACTGCGTCTCCAGTTTTACTCCCTACTTCTTCCCTGATTCGTAATCGGTTAGTTGATACTGTCTCTGGTCTTTTCTCCCCCCTCTTTGGACCGTTTAATAGCTCTCCTGCTTTTTCACGACGGCAATCCCGTAGTCAAATTCCAGATTCCGAGGAACAAGCGGTGTTTGACTCCCTTGCTCATAAATGGATGATGAATGGTCCACTGTATAGTGTACCTGATATACTGAATACCTTTCTCTAGTGGAACGCGCCTACGCAGCGGTACATTTTTAATGTTATGTGTGACGTTGGATTTAACTCCTCAGGGTCTATTGGATATACAGGACAGGTTTGATAAAGGACTCATTGTGGGTCCTGACGTTGAGGGTGCTATAAAGACGCTTGTTACTTTCAGGTCCTATAATTCTTCCCAGACTATTTCTGAACCTGATCCTGCAGTTAGACAGAGAACGAAGAATTATCCTATGCAGGAATTTCCTCCAGTATGGAGAGAAGCAGTTCCGCAAGCGGGCGCTGTTCAAGGTGTCCCTGCTCATTTCCAGCATATATGGGTACATGTTACTTGGAAACGAGCCGAAGTTTTAGCACTTAAACAGTCTTTGCCGGACCCTCGTAAAAATCCAGCTGGATATTATAAAGAGCTGTCCCAGACTGTTGATGCATTTATTATGAACCTGGCTGACATTGATATGTTTATGGGGAATGTAGTTCCACAAGCATTGTGGGCTCGGATTCGTAGAGAGGATCACAACCACGCTTTAGGTGGTAATTGGGCTGCTATAACTGCCGCAGATGCAGCACAAGTGGGTGGTGCAGTTGCCTGGTAGAATCATCGCTTTAATGAAGACGATGATGCCTGCCTTACGCGTTAATTGGGATTAGTTGGCTGCATGTAAGCAGAAGAAAGATGAGAGTGTCTCCGATTTCTTTACTCGGTTTGAGGAGACATTTATCAATCATAGTGGTCAGGATATGAGTACTGAGGGTGGACAGCGATTATTTGTGGATAAATTTGTATTTAATTTACTTCCAGAATTGTCGCATAAGTTAAAGAATTCGGAGAGTTCGTGGGCTGTTTCTTCGTCTGCACAGATATTGGCCACTGCTCAGTATTATGAGAATAGGGAGAAAGAAGAGAAAGATAAGGCTGAGAAGAAAACTAGAGATTTAAAAATGAAGGTTCTTCTTCAGCAGGCTTATCCTCCCCGTTCCAAACAGGGCCAATTTCAACAACCTCCTCAGTTTCAGAGGTTGCTACAGAAACCCGAGCCTTTTGTTCCATGACCTTTGCTTGGTCCTAATCAATGTGCCTATTGTAAAGAGGAAGGCTATTTTAAGAATAGTTGTCCGGTTTTATTGCAGCGTAATGGTGGATTTCAAGGATCACGAGGTCGTGGTGGTTTTCAATCAGCATCTAGGGGTAGAGGGTGAGGTGCGTTACCTCAGGGACAGCGTTCCTTTTCTCCTCAGAATTCTTCGAATTATTTTGATCAGCAGAATGTTCAGTCTGCGCCATATTACAATGATGATTACTGTGCTGAGAGTGAGGTTCAGGATTTTTATTCTAGTTAGGACAGCCATGGACAAAGTAAGGGAGTTGTATCAGTTCCGGTGGATCAGAATGGACCTTATGTTGAAGTAGTTGCATTGGGTGTTGCAGAGCCATTTCTCTTGGATACTGGTGCAATGAGAAGTTCTATCATATATTCCAAACTCCCTGGGGCATCTTTGTCTGGCTTAACAAACGTTTCTGTAGGATTTTCTGGCGCCCCAGTTACTACCCCGGTTTCTTGTCCTTTACCTCTTTCGATTGGTCCTTACGATTTGGAAGCTCCACTTATTTTAATGACTGGTTGTGGAGAAAACTTGTTGGGTTTGGATGTATTGAAATGTCTTCATGCAACGTTGTATTGTTCCCCCTCTGGTGTGCGTCTTACTTTGGGTGAGAAATTGGTTTCTCCTACATACCTATCGAAAGATAGTTTCCCGCCTGAGTTGCAGTCCCTTCCTGCTACACTTTGGGCTACAGGTCCGAATGATGTTGGTTTGTTGCAGATTCCTCCTTATGTGGTTACTATTAAGCCTGATGTTAAGTTGCCACGTATTCCACAATAGAAGATTTCTAATGATGGTGAACGAGCTTTGATGGCTATTATCCATGATCTGGTTCAGGAGGGTGTGGTCGAAGAAACGAGAGGTAATGTTTGTAACCATCCTGTTCTACCAGTCCTTAAACGCACTGATCCTTCTCAGCCTCCTGTGTATTGTTTTGTGATTGATCTTCGGGAGGTCAACAAGATTGTTGTCCCCAGTTTCCTGTTGTCCCAGATATCACTGCCTTGCTTACAATGATACCCGCCTCACCGGCATGGTTTTCTGTTATTGATCTAAAGAATGCTTTCTTTAGTATTCCTATTGCTGAGGAGAGTAGAGATATTTTTGGCTTCTCTCTCTGAGGATGAAGTTTTCGGTTCAAGCGTGCTCCTCAAGGTTATTGTGAAAGTCCCTCCATTTATACTCAGGCTTTGAAATCTCAACTTGATGCTTTCATTTGGCCTCCAGGTGCCACTTTGATTCATTACGTTGATGATTTGTTAGTTGCTGCAGATTCAAGGGATGTTTGTAAGGATGTGACTATTTCTTTGTTGCGGCATTTGTCTGACCTGCATCACAAGGTGTCCCCTTCTAAGTAGCAATATTGCCGCCAAGAGGTTACCTACTTAGGTCATCTCTTGTCGAAGGAGGGAAGACGATTGACCCCAGAACGAATTCAGGCGATTGCGCAAATGTCTGAGCCATCCACGCACAGAGAGGTATTTGCCTTTCTGGGCATTACCTCCTATTGTAGACAATGGATTCCGAATTTTTCTTTGCTGGCTAAACCTTTGCTGGCACTTACGTTGAAAGATACGCCACAACCTCTCCCTTGGACTGACGAATGTCAGAAGAGTTTTTCTGACTTACGTGCTGCCCTGTGTTCTGCTCCTGTGTTAGGTACTCCAGATTACAGTAAGCCTTTTACACTCTATGTTCACGAAAGAGAACGTTGTGCGTTGTCAGTTTTAACGCAACAAATTGGAGACAAACAACGGCCATGTGCCTATTTTTTGGCTACGTTGGATCCAGTAGCTAAGGCGTTGCCTAGTTGTCTCAGAGCTACAGCAGCGGCAGCGATTTCTATTTGTCAATCTGCTGGATTGGTATTAGACAACACTCTTGTTGTTATGGTACCACATGCAGTAAATACTCTCCTGAACAGAATGAAGACACAACACCTCACGAGTGCTCGTTTGTCTGGATATGAGCTGACGCTTTTAGCTAGCCATATACACATCAAGCGGTGTAACACTTTGAACCCAGCAACATTGTTGCCCATACCGGATGAGAAAGGCATTCAAGAACAGCATGATTGTTTTTTCCGAACAGAGGAGGAAATGAAAGGGAGAATAGATTTAAAAGACATGCCACTTGTGGACCCGGATGGGATCCTATGGGTAGATGGGTCTTGCTTCAAGCTTCCAAATGGTGAGACGACTGCAGCTTATGCTGTTACCACTGTGCATACGGTAGTAGAGACAGTACACATTCCATAGAATTCAGCCCAAGCAGCTGAATTAAATGTTTTGACAAGAGCATGTGTGTTGGCAAAAGGAAAAAGAGTGAACGTTTACACTGATAGCCAATATGCTTTCGGTGTGGCCCATAGTTTCTGCTGTTTGTGGAAGGAAAGAGGATTCTTTACCTCCCATGGGACTAAGATACAGCATTGGCAGTTGGTGACTGACCTTCTCGAATCACTTGCTTTGCCTACCCAAATAGCAATCATCAAGTATAGTGCTCATAAAAAGATTACTGATGATGTAGGGCGCGGTAATGCTTTTGCAGATGAGACAGCGAAAGAGAGGGCAAGAGATGTTACGAGTCCTATGTGTGTTGCGGGCCCTGCAAGGTGAATTTGCAGCCATTATCCCGCATTTTTTATCCCGCTGACTTTCAGGCCACATACCATTTTCCCGCAAGGACATTGACCTCGCATACCATCATGCCGCATTTTTTCAAAACGCATGTGCATTTGTCACGCATGCCTTTACAACGAATTACGTTGTAAAGGTATGTATGGTAAATGCATTTGCGTTTTGAAAACCACGATGGTGAGAGAGGTAAGGGTGTTTGGGTTAATTTTTTAGGGGTGAGGGTCGTGCTGGGGAAGTTATTGTGTAGTGTAGTGTTGTGTTAGTGTAGTGTAGAGTTGTGGTGGTTGTTTAGTGTAGGGTCGTGCTGGGGGAAGTGGTATAGGGGTTAGGGTAGTGTTGTAGTGTTTGTGTAGTGTAGGGTCATGGTGGGGGTAGTGTTTTAGGGTTTAGGATAGTCTTGTAGTGTTTGTGTAGTGTAGGGTCATGCTGGGGGTAGTGTTTTAGGTTTTAGGGTAGTGTTGTATTGTTTGTGTAGTATAGGGTCATGCTGGGGGTAGTGTTTTAGGGTTTAGTGTAGTGTTGTAGTGTTTTTGTAGTGTAGGGTTATGCTGGGGGTAGTGTTTTAGGGTTTAGGGTAGTGTTGTAGAGTTTGTGTAGTGTTGGGTCATGCTGGGGGTAGTGTTTTAGGGTTTAGGGTAGTGTTGTAGTGTTTGTGTTGTGTAGTGTAGGGTCATGCAGGGGTAGTGTTTTAGGGTTTAGGGTAGTGTTGTAGTGTTTGTGTAGGGTAGGGTCATGTTGGGGTTAGTGTTTTAGGGTTTAGGGTAGTGCTGTAATGTTTGTGAAGTGTAGGGTTATGCTGGGGGTAGTGTTTTAGGGTTTAGGGTAATGTTGTAGAGTTTGTGTAGTGTAGGGTCATGCTGGGGGTAGTGTTTTAGGGTTTTGGGTAGTGTTGTAGTGTAGGGTCATGCTGGGGGAAGTGGTATAGGGTTTAGGGTAGTGATGTAGTGTAGGGTCATGCAGGGGTAGTGTTTTAGGGTTTAGGGTAGTGTTGTAGTGTTTGTGTAGTGTAGGGTCATGCTGGGGTGTAGTGTTTTAGGGTTTAGGGTAGTGTTGTAGTGTTTGTGTAGTGTAGGGTTATGCTGGGGGTAGTGTTTTAGGGTTTAGGGTAGTGTTGTAGAGTTTGTGTAGTGTAGGGTCATGCTGGGGGTAGTGTTTTAGGGTTTAGGGTAGTGTTGTAGTGTTTGTGTTGTGTAGTGTAGGGTCATGCAGGGGTAGTGTTTTAGGGTTTAGGGTAGTGTTGTATTGTTTGTGTAGTGTAGGGTCATGCTGGCCGTAGTGTTTTAGGGTTTAGTGTAGTGTTGTAGTGTTTTTGTAGTGTAGGGTTATGCTGGGGGTAGTGTTTTAGGGTTTAGGGTAGTGTTGTAGAGTTTGTGTAGTGTAGGGTCATGCTGGGGGTAGTGTTTTAGGGTTTAGGGTAGTGTTGTAGTGTTTGTGTTGTGTAGTGTAGGGTCATGCAGGGGTAGTGTTTTAGGGTTTAGGGTAGTGTTGTAGTGTTTGTGTAGGGTAGGGTCATGTTGGGGTTAGTGTTTTAGGGTTTAGGGTAGTGTTGTAGTGTTTGTGAAGTGTAGGGTTATGCTGGGGGTAGTGTTTTATGGTTTAGGGTAATGTTGTAGAGTTTGTGTAGTGTAGGGTCATGCTGGGGGTAGTGTTTTAGGGTTTTGGGTAGTGTTGTAGTGTAGGGTCATGCTGGGGGAAGTGTTATAGGGTTTAGGGTAGTGTTGTAGTGTTTGTGTAGTGTAGGGTCATGCTAGGGTCGAGTGTGTTAGGGTTTAGGGTAGTGTTGTAGTGTTTGTGTAGTGTAGGGTCATGTAGGGGTAGTGTTTTAGAGTTTAGGGTAGTGTTGTAGTGTTTGTGTAGTGTAGGGTCATGCTGGGGTGTAGTGTGTTAGGGTTTAGGGTAGTGTTGTAGTATTTGTGTAGTGTAGGGTCATGCTGGGGTGTAGTGGTTTAGGGTAGTATTGTAGTGTTTGTGTAGGGTCATGCTGGGGGTAGTGTATTAAGGTAGTGTTGTAGTGTATGTGTAGGGAAGTAAAGTGCTTTATGGTAGTGTTGGGGGGTTGTGCTGGGTAGTGTAAATGTAGGAAAAGGACTGTCTGTCAAGGGTGGGTGGTGCAGGGGTACTACATTACAGTGTAGTGTAGGGTTGGGTAGGGTACTCTTACTTACCTTAACTACTTTAACAACGAGTATACCTTTAATATGCATGCCTTTTCATTGTAAAGGCATGCGTGTTAAAGGCATATTCGTTTAAAAAGTATTCGTTCTCTTTATTTGCGGCCTAATAGTACTTGCGGGATTAAATTTGCGGTATGATGGTATGCGGGATGTTTGTCTGCGGTCTGACATCATATATTCGTGAGGACACAATAGAAAGTGTGAGATCGATTCAGGAAGAGGCTACTGAGAAAGAATTGAGTAATTGGAGAGAAAGTACAGGAATGTTGGATGAGACTGGGTGTTGGACGGAATTGTCAGAACATCAGCGATGGCTGTTACCAGACGCCTATGTACTACCTGTAGTTACTATGGCGCATGGTCCAGCCCACATTAGTGCGAAGGGCATATGTAAGATTTTGGCTCCGGTGTGGCAGAATGAAGGAATTCCTAAATGTGCAGAAAACGTGGTGAAGCATTGTATTGTTTGTTTAATGCATAATCCAGGAAAGGGAACCCCAACTCCAGCAGGCCATTTTGCTCCCCCTACGTATCCTTTCGAGGTGTTACAAATCGATTATATTCATATGGATCGTTGTAATAACCTCAAGTATGTTCTGGTGGTGGTGTGTGCCTTTTCCAGATGGATAGAGACCTACCCCCTAAAGGACAATACTGCTTTGTCTACTGCCAAAGTTCTATTGAAGGAGTTTTTCTCGAGATTCGGTTTGCCGTGTAATGTCTGGTCTGACAATGGGATTGAATTTGTAGGCCAAATTATGCAGAAAGTGTGTACAGGTCTTGGTAATAAACAGAAATTCCATGCGGCAAACCATCCTCAGTCAGCAGGATTGTTAGAGTGCTATAATGGCACCCTCAAGCTCAAATTGGAAAAGATTCAGGCGAGCACAGGTCTCGCTTGGCCTGATTCCCTACCATTGGCACTCTTGTCTACGAGAACTACTGTGCATTCTCGTTTAGGTTTGAGTCCGTATGAGGGCGTTTTCGGGCACCCAGCAAATGTATGGGGAGTTCCTCGACCTAAAAAGTGTTCTGACATCCCATACCCAATGCTGATTGACTATTTGCATGACCTCACCACTAAATTACGTGTTCTTCACCAGCAGGTTCAAAACGCTTTGTCGGAGGCCTCCACAAACCCAGGTCACTCCATCCAACCTGGCGACTGGGTCTGTGTGAAGAATTTTCAGCAGAACAATAATCTGGAACCTCTTTGGGGCCCGCCACGGCAAGTTTTGCTCGTAACTTGTACAGCAGTGAAAGTTGTTGGGAAAAAGAACTGGGTCCATGGCGTGCACTGTAAAAGGGTACCTTTGCCTTTACCTTTTGATCAATGGACTCTTAAGGGCATAGGTGATAGTGAAAGTGAAAAAGTACCTAAATTTGTACCATTCAGTAGTGCACGCCTGGACCAAACGAACTCTGAGAAAGAAGACGACGACGTGTTACAAGAGGCTGTACCATCGCATCTACGTTTGAATACAACGAATCCAGAAGTTTTGTTTAAAGACCAGACGATCCCTAATAAGACTCGATATAATTTACGACCAAGAAAAATCAACGACAATTGAACTTTCCTTTTTCTGATTTTTCTGATTATACCTTTTTTTTGAGAGACATTAATGTATGTTTTTCTTCCACTATCCATCAAGTTGCAGGGTCACGGTAAGAGTCTTAAGCTGTGACCTGAGTAGTGACATAGGTTCCGCAGGACTTGCAGTGTAATAGGACGGCTAATAACCACAGCTAAGTGATCTAGGAAGATTATCGTGAGCAACGCCTTAGAGTAATGGATGTTAAAGTGGGAAATGATGATAAAAATGTAAAGATAAAACGAAAATGTACGGGACTAGTAATTAGTCCATGTGGTATAATTTTATGTATTCTAATATGTTTATGTATTTTATTAGCCTGTGTAAGCTGGGTTGTTTATATTAGGCAGCAAACACCTGTTCCAACCTTTTCCTCTTTATCTTTTCCTACTACTGCCTCCCCACACCAGTTTTATACACTCCCATAACAAGAACAGATTAGGAGAACTGAATATTTCAATAATTCATTTATTCAGTTATTGCATCAGCATCAACTGGTAATGAATACTACTGAGTTTTGGGTCTGTGGGCTTATGCCTCATAATACAGAGAGAGGTATGCTGTATTTAGTCTTTCCATTTTCTTATGAAGGCTCTGCTTGGGCTTATTTGGCTATGTTCTCTAACATTTATCAGAATCAGCTACGGTATCCTCCTGGTAGTCCATATGGTGGTGGAACAGATTTCAGGGACAGTTCCTTGATTAAGGGAATAGTGATGATGGCTCAAATTGCTCAGATTAGTAAGAATCCCATAGATGAGAAAAGAGCATACGATGGTTGGAATATACAACGATATGTTACTAGCCTCACAGAAAAAGCTAAACGAAGGAGATCTCCACCAATTTGGACCGTACCTCATCGAGGTAACTTATGTTTACACATTAATGATCAGAATCTTAAAAATCAACAGGAAAAGAGTGTCTGTTCTCATACTTATGTCTATACACCTCAGATTCCCTCACCACTAGGGCCATCACAAATAAGCATGGGCGGAAAATCCGTTTCGCTCGCGGATTTTGCGGATTTTCGGTAAATTCGCAATCCGCGAGATTCGCGAATCTCCCGCAAAATCCGCAAATCCGCGAGCAGCGGATTTCATGGCTTGCTCGCACTGTTCGCGTGAGTTCGCGGCTTCCCAGTACAACTTCGCGCCCCGCGAATAAGCGCAAAATTGCAGAAATACGATCTTAGCAAAACTGAAACTACTTACCAGGTTCAAAAGTTCAGGCTCATCATTAGTAGCCATTTCCTGTAGTGCTTCCTGAGGGGCCCCTCCAGAGTTCAGTTGCCAGTTGCAACTATTATGTGACCCTGCTCTGAACCTCAGAATAGTTACACATATGCCACAAAGGTCCTGAATTACAGCTAATGGAGACAAGCAGGAGCCAGGCTGGAGGTTCAAATCCATTAATCAGCCCCTAATTGATTATTGTCAGTTGGGGCAGGGCAGGTGTTGTAACTAATTTTGCAACAATGAAAGCACTTAGCAAGTGCAAAAGATCACTAATCAGGAAGCACTAAGGAAGCAGGTGCCAGCTAAAAAAAAATTCTGTGACACATTAATCAGCCCCAAATTAATTCAGGTCACTTGAGGCAGGGAAGGTGTGCTTGCGTTACCACAATAATGTACACTGACTGGACAACCAGAGGGTGCTGTGATGAAACAGAGGGTGGCATGGGTGGGCCAGAGGGTGGCATGAGTAGTCAGAGAGTGGCAGTGGTGACAGAGAGTGGCAGTGATGAAGAAGAGTGTCCCAAACAGGCTGGACACGTAGAAACAACAAGTTCGCGAAACTTGCGACCCGACAGGTAAGTTCGCGTTTTGCGAAATTGTACAAAACCCTCGCGAACTGGCAGAAACCCGCGCAAACACAAAAAAAAAAAAATCCGCAAATTCGCGAGAATTCGCGGATTTTGCAGATTGCGAGTTCGCAAATCCGCAAAATTCGCGAACGCGAGATTCGCAAAATTCGCCCATGCTTAATCACAAGGCACATATTTCATCTGTCATGACAGAGCCTATACATGGCTTCCTACTTATTTTTCAGGAACTTGTTATGTGGCTTTTCTTCTTCCCCCAACATATACTGCTCCTTCAGGTCATTTCAGGAAAAGACATGGTAGAGGCGTTATTGATCAGAAAGATACAGCTGGACAAGGAATAGGGGATTTCATTAAAGGATTTCTTCCTTTTTGGGGCCCAATGGCCAATAGCAGAGACATCAGACGATTAGTTTGTGTTGTTGAGACTACCATAAATGAAACCTCTGGAGCCTTGAGTAATTTGACAGCCGAATTTCAGGCGGATCGTCTTATGACGTTGCAAAATCGGATAGCTTTAGACATTATCTTTGCAGATCGTGAAGGAGTCTTTAAATTGATCGGGTCTAGTTGCTGTGTTTACATTCCTGATAATGCCCCTACAGTGTACCAAGCTATCTCTAAGCTTCATATCATCTCCGAATCTATACATCAGGACACGGGAGATTGTTCTGTGATGGGATGGTTTTGGGGACTACTGTCCACATGGGGATGGAAGATACTAACGTTTCTTGGAATGATTTTGGCCATCATTTTCTCCTATTGTTTCTGTGTAGAGTGTGGACCTGCAATATGTGGTCTTTGTGCACTATGTGTGTCCCGAAGCCCGTGTCACAGAAAACAGAGAATATTAGAATGATGTTACAGCAACTGCTCGATGACCTCATGGCCATTGATATCGACTCAGACTGACTTGAGTCCTTGATGTTTGCCTGAGTAATGGCAAAAAGAGGGTCTGAGGTTCTGCGATTTCCGACTTCGTCCCGTATCTAGCCGCCATTTTGTGTCCGTCGCCCTTTTGTGTTGCCCTCACTCAGGCAGCACGGCGAATGGTGTGTTTTTGCCTTTCCAGCTGCTACGTGTCCTTTTAGTTGAAAAGTAACTCCATTGCTCTTATTTACGAAACCCGATGTCAGGGTCTGGCTGAGTTCGTTAATCCATGTCTGGCTCGATTGATCCCTGTCTCGACCGACTATTTGCCTTTTCCTATTCTTTCCTTATATTATCTTATCCGACTGGCCTTCGCTATTCTCTCCTTGTATTCTCTTGTTACACAACTATCCTTTGACGGTACAAAAGGGGGTGGTGATGGATTCAAGCAAGCCTGGCTGAAGACGTCTGTAATGCCAGAAACCGGTCCTAGGAAGCTTGAATCCGGTCAAGGGAAGGCATGGCTTGGCAGTTCGGGCTGGACTGTTCCCATGAGGCACAGGGTCAGACTGATTTGCATATGGCCATGTCTGAACTGGGGTGGCAGAGTGGGCTAAAGAACGGTGATGGATAAATCCCAGATCTTTTGACTGGGTGTGAGTGTTTGATTGATTTAGATGCTCCGTCCATCACCACCCCCTTTTGTACCACAACTATCCTTTGAGGCACACAAACATGTCCTGCCACCTGCAAGAGGGGATTGTAGACGCCATCACTGATTAATTTGTTGGGAGGGGTAGCACACGGGGTCTGAGAAAGGGGCGTATTTGAGATACCTGATAGCTTGTTTTTCAACTTTTCTCATTGGCCCGTTCTATATGCGAAAGAAGTAAATGATTGTAAACATGTTACTATAAGAGATTGTGCGCCACGGATTGAAGTGGCAGTCTCCTTAGAACCCACCTCGAGTGTAACTTCTAAGATAACTGTGCGTACCTGCAGCTAAAAAACTTGGCTTCCACGCTCAACTGAGTTTCTCGTGTCTCTAATTTGTACAAGGCAGGTGAACTCGGGGATTAAGGCGTGCCCTGCGCCACCCGGCCCATAAGGCCCGGTTCTCCACAAGTCAGAACATCAACTTGGTCCTAAAGCCTCAGGGATCCTCTCACATCGAGAAAATAGAACTGTCATCAGTGAACATCACAGCCAATCCAATACCCGGTGGGGTAGCATGGGGCAAAACTGATTATGAAATCTATGGCCCGATTGAGCTCTTCAAATATCCACATCAGTTCAAGGTTTCATTAAGTGACTTTGTGACACCAAGTACTTTCTCTGATGATTGGGACTTTGAAAATATTAATAATATGATTTCAGATTTACAAATGTCAGCTAAATTCATAGAACATGATTATTTGCAGGGTTCATCAAATTATGAAGAGTTACATTGCTATAATCATTTTGGTCATCACTATTTGCATAAATCTGCTCAACCTAGAAATGTTTTTACTTATAATCAATGGGAACATTGTCCTACTCTGCCAAAAACGATTCAAAAAGGGGGTGGTGATGAACAGAGTGTCTGAATTAAGCAGACCACTCTTACCCAGTCAAGAGATCAGGGCTTGATCCATCACCGTTATTTAGCTCACTGCATCACCCCAGTTCAGAACCTGGCTATATGCAAATTAGTCTGACCCAGTGCCTCATGGGAACAGGGCAGACCAAACTACCAAGCCAATTCTTCAACGGAAAGAAGACAAGCTTCCGGGGACCGGTTTCTGGCCTTTCAGCCGTCGTCGGCCCGGCTTGCTTGAATCCTGGTGGTGCAGTGAGCAAGGGACTCATGTCTGAGTATGCCCTGCCACACTTGTGGTGGCCAAAAACGATTCAAAAAGGGGGTGGTGATGAACAGAGTGTCTGAATTAAGCAGACCACTCTTACCCAGTCAAGAGATCAGGGCTTGATCCATCACCGTTATTTAGCTCACTGCATCACCCCAGTTCAGAACCTGGCTATATGCAAATTAGTCTGACCCAGTGCCTCATGGGAACAGGGCAGACCAAACTACCAAGCCAATTCTTCACCGCAAAGGAGACAAGCTTCCGGGGACCGGTTTCTGGCCTTTCAGCCGTCGTCGGCCCGGCTTGCTTGAATCCTGGTGGTGCAGTGAGCAGGGGACTCATGTCTGAGTATGCCCTGCCACACTTGTGGTGGCCAAAAATGATTCAAAAAGGGGGTGGTGATGAACAGAGTGTCTGAATTAAGCAGACCACCCAGTCATGTAGCCAGGTTCTGAGCTGGGATGGTGCAGTGAGCTAAAAAACGGTGATGGATCAAGCCCTGATCTTTGGACTGGGTAAGAGTGGTCTGCTTAATTCAGACACTCTGTTCATCACCACCCCCTTTTCTGAATCGTTTTGTCCACCATAAGCGTGGAAGGGTATACTCAGATGTGAGTCCCTTGCTCACTGCACCATCAGGATTCAAGCAAGCCGGGCCGAAGACGGCTGAAATGCCAGAAACCGGTCCCCGGAAGCTTGTTTCCTTCCCAGTATAAAAATTGGCTTGGTAGTTTGGTCTGCCCTGTTCCCATGATGCACTGGGCCAGGGACAGACTAATTTGCATGTAGCCAGGTTCTGAGCTGGGATGGTGCAGTGAGCTAAAAAACGGTGATGAATCAAGCCCTGATCTTTGGACTGGATAAGAGTGGTCTGCTTAATTCAGACACTCTGTTCATCACCACCCCCTTTTCTGAATCCTCCTCTGCCAAAAGGCAGCTCGAAAACATTTTATGAGAAATTCCAATACATCTCAGGGTTTAACAACAGTGATCCAGAAACGTTTTATTTTAAAATGTTAAATAAGACAGGAATGAAAACAATGTTGACAAATACTAAATTGATTTATTCTGAAAAATGTTATGACAAAATGTCTACATTTGGTATTGAAATTTGGAAAAACAACATTGAAACAAAAACCATCTGGGGTACAAAAGACTGGCAGGCACAAGGTCTAGAAGCATTATTTAGAGCCTGCATGATACCAGAACAAATAATGTTCCTTAATGACACCATTCAACAAACAACCTGTCTTGGTTTAGCCAAGATAAAAGACTTAAATAAACCATCTATTCCAAAGCCCATACCTGATAGTAATAGCACTACAGATGTGGAGATAGACGTATCCCATATTTTACACCAAAACAGAACAAATCCTGATTGGAAAAAATGGTTGATCTGGCCCACAGACACAAATAACTGTCAAGATAGATTCCTGAACAAAATACAGGGGTTCAAACAGACCAGGCCAGACCCAAGATATTCCCAGAGACAACATCCAGGGATAGTTACAACATACAGTGTAGGGAAACTATGCCTTGAGTGGCTACAAAAATCCACACTGGCTGAAATTAAGCAACACTTGACTTTACTTAAAGACGGTGCTGACTTGAGAGATTTCATACCGGGACCTCGCAAACAGCGTCAAAAACATTTCATATACGCCGGTATATATGCTGCTTACAACGAAGCTTGGAAAGTAACGCAAATTGAAACTGCAGAACAAATACGAGAAATTGATCATATTCATTTGGAAAAATCACTTTCTGTAGTGCACAACGGGTTAACGACTCTGTCCTCCAGAATATATTCACTGGACAGCATTGTATCATCTGCTATTGATATAATAGAGCTAGACTTGCTAATGTTACAACATGGTCAGTCCCAGTTACGTTCTATTGTACAGCTAGGCTGGACGTTACAAAACTTTCGTTCAGGCTACGTGCCATGGCGTCTAATAAACATAACGTCAATATTTTCTATCTTTAACCTTACTGATAAACAAATCAGTTTGGCACAAAAAGGAGCAGACTATACGATTCTGAGCATTGAAAAACTTGAGAGATTACCATTGACAATGTCAGAGAGACCTGTCATTGAATGGATAATACACGGAACAATTACAATTCCAATAACAACTTTCCAGTTTAAGTATTGCCAAAAATATATACCGGCAGGCCTGTATGAAAGGTTGGGTAAAGGATACATCAAATCGACCTGGAGTTTACCTTATACACACAAATGTTATAGTGAAGGGAAAAAGGAAAAAAAGAGGTATTTCTTAGTGGTAACAATTGTAAAAAATCACTAAGCGGTACACTTCTGTGTCAAGGTATTAACTTGCATGGAGCCTGCGAAGGTTCGTCAAACAACCTTTCATGTCATCTGCACGGCACCCCTATTACACAGATAGAGCCCTTTTTCAGACAACTATCCAACTGTAGCTACGTTCTAATAAGTGACCACAGCTGTTGTGGCATGGTGCCAGGAAAAGCCTATCTCATAACTGTTACTTCCAGGGTCATTTGCTGTACGCAAGTATTGTATCCAAACAGCAATCCAGACATGGAGGCGGCAATATGGCCTTATGTGAATATCTCTTCTATTGGAATTGATACTTTAAGCAGACTCAAGCCTATTCTTTTACAGACAACTGTGCCTTTAACCTCGTCCAAAGAGACGTATGATCTGCAAGTTGCAAGGACAGCGGCAGAGATGCATACCCTATTATCGACAAATTGCCCCGTGCATTTTGTAGAAATGTTAAGTCGAATCTTAAACATGTCAGATACCAGTGGCATCGCACATGTATTTAAGACAATTTTTTAGGGACTGCTAACACCCTTCGAAGCAGTTCTTGGCATCCTCCCGAATTTTGTGCATTCTCTTTTCGGTGGCCTGCCTCTTATTTTGGGACTCGTAGCAGGAATTTTATTTTTGTTCCTTCTGCTCCGATATGGCAAGCCAAGTCACAGACAAAACTCTGGCTACGATGGAAGAAATGATCCTAGCAATACGATACCGAGAACGTATCACTAAAGTCCTCAGATTGGAGATCTGAATACTACCTGGTTTCTTTCATTCAGACCAATTTGGCAAAATTGCATCTTACCTGTGCTTCGATGTCTGTTATGCGGAGAAGAATGCGTGTTGGACGTCTGTCTTACACTACCATCAGCAGTACCAATGGATATCGATGCTTTGCTTTGTCCGGTAACGACTCATGCAACGTGTTGTCCCCAGCGGCTACCTATTCTGATGACGGCATTCGTTGAGACTTCACTATTATGATTAGGTGGCGGTGAAGTACGAGATGAAAGCGGCACCACACAGGTACAACCTTCCATGAACATTGCTGATCCTGACATCGATGATGGCAATGCATCGCACATTGGACGGATACAATTATGTTGATGGACATGAAAGTAATAGGATGAATTTAAATTGATTCTGATGATCTATGAAGTAAATAATTTCATTGGAATACATGAACGTTCGACTGGGTTGTCGATTATTTGAACATTAAGGAATCCTGGTTGAACCCAGGAAATTTATTGAGAAGTACACCTGGGGATGCTTTCAATGTTGCACTTGTGAGCACCACTTTCTTTATTATAGTCCTGAAGAACTGCCAGTTCTTAGTGACAGTACTTAGTGACGCCTTATGTCCAACCTTACGTCAAAACCGGCACCTTTCAGGAATAAATATACCAACGTTGCCTTAAGCAAACACACGGTGGTTGGGAGCAGAGCGGCTATCTACTTGCCCGAAGCCCAGCTGATGCGAGAGCCGAAGGAAGCCGTCCCTCCCATTTGACGCACTGGGAAGGAAGCTGCCTTTTCTCCTGCCGAGAAATTCCAGCTCCAGTGTTTCCAGTCACCCTTGCGGGTTGCTGGGAGATCGAGTCCTGAGAACAAGATGCAAGACCTCCTTCATTCTATAACCAAGGTACGGAGCTGATTAAAACATTAAGAGAATTCTTGATTCAGATTCTTGACAAAAACTAACTTAACTTAAAACTGCAACTTACTTACTCCTTCCCACGTATTAGGCTTAGGTCAGGTACACCGGGGAAGGCGTATCTTAGAAGCACCAGTTGAGTACGTTAGCCAATGTTTTATGTGTGTATATATTTTATCCGTTTTAAAGTATCATATGGCTAAGAAACCATATCAATGCTTTTACAGTATTATTTTATAATACTCCTTTTACTGTACGCACTTTACTTCATGATAAGTATTGCAATTGTGGCAATTCATTTCTCTTGCATGAGAAAGAAGATTGCTCAATAAATAACAACTTTTATTGAAAACGCCCGTCTCTCTATTTCTCTGCACTCTGGTGAAACTAAGCATGCACGATTGACTGAGTGAAATAGCTGTCTATTGTTTTCACACGACTCTAGAGATATACTCTTTATTCTGAGGGAGCTAAGTTGTCATGTTTATACGGTTGTCAGAAACTAATCCCTTCTTATCTTGAAGTTAACCCCTCCCTGTTCATTCGAGAACGTTTCTAGTGACCTCTGAGCTAGCTGGCAAACCTAATTAAGTCTAACATAATCAGTAGAGACCTAGATGACCTCAGTCCTACGTCTACACTGCTGTTTATGTTATTCCAATGCGCAGAGCCTATTGGGAATATAGGAACTACACTACACTCACACATGCAAATAAACTATCAAACATCCATTATTTGCATATACAGCATATACACACAGCACTACAATTACTTTTACAGAAACGTACATATACTTACTCTGTTAAACAATCACTTACAGAAACACATACTTATTTATGCAGGAACTCTTCCAATCTCTCACTCTCACATATAATCACTTACATACATCAATACTCATATATACTAGATTAAAACATATGTAGTTACTCATAAAGATACTATTGAGACAGTTAATCTCTCACTAACACACCCATACACACACTCATCCACCCATACAGTCCTGCAAATATGCTGTCTACAAAACACATACCTAGGGGCCGATTATAATGGCGGATGGACCTGAGTCCGTCCGCCACCATAGAGTAGGAGGGAACCTCCGCATGGCCTGCGGAGTTCCCTCCTGTGCAATTAGGATGTGACCGCCAGCCTGGCGATCACATCCTCTATTTTTACCATTGCGGCGGGTGCGGCTTCAAGCTGCATCCGCCGCAATGGTAAAAATGCATACATTGCATTTGTATGCAGAAAGCGGCAGGCACCGTGCGGTGCCTGCCGATTTCTGCATACAAATGCAGGGGGGTACCATAGGTACCACCCATGTGCACCCTCCACCCCCCCTTCACCCAGGGGTCCCGCAACGGGCTCCCGCAGTGAAGTTACACATGCTTTTCCACGGCGGAAAACCCGCTGTGGAAAAGCATTTTACACAGCCCATCCTAATATGGATGACGGTGTCTGAGAGACACCGTGACCATATTAGAGCTTAGAAAAGCGGCAGATGGAAACCAGGACCCACCAGCCATCCTAATGTGGCGGTGGGTCTTCGGTGGGTCCGCAGAGGATTTTCCGCATCCTCCGGGCCGGCGGTGGCTTCTGCCGGCCCGGAGGATGTGGAAAATCCTCTATCGTAATAGGCCCCATACAGTGAGTCACTCATTCATGCATCTATGCGCTAAGTAATACTCCCCATCAAACAATACAGACACTCATACTGATACTCAAAAAGCCAACTAATAACTCATATAGACACTCATGTAGCTACTCACCAATCCATGAGCCAATTATAGACAAAGTGAGACACTGATACAGATATTTACATATTTAAACATTACTCGCTAATACATGTATTCACTAAGATACACTTAAGTCAGTTATGCAATCATTTTTACAAAAAAACATCCATTGAGACATTTATTTATCTATTTATTCTTCCATCGACCTTGTGATGCACATATAGAAAACATATTTAAATTTCCGGAAAAAAACATTCACTGGATGATGTCATCAGTGATGTCATCAGTGATGTAATTTGAGATGTCATGAGTGATGTCAGTGACCATGTCATGAGTGATGTTATATGTGACGTCATCAGCAGTGCATTGTAGGTACGCAAGTTATAGTTAGCTGAACTAACTATAACGGGGGAATTTCCAAGGTTTTGTATGAGTGAAATGTCCAGCTAACTATAACATGTATGAAACCTATGGTTTTTTCAGTGAATTTCCAAGGTTTTTAAAATGCTAATTCCTGACTATAACATGTGTGAATATATATATATATATATATATATATATATATTACCTACTGGCGGTCGCCAGTAGGTATATATAGTTAGGATTTTTTCCCTATGGGATTTCTGAAAATTCTATGCCTAATAACTTTTGCGTTCGTGGACGGAATTGGCTGAAATTTTCAGGAAAATGGCACATTTTGTTTCTGAGCAGACCTTGAAAATTTGGGGGGGTTTTGTGGAGGGGGGGCCGAGAAAAAAGGGGGGTCCCAAAACGCCTTTTTCCCATGTTAATTTCCATAGGGCGGTTGGACTCACTTTTAGCCCGAACGGCTGAATGGATTTTCACGAAACTTGGCAAAATTGTAGGGACTGTTAGCCCGATGTGCCTTTGCTAGGTCTCAATATATGTGCTTCAGTGGATTTTGAGAAATTAACGTTTAAATCAAGATATATATCTGTAACAGCGCTCCGGGCAGCGATCCGGTTCGCGAACCTTTCGCGTAACGGAACTTTGCGATGAGAAGCTGATTGGCCCTCCGGTGTCTGTCAACATTCTAAACAGTCCGGAGCGGCCGCCATCTTGTCTCTCGGTAGGATCGAGAGACAAGAGGAGGCCAAAACAAAGGGGGAAATTACCATAAGGGGGCATAGTAGATCCTCGTTGACCCCCTAGGTTTCATGTGGAGGTTTTAAAAGGGCCTAGGAGGGTCCAAAAAAAAAAATTTTTTTTTGCGTGGTAAGCGCCAAGTTCGCGAACCGGATAGCTTTCTGGGCAGCGAACTTTATGGATAAAAGAATGAAAGACTTTTCTAATACTGTATGTTAATTGTTTGTTGTTTTTCTTGTTTTTTTTTGTTTTCTTTATTTATTTATTTTTTTTATTATGATTGTGTTTCATACTTTATTAAATTTTCTAACATTTCATTGTCAGAAATGTCATAATTTATTATAGGGTGTAATTGTTTTTCATTTTGAAGCAAGTTGTCTACTGCTTCAACACATTGTAGAAGTTCGTGGTCTCTACTGTCATCCATAAAGTCATCAAGTTTGTCTTGGCTGCTCTCCTTCAGTTCAATCGAAAATGAAACTTGCTGCTCGCCTTCCATTTTGCCTGAAATTTGGATTAAAAAAATATATATTAGTAGAGATAGGGCACTGTTGGGATTAATTTTAGATAGGCAGTTTTTATCAGTGAATTTATCTTTTGGCAGTGTATAGTATGAGAGTGGAAATAGGACTAAAAAAAAGTGTATGTGATTTAACCAAGACACTACTACTACAGAGGGATAGTGTATATGTAGCAGAAAAAGTCTACTATATTAAGTCATAGTGCACAATATATTAAATTATAACTTACCTTCACAAAGAAGTTGAAGTTTTTTGAAGCTTTTGAAATAGGAGGTACAACAAGAAGTAGTAGTCAAAATGGCTGTGTTTCCTTCTCTCCCTTTATATATATACAGGTATATAACCAATCAAATGTCAGGTAATAAAAGTAGAAAATGAAAGTAACATTTTCATTGGTTGTCAATTCCAACAATTCAGATGTGTTTTGTGAAGTAATTTACCTCACGGTACTTGGAGAGGTCTACAGGCTAAATGGCTAAATGGAATTTCAATGAAATTTGTGAGAATGGAAGGGATTGTTATGTAGTATGAGCTAATCTATATTTGGTGAGAGTGTTTCTAGTCGTTATTCTGTAAATTACTTTCCCGCCTTTTTTTAGGACCGCTTTCCGGGAAGCTGCCCGGTTAGCGAACCTTAAGCGTCACGGGAGTCCACCATTTTGTGTTTCGTTCGCATTAAGATACAAGATGGAGGGCAAATAATGTTTAGAATGGGTAGAAGGGGTCATGGTAGACTTATCTTGACCCCCTAGGTTTTCTGAGCGTGGCTGAGGAGGCTTATATGTGCGGAAAAAAAATTTTTTTTAAAAAAATTCCGCGAGGTTAGCTTTCGGTTAGCGAACCGGGTAGCGCTCCGGGGAGCGAATTTTGTGGAAAATTAGTGAAAAAAGTTAGAGAAAAATAATAATTGTGAGTGATCAGATGTAGGGTAGCTCTGAGAAGAGCTTTTGGGTTTATGGTACATTTAGGTACTTATAAGTAGGTACCAATGCAGAGTCTTAAATTCAGAATGAAAATTCTGTTGCCCTCATCTGAGAAGTGAACTCCATCTCCTCTGTAGATATCTTGCATGTAGTAACGCAAGTTATTGTTGTACAGAGAGCCCATTCCATGGTCTCTCATGTAAGCTGAAACAGATTTGTTTACATGCTTCCTCGCTTTCTCAATTTGTGGACAAAATTGGTTGGACCACCTCCATTTCTGTCTTTGGCATATATTGGAATATACCAAGGCAGTTTGAGGAAAAAGTGCCATTAATTGCTCCAAGGTGTCCTTTAAAAGCATTTCCAGACCTACCCCTGTCAAAGTGCCCAAATCATTACCTCCACAGTGCACTATTAACAGGTCAGGTTTTGGCAAATGCATAAAGGTTTTCACCAATGGTATCAATTGGTGACATTTTAATCCTCTTTGGCCCAACCACTTAATTTCCACATCTTGTAAATTGAGGTTGTGTAAATTTCTGCTCTCAGCATACCTTTGAGCCCAGTGGATGTAACTATGTCCAACAATCCAGACGTTAAACATGGTGGAAGAAGGTTGTTCTGCAGTCAGATGAAGTGTGGTAATGAAAGGGCAGTTGAAACAGTAGGAGTTTCTAAAGAAAAAAAACTGTGGATTTACAATGCTAATGATTCATTAGCAGTGATTGGTGCATTTCCATTTCTGAAAACAGAAAGTTAGGGTGCATGGATGTGTTCTTTGAAAGATGTAATTTGAATGGTCAAGGAAGAAACATTTAATGAAAGATTGCACTGGATACGCAGGTGCACTGAGAGTTCAGAGTTCAATTGAAACATTGTTGTGTGAATTTGCAAACATGAGAGGTCTTCCAGGAGGTGGTTGCTATGGAAACAAGGCAGACAGGGCAGAGGGGGGAAGGGTTTTGATTTGAAAAAAGTGAGGGAAGAGGTATGATTGGCTAATATGAGAGATATGTGAAAAGAATATCTGTATTTCTGTGCTTTCAATAGCTGCAGCCTTTGGAGTGCATCCTTTTTCTTCTGCTGAAGACAATTTGGTGTATTTCTGAGACTGTTTTCAAAACTCAAAAAATATTTGCTAAGGTGAGAAAAGATTTATTTAATTTAGATAGAGAATAGTATGATTTAAGGAGAAAATGATGAAGAAAGCTGTGTTTTTAAAATGTGGTTTTGTCTCTAGTGATATACTAATAGAATTAGTTTCAAAGAGAAATTATAATTGCATATTTGGTGTAACATTCTGGCATGCAGTTACACAAGATATTGTAATACATGGAGGCCATTTCATGGTCTGTTATGTAAGCTGAAACAGATATGTTGCTTTTAAAAACGATTTAAGAAATCAATTACATTTCTAGATATGTACTGCTAGAGCTTCATAGGTTGTTTTGGGCCATATTTATAAGGTATTTGAGTGTCTAAGATGTTGTGTTCGCCTTTTAAAATGTAAAGTGTTCCTCATGGGACAAGTGTCTTGTAAATACGCTCCCACTTGTGCTTGGCAAATTTAGATTTTGATTATGGGAGTTACCTAGCCATGTTAATAGTGTCCCAAAAATGGTGCTAGGGCATTCCAGAAAACACTTTCATGTGTCTCAAGGACATTTTTAGTCATTTCTTCATGAATGCAGGTATACAATTGATTTATATGCTGTGTTTAAAAACGAATTTTGAAATGAATTAAATTTCAGGATATGTACTGTTAGAGCTTCATAGGTTGTTTGGGGTCATATTTAGAAGGCATTTTAGTGTCTTTGAAGTTATTTTTCCCTTTTTAAATGGAAAGCGTTCCTCATGGGGCCCTGAGCAGTTCTTAGCCATGTTATTTAATTGGAAGTGGATAACATGGCTAAGAGCATTTGCTGGAAAATGCATGAATATCGCTGATTTTTCTGCTATATTCATGCATTGTGGCCGTTTTTTTCACATTGCTTCATAGGTTGTTTGGGTTCATATTTAGAAGGCATTTTAGTGTCTTTGATGTTATTTTTCCCTTTTTAAATGGAAAGCGTTCCTCATGGTGCCCTGAGCAGTTCTTAGCCATGTTATTTAATAGGAAGTGGATAACATGGCTAAGAGCATTTGTTGGAAAATGCATGAATATCGCTGATTTTTCTGCTATATTCATGCATTGCGGCAGTTTTTTTTCACATTGCTTCATAGGTTGTTTGGGTTCATATTTAGAAGGCATTTTAGTGTCTTTGATGTTATTTTTCCCTTTTTAAATGGAAAGCGTTCCTCATGGTGCCCTGAGCAGTTCTTAGCCATGTTATTTAATTGGAAGTGGATAACATGGCTAAGAGCATTTGCTGGAAAATGCATGAATATCGCTGATTTTTCTGCTATATTCATGCATTGTGGCCGTTTTTTTCACATTGCTTCATAGGTTGTTTGGGTTCATATTTAGAAGGTATTTTAGTGTCTTTGATGTTATTTTTCCCTTTTTAAATGGAAAGCGTTCCTCATGGGGCCCTGAGCAGTTCTTAGCCATGTTATTTAATTGGAAGTGGATAACATGGCTAAGAGCATTTGCTGGAAAATGCATGAATATCGCTGATTTTTCTGCTATATTCATGCATTGTGGCCGTTTTTTTCACATTGCTTCATAGGTTGTTTGGGTTCATATTTAGAAGGTATTTTAGTGTCTTTGATGTTATTTTTCCCTTTTTAAATGGAAAGCGTTCCTCATGGGGCCCTGAGCAGTTCTTAGCCATGTTATTTAATTGGAAGTGGATAACATGGCTAAGAGCATTTGCTGGAAAATGCATGAATATCGCTGATTTTTCTGCTATATTCATGCATTGTGGCCGTTTTTTTCACATTGCTTCATAGGTTGTTTGGGTTCATATTTAGAAGGTATTTTAGTGTCTTTGATGTTATTTTTCCCTTTTTAAATGGAAAGCGTTCCTCATGGGGCCCTGAGCAGTTCTTAGCCATGTTATTTAATTGGAAGTGGATAACATGGCTAAGAGCATTTGCTGGAAAATGCATGAATATCGCTGATTTTTCTGCTATATTCATGCATTGTGGCCGTTTTTTTCACATTGCTTCATAGGTTGTTTGGGTTCATATTTAGAAGGTATTTTAGTGTCTTTGATGTTATTTTTCCCTTTTTAAATGGAAAGCGTTCCTCATGGGGCCCTGAGCAGTTCTTAGCCATGTTATTTAATAGGAAGTGGATAACATGGCTAAGAGCATTTGCTGGAAAATGCATGAATATCGCTGATTTTTCTGCTATATTCATGCATTGTGGCCGTTTTTTTCACATTGCTTCATAGGTTGTTTGGGTTCATATTTAGAAGGCATTTTAGTGTCTTTGATGTTATTTTTCCCTTTTTAAATGGAAAGCGTTCCTCATGGGGCCCTGAGCAGTTCTTAGCCATGTTATTTAATAGGAAGTGGATAACATGGCTAAGAGCATTTGTTGGAAAATGCATGAATATCGCTGATTTTTCTGCGTTATTCATGCATTGCAGGCCTTTTTTTATCACATTTGCAAGCATTTCTTAGCCATGTTATCCAATGGGAGGTGGATAACATGGCTAAGAGCATTTGCTTCAAAGGTTGTTTGGGGTTATATACCATTTTTGGGAAATTATTAACATGCCTATCTAACTCCCATAATCAAAATCTAAATTTGCCAACCGCAGGTGGGAGCGTATTTACAATAAATTTGCACCATGAAGAATGTAAAATAGCATACTAGATACTCAAATAACTTATAAATATGATCCAAAACATCTTATGAAGCACTAGTAGTGCATATTTCCAGAAATGTATTGGTTTTCATTTAATGATTTACTTCATTGGTAGGCCTTCACATGTTTTTTTACCTTGGTTTTTTTTCAGTGAAAATCTTATCTGCAACCATGTGTTGGCCTCACCTCAAATAAACAAAACAGGTGATGGACTGAATGTGGATCAATGACACACATTCACCCCAGTCCAAAGATCTGGGCCTAAACAAACCTTTAGATAGGCTACATCTTATCGTCATCCTGAATTAATGATTTAAAATATTAGGGAGTGATTTATGAGTGTTGTATGCCTGTTTTGTACCATTGAGTGTCATTTTTGTGATGCAGTGCTGGTGGAAAATATTTGCTATGTTAAATAATTAGTACAGCATTAAGTTTTAGATGACTGTTATTTATTTACTGTTTGGTAATAGTGGTTAATAACATTTTATATTATATTTTTTCACAGATTCAACTGCAGATTCTTTCATAGTTTGGAAAATGCCTTCCAGAAGTCGAATACGAAAGGCTAGAAAACGTCAAAGACAGCAGGATGATGTTTTATTGCAGCAGTCCTCTTCCCCAAATACTTGTCAAAACACCAAGAAAGGTCCGGGTAAGAGCACGAAATCATTCTTAAGAAATATTTGTAGTAAAAAAAATTTTGCTCAAAAAAATGTGTCTCTTAACAAAAAGAGAAGTAATTTAAATGGAAAGGAGAGACCCATCACAAATGTTACTGGTAGAGGAAGAGATAACTCTGTGCATGATAGTAGAAGGAAACAACAGTTTAGGGACATTCGACAACGAATGTTCCGTAATAGGATATTAGTTAATTTATTGAAAAATATTAAAAAGAAAGGCCAACAGAAAGCGGCATTTTATAGGAAGAAGAAAAATGTAGAGAAAATTATTGATCATGCTTTTGAAATCAAGCGAAAGTTGTTTATTTTGGTAATCAATAGAATTAGGAAACTAAGCAAGGTAATTTCTGATTTCAAAACAAAAAGTAGATGGAAGAGAGTAGTAAATCGTACTAACTTTTGTGAAGTTTTTTCTGGAGAATGGATGCATAGTTCAAGTTCTGAGGCATTTTTTAATGAGGAGACTTATTTTCAGGATAATGATTTGGTGCATGCAGTTGACATCAGTGGTCGAGCTTATGAAGTGAAGGATGGTTGTCCAGTTGAAAAAGAACTACTTGTGACAACAGAGACAGAAGAGGCGCTAAGTGATGAGGTTTTAGGAAGACGTCCTAAGGGTCCTGTGTACATTTGGAAGTGTAGTTCTATTTGCAGTGTGCGACAGGTTTCCATCAATTTGCTATGTGATTTTATACGGACATTTAATAAGAAAAGTTTGAAGCAGAAAATGAAGTTGTTGCAAGATTTAGATCCTTGCAGAGTGAGACAAATGACAGGTTTGCGTGGTCATTCACTGGCTTGTCTTTCCAGGAGAGTATGCCAGAGTGTTTTTCATCATTTCAGGATGCTAGCAGTGCATCATAATAAAGTGAGAAAATTAGTGAGAATGTTGTATTATGCTAAGAGTCCAGCAATTATGCTTAAACAGTTATGTGCTGCTCTTTTGCATGGTTCTGAAATAGATGTGAAGAATCTTTGTGAAGAAATTGAGTTTTGTTACTTTGGTAGTAAAGATGAGAATGTTCAAATTGACCCTGAAGTAGAGGGTAATGTGGAAGATAATGTACAGGTTTCCAGTACAGATAATTTTCAGAAGGAAATTGCCACGTTTCAGGTGAAATCAAGTGAGAGGCCTAATTTCACTTGTGTATGTTGTCGACGCACTTATTATAAGAATCAGACTAAGGTAGTGGATTTATATGCAAAAAGTGAAAGGGAAAATAATAGTGAATGGAAGGATTTAGCCACATACTTGATGGTAGAAAATTATTTTGATTTGGGATCGGATCAACGTGTGTGTACTTATTGTTGTAATAAATTAAACCAAAACCAGATGCCTGCTAGGGCAGTTCATAATAATCTGGAATTGGTTGAGATTCCTTCTGAATTGAAGGATTTAAATACTTATGAATCTATTTTGATTCAAAGTATCCATCCCTTTCAGGCTATTGTAAGAATGGAGCCAAAGACAGGGAAATTGCCTCCAGCAGATTTACAGAGAGGATTAAAGGGAAGAGTTGTTTATTTGCCTCTAGATTTGAACAAAAACATTAACACAATTGGAATAGAAAAAGTGGAAGAGGAACCTCTGGTTATCTTGGTTAATGGGGTTCCGACAAAGAATAAGAAAATATGGCAAGATTTAGTGGATGTTAGGAAAGTCAAAAAGGCAACAGTGTATTTGAAGAAAAATAATAAGTACTATAAGAATGTATATGTTGCAGAAGAGGAAGTAAGTGATGAAGAGGATAGCGATTTGTGTGCTGGCCAAATTGAGAAAGTAGAGGCCTCTAAAAGTGAAGAAATATATGAACATTATAGTGTTCATCCTTTGCATTCCAAGGAAGTGATGGGGAATGCTATTGAGTTGTTTCAAATGAAACAAGCCAAAGGGAGTCCCATTAGTGTTTGGGAGGAAAGTTTGGAAGCTCGGTGTTTCCCACAGCTATTTCCCACAGGTCAAGGAGGAAGATATGATGAGCGACCTCGTGAAATTCCTGCGTCTGAATACCGGACTTTACGATTGTATGCAGAAGATCCTAGGTTTCGGCAATGCATTCCCTATTTGTTTCATCTCCTGTTTGAAAGCGATCTGTCTGGACTGTCATATGCAGTGAACCACATCTTAAAAAGTGGTATACAGATGCGAAACATCTCGGCAAGTGACTTTATGCATAAAGTCAATGTCCAAGACAGTATTTTGGATTCTCACTTAATTAATCTCATGGCGTGTCAGCGTGGTACTAATGAGTACTGGTACCGTCGTCATGGTGACTTAAAATGTATGCTGAGGAACTTAGGAACTCCGACATGGTTCCTCACTCTGAGCTGTGCCGAGTATGGCTGGGATGACTTACTTGAATTTCTACGAGAGGCAAATGGAAATATTGAAAACATTGAATTCAAGACACCTGGAGAACTGTGTTCTTTGGATCCTGTGAATGTATGCAGGTACTTCAATCATAGATTTGAAGCTATGATGTCTTTCATCACAAATAAAAAGAATCCACCTCTTGGAGAGGTGTTGGATTTCTTCTGGAGAAAGGAGTACCAAGCAAGAGGTGCCCCTCATATACATATGTTGCTGTGGATCAAGGATGCACCTAAATTTGGAACAGATCCGGATGACTTAGTGATGAATTTCATCGAACAGTATTCTACGTGTGCTGTTCCAAACGCAACGGAGAAGAAAAGTCTAAGAGAACAAGTTCTACGTTTCCAAAGCCATCGTTGTGGAAAGTACTGTCGTCGTAAATTCAGAAACAAGGACAAGTTCTACACCAAATGTCGTTTCAACTTTCCACGACCGGTGATTTCTAAAGGAAGAGTGAACAGTTTGATGTCTTCGCTGCGACATAATGTGACGAGGAAATCACCCAAGAATACATACAATTTGAAAAGGAACGAAGAGTCCAAGTACATCAATGACTACAACCCAGTGATTTTGTCCATGTGGAATGCCAACATGGATATACAGTTTGTGGCTGACAACTGTATGGCTGTGGCTCGGTATGTGACATCTTACATCACCAAAAAAGAAAAGACCGAACTGAAGGATATGTGGGAGGACATTTCCCATGAAAAGAGCCTCAGCAAGAAGTTGTACAGTTTCAGTCTGAAGATGTTGTCGCATCGAGAAATCGGAGCTTACGAATGTTCTGATCGATTGTCTTCAGCAAGTCTCTATGCCAAATCCAGGAGTCTCGTTTGGGCGAGTCTTGGTCTTGCTGCAACGCGAAATCGAGTTCTTAAACCTGTTCGGGAAATTGAGTATTTGGCAGAAAAGGAACCAAACAGTACCGACATTTTGAAGACCAACATGTTGGATACATATTATCCAAATCGAAGCAGTCACCTTGAGAATATTTGTCTATATGAGGTTCTCCAAAATTATATATTCAAGAGGAACATCAAAGAAGATATTGAGAAAGGAGTGTATGCTGTAATTGGAAGTGAGGGATGCCTGGTCAAGCAAAGAAAATGCCAATTAGTAAACCATCGAAAATTAAGTGGCGAATCTCCAGAAAAAAAGGAGTTTTTCTATTTAGCACTTTTGCAACTTTTCAAGCCTTGGCGTGCAGAAGAGGAACTGCTTGGAGATTTCCTCTGTTACGAAGACTCTTTCAATGCAGCCAAGGAGTCCATAGAATGTCCTGCTTTTTCTAAATATCAAGAAATGCTAACTTTGGAAATTGAGCAGGAAGCAACGATTGCAGCCGAGATTGCCAGAGACAGTTCTCAGGACAGTCAGAGTTCTGTTTCATTGAGTCAAGATCCACTTGGAGGACCTATTATCGAAAATGAAGCTGCCACTGCTATGAATGAAGTAGAAAGAGCCATGGCACATGCTCAGGAGGATTCAGTTAACTTACAAGACTTGGAAAAACAACTCAACGTTGAGCAGAGGAAAATATATGATGAAGTTACCAAGGAAATTGAGCACGGATTAAGTCATGAGAAGAAAGAGTGCTCGTGTACGTCGTTGAAGCCTGTCCGACTGTACGTGAGTGGAGAAGCGGGAACTGGAAAAAGTTTCCTCATTAAAGCAATCTCTTGTTATTTGCAGGAAAGGACTGAGTCATCGCTGTCTTGTGTTGTCACCGCTCCTACTGGACTGGCAGCACATAATATTAAAGGTATTACTTTGCATCGTCTATTGATGCTGCCGGTGGAGCATGACAACAAATTACAATACAACAAGTTATCTGGAGATGCTTGCTGTGAAGTTTCAAGAGTTTTGAGGAAAATGAAACTACTTATCATTGACGAAGTAAGCATGGTTTCCAATGTCATGCTTGCCTTTGTGCATTTGAGAATGCAAGAAGTACTTAAAACTGAATATGATGTCTTATTTGGTGGGAAACACATTATTGTTTTCGGAGATCTTCTACAGCTGACACCAGTAAAAGGTCAACCTGTGTTCAAAATACTCACGCATGAAGATACCAGGAAGTGCCTAGGGAGCATTGGCAACGTCAATATATGGTTAAACTTCAATTATGCAGAACTGCATCAAAATATGCGTCAGGCAAAGGATGAAGATTACAAGAATATTCTACAAGATATTAGAATTGGAAAAGTGACCGAGCATGGGAAAGAAGCTTTAAATGCACGGTTACTGTCAAATTTGTATCCCAAACAAGATATTGTGCCTGAGAATATTTTTCAGAAAATTACTGAGAAGAAATCCGGGATATGTCTCATGCCAACTCTTGCAGAATGTGCCATCTTCAACAACAAAATGTTGAATTTAGAAAAGCAAGAGATTGTGAAACTTGAAGCTATCGACAAATTAGAGCATATGGGATCAACAATTATTTTGTCAGACAATTTGAAATCAAAATTGGATTCATTAGAGAAGACTATATCTAAAACAGCGGGTTTTGAAAAGACTTTGAATGTGTGTTTAAATTGCCGAATTATTTTGAGAAGGAATTTACATGTAGAAAGAGGTCTGGTAAATGGATCAATGGGTAATGTTGTTGATTTTGAGAAATACAGAAATAGAGATGGAATAGAATTTTTAAAAATTAAATTTGATGGCATTGAGGAAGTACAGCAAATTGGTCGTTGTTCTGCTAGGTTTTTGCTTGTTAAAGATTTATATGTTCGCCGTAAACAGTTTCCTGTTTGCTTGGCATATGCGGTGACAATCCATAAATCGCAAGGTTTAAGTGTAGACTGTGCATTGGTGAATATTGGCAGTTCTGTGTTCAAGGAGGGTATGGCATATGTGGCATTGTCACGAGTTAGAACTTTATCGGGATTGTACTTGATTGACTGTGATGTCACAAACATTTGTGCGGATCTAGATTGTGTTAAGGAATACAATAGGTTAAGAAGAGAGTATGCGCCACATTTGCCTCAATATCCTTTGTTTGAGAAACGTGTGGTAGGCCGCAAACGTAGAAATAGCAGTAATAGTAGGGAGGTTGTTGCAAAAAGACTAAAAGTCAATGAACCGAAAATTGTTAGCAGAAAGAAAGTGGATTCTGTTGAAGATGTTGTCGGTTTTCAATTTGAAAACAGTTCTGGTGTCAACTGCTATGCAAATGTAGTGGTTAATGTTCTCTTTTCACTAGAGAGTTTAAAAGAACAGATTCTGTTGAATTCTGAACAAATTTTATGCTGTTTGTTGAATTCTGTTTTCGAGAAATGTAGCAGTGATCGAACAAAAGTAGAAAGTGTGTCTGAAGTTCGTTATCTGTTAGATGAATGTTCAGGTCAAACAGACTTCTCTGAAAATAATCAGCAAGATTGTCAGGAGTTTTTAATGTATATGCTTGATATATTGCAAGTTGAGGGTGTAGATGTAGATCACCTGTTTGGGCTTTCTTATCAATGGCAGCATGACTGCGAGAACTGTATGGTATCAAGTACTACTAGTGTAGACTCAGAAAGATTTATATATTTAACTTTGCCAGACAGTAAATCAGTCTCCTTTAATAAGCTAGTAAATGCAGCGGATCACAACATGGAGTGTAGCCAATGTAAATGTGATATGATGTCAACATTATTTATACGTAGATATGGCCAGTATGTCATTTTAATGATGCAACGATGTAGGCCTGATGGAACAAAATTGTCAACTTTAATAAAAAATTTTGTGGCTTCTCAGCTGTCAATATCAGGGAGGACTTTTGTTACTGTAGCAATTATCTATCACGATGGTCCATCAACAACATCAGGACATTATACAGCTTACTTAAAGTCTGGAAACGGCTGGTCATTCTGTAATGATTCTGTTGTAACGTTCAAAAAAAAATTGCCGTTTGACCTTAAAAATTCTTACCTGGTGTTTTTAAAACCAAAATTTTAAGTAGAGGGAATGTAAGTCTGCAATGCTGTCTCGATTAAAAATTCTACTATATAAACCTAATGCAAGTAAGTCTGCTTCATAGTAAGCAGTATCAGTGTCATAGGAAAAGGAGAACATGACTGACAAAGAAGAGTAAGATATTAGTAGTCCAGGATTGTGAAAATAATCTCAAATATTTTATTTTTGAAAGTTGCGAAAATAGAAAATGTCGGGATTTGATTGGAAGAATTACAAGATTTGCGAATCGCGGCAACATGATTTGGCCTAGTGGAAACATGTGATATAATGAGAGAAGTTTTTTTTCTATGTAACATATTTCACGTATCGATGGAGGTTTTCTTTCAGAAAGTGGCGGGCTGAAAATATTTAAAGCACAACAGAGTGGATGCTGTTTATAGGAGATCCTTCGACGTCATTGAAAGTAAGTTAATTTTAAGAAGTTTTGAAATCAGATTTCTTAGGTTGTATGGGTTTTTTAAACACAGTCATTTTGATTGTGTTTTTTTTTCCCCGCTGTTACATGATGAATACCTTCAAGTCACTGATTTAAGTGAAATTTGATACATTCTGAGAACAGCAAAAATAAACCATTTAACATGTATAATTAATGTTATGCTTTTTGTCCTTATGATATACATTTAGAAATGTGTGGTACATATGGGTAAGGTGAGTTCTGTAAATATCAATTTTAATGCTTAGAGTGCTGTACTTCTGGGTAGTGTTTTTTTTTTATAAAAAAAAGAGGCCTCACCTCAAAGAAAGCTCTTGAAAGCACACATCTTATTTGCATCCTAAAACAATCATTTACAATGTTAGACACAATTTTATTATGACTTTACATCTTTTTTGCGCTGCTATTGCATCACTATTGTGAGACATTAGCAGTGCAAGAAAAACATCATGTTTCAAAATAGGCCTCAGTTCAGCAATATCAAGATACAGTTTCTTTCGAATATATATCTTTAGGATTGTGTAGGGAACGTAGAGAAGCAGAGACTTCTGTAAATGTCAAAGTTGTTGAAAAACTGTTTGTTTTTGAACCTTTTCCCTTGTCTTTTCTAATTTTTAAATACATGTTTTAATATTTTTTGAAATGTTTGTTCTTTGTTTTACAGATTGAAAGTATGAAAAAATATTTAAAAAAGGTAACAAGAATTATAAGGTAAATGTTTTCCACTCTTTTTACCCGCAATGCACTGCTGATGATGTCATTGACAGTATCTCTCATTTACTCTCTCTAGCTGTCTTTCTTTTTACATTATTCTCTGTTTACTTCCCTTATACTAACTCTTCTTTTTTTTTTAAAAAATATTTTTTTTAGTTCGCTTAAAGTTCGCGAACCGGTCAGCGAACTTGAAGCGAACCAAAAGAAATAGAGCTTGCCAGAGTGATAAACATTCTAGCAATTTTGTTTGAAAGGGGAGGTAGTTCTGAAAAGAACTGTTTTTTTTTGTTTTTGTTGTTTTATGTTTTTTTTGTAATTTTTTGAACATTTTTTGATTTTTTTGTATTTTTAGAACTGTTTTATGTTTTTTTTGTGTTTTTTAAGGAGGGGAGACAACAAAAAACAGGCTTTCAAAACGGCTCAACTGGAGCAAAAAAAAAGAAAATTACTTTTTGGGTGCATTAGGGCACTTATGATTTTCATATGCAATGTTCATGAGGTTGACACTCATGTTGCCATATGACAGCATAGCACCACAGTAAATACAAGACACCTTCATGTGCTGGAAGTTACGTTGGATGTTTGGCACAGTCTCTTGTGCCTCTCTTCCCGTCAAAGACAATGTGGATGTAGATCTTGCCACAGGAGTTGCCGTCGGATTGTCTACAAGATCCCTTAACTCAGCCCGGCTGTAGTTCAAGGGATGCCACCTGCTCATGTGACGGTGCATTGTATAGTTCCCCATACTGTACTTCTTTTCTGTGCCTCTCGACAATCTGTGGTCACAGATGAGGCAGGTGGCATATTTTGCATTCACTTTCTTGGTTCCAGGAGGGATGGTGAAAAACTGCCAGATGAAACTGGTTTTTCGTTTAGAAACCCGGGGCAACTCATCAACAAATTGTTGTCCCTCTCTCTCCTCTTCTTCTTCTTCCTCATCTTCCTCCTCTCTGTTAGTCATAATTTGACTGGGTGGTCCTCTCTTCTTATGGGGAGGTGGAGGTGGTGGTGGGGGTGCACCAGCTGCAGCAACAATGGAAGCCATTGTGGATCTTCAGATAAATGGTCTTTCTCTCACCAAGATGAAAGTCAGAGTGAGGAAATAAGGAGGGGTTTACTTGATTTGGGGAAAACAAAAGTTCTGAGCCAATGAAAAGTGTTATTTTTAGGTCACATGACCTAGTCATACATCATTTGGAAACCAAAAGTGAAATGAACCAATGAGAAGTTTGATAAACAAGTCACATGACCTGTTCCGCTTACGTTACGCGGCGCGCGCCGCGTCCCAGATCGCTTCCGGTTCGCGGTCCGGAGCACTTCCGGGAGCGCTAACGCGGCGCGTCATTAGACGCATTACGCGATAACGTGATACGTCGCGCTTCCGCGGCGCGTCACTGTTCCGCTAACGTAACGTTGACCGGTTCGCGGACTAGATCGCGGCATCAAGATGAGCTAACGGAAAGCTTCCCGGTTCGCGAACTAGAAGCGAAGAAAAAAAATATTAAAAAAAAAATTATCAATAAACATCTAAATATATTTTGGGATTTAAAGAATAATACATTTTACAGCTACAGATGTTAGCTTTTAAAAAACCAATGAAATTCACTGAAAAAACCATAGGTTATAGACCATATATAGTTAGAAATTTGCATTTAAAAAACCATTGAAATTCAATGAAAAAACCATAGGTTATAGACCATATATAGTTAGGAATTCGCATTTACAAAACCTTATTTTACTCGCATAAAACCATTGAAATTCCATATATAGTTAGTTGCGCTAACTATATATCGCGCACCCGCAATCCACTGCTGATGATGTCACATATTACATCATTCATGACATGGTCAGTGACATCACTGATGACATCACTGATGACATCTCAAATGACATCACTGATGACAACATCCAGTGACTGTATGTTTCTGTGAAGTTAAAATATGTCTTACATATTGAAGAATGAGTGGATGTATAAGTGTCTGGATGAAGGATTTAGTAGGTGCATGACTGACTGTATGAGTGAGTGATTAAATGTGTCTCACTGAGTGCATGGGTTAGTGACTAAACTGTCTTAATTTGTGCATCATTATGTCTGTTGTTCTGTAAACTGTTGCATGTGTTGATAAGTAGCTATATGAGTAACTATATGGGTTATTGATTGGTTACCTTAGTATTTGTATGGGAGACTGAGTGTGTGTGTGGGTGGCTGGGAGGTGTATGACTCTGTGCATAGATGTGTGAGCAGTTGATTCACTAGATGTATGGTTTCAAAAGTGCATGTGGAAACAGCTGTATGGGCAGTTGACTGTGTGCATGAGTGTATTGGTGAGTGAATGGATATCTCAGTGCTACATGTCAAAGTAAGTACATATGTAAAACACAGTACATGTGAGAGTTGACATATATAAATAACTGTGCATAAGAGCCAGTGAATGTGTGAGTGGCTGTATGGATCATTGTGAACTTGTATCAGGGATTGTATAAGAGAGTAAATATGTGTTAGTATATGTTTGAATAAGTAAAGTTTGCATAACTGTATAGTTGAGGAAATGGAGGTGTGATTGATTCTTTGCATGACTGACTAGGTGTGTGAGTAACTCCATGGATGAGTGACAGTCTGTGAGTGTCTGTTTACACTGATTGTATCTAAGGTTATATTAGAGTCTGAAGAGGTTCATCGTATTATCACATGAATGATAAAATCAGTGATGTGATCAGTAATGTCAAATGAGATGTCATCAGTGATGTCATCAGTGATGTCATTTGAGATGTCATCAGTGATGTCATTTGAGATGTCATCAGTGATGTCATTTGAGATGTCATCAGTGATGTCATCAGTGATGTCATTTGAGATGTCATCAGTGATGTCATCAGTGATGTCACTGACCATGTCATGAATGATGTAATATGTGACATCATCAGCAGTGGATTGCGGGTGCGCGATATATAGTTAGCGCAACTAACTATATATGGAATTTCAATGGTTTTATGCGAGTAAAATAAGGTTTTGTAAATGCGAATTCCTAACTATATATGGTCTATAACCTATGGTTTTTTCATTGAATATATATATATATATATATATATATATATATATATATATATATATTATAATATTACCTACTGGCAGTCGCCAGTAGGTAGTTATAGTTAGGATTTTTTTCAATGTTAAATCTCAAAATTCTATTTGAAATAACTTTGGCACCGGTTGACGAATCTGCTTGAAAATTTCCTCAAAATGGCCTCGTCAAGTTCCGGTCTTTCCCTGAAAGTTTGGGGGGATTCATCAAGCGGGGGCCGAGATAAAAGGGGGGTCCCAAAATGCATTTTCCCCATGTTAATTTCCATAGGGCGGTCGATTTCACTTTTAGCTCGAACGGCTGAATGGATTTACACCAAACTTGGCAAAATTGTAGAGACTAGTAGCCCGATGTGCCTTTGCTATGTCTCAAGATATGTGCTCCAGTGGATTTTGAGTAATTTAGGTTCAAAAAAATATATATATCTATAGGCGCGCCCCGGTACGCGCACCGGGCGCGCCACGCGACTTGCGCGCAGAAAGCTGATTGGCTCTGGGGTGTCTGTAAACATTCTAAACAGTCTGGAGCGGCCGCCATCTTGTGTCTCGGTAAAATCGAGACACAAGAGGTGGCAAAAACAAAGGGGGGAATTGACCATAAGGGGGCAGGGTAGACCCCCTCCTGACCCCCTAGGTTTAATGTGGGGGCTAAAATAGGGTCCCGCAGGGCATTTGAAAAAAATAAAAAACTCGATTTGCGCGGGGGGAGCGCCCGGTACGCGCACCGGGAAGCGCACCGGTGAGCGAAGTAAGGGGAAAATCCAGGACCATATTTATGAAGGCCTTGCGCTGCCAGTTTTGCGCCGCCTGTGCGTCACTTTTTGTGACGCATCAGCGGTGTAAAAAAATGCGCATTGTTACGCTATATTTAAAAAGTGATACATCTAGGTAGATGGGTCACTTTTTAAAACCCTGCGCCACATTATACCTGCGTCAGGAATAATGTATGCAGAGGGTGCGTTCCCCCGCAAAAAGCTTGTTAATAGCGACGCAGTGAAATCTATGAGATTTCACTGCGTCACTTTTAGGATGCTGTTGCGTCAAAATCTTGTGCCTGCCTCACAGCAGGTGTAAGACTGACGCAAGACCTTTCACATGGTGCTTTCCCCATGTGAAAGGACGCATTACTGGAGTTGCGTCACTTTTGTGACGCACTCCAGCAATGCGTCATTTTTGTGTTTACAGATACATCAGAAATACTGACGTATATGTAACTCCTTGCGACATGATTCTTCATATATTAAATATGACACATCTAGAATGTCGTAAGGAATGCGCACAGAAAAGTGACGCATCGCACCAGCGGTGTAAAAAAATGCGCCTTGTTGCGCTATATTAAAGAGTGACGCATCTAGGTAGATGGGTCACTTTTTAAAACCCTGCGCCACATTATACCTGCGTCAGGTATAATGTATGCAGAGGGGGCGTTCCCACGCAAAAAGCTTTGTAATAGTGACGCAGTGAAATCTATGAGATTTCACTGCGTCACTTTTAGGATGCTGTTGCGTCAAAATCTTGCGCCTGCCTCACAGCAGGTGTAAGACTGATGCAAGACCTTTCACATGGTGCTTTCCCCATGTGAAAGGACGCATTACTGGAGTTGCGTCACTTTTGTGACGCACTCCAGTAATGCGTCAATTTTGTGTTTACAGATACGTCAGAAATACTGACGTATCTGTAACTCCTTGCAAATTGATTAGTCATAAATTAAATATGACACATATGGAATGCCATAAGGAGTGCGCCCAGAAAAGTGACGCATCGCTGTTTTCACGCAGCGATGCGTCACTTTTCAGAAATGAGGCCTCCAGTTTGTTCACTGTGCCACCTCTACGACCCTTTCTTGCGTCAATACGTCCCTTTTGCATACATTACACCTGACGTAGGAATAATGTGGCACAGGGGTTTACAAAGTGACGTATTTACCTAGAAACGCCACTTTGTAAATATGAATAAATAAGGTGCATTTTTTATTGGACTGTTGTGTCACAAAAAGTGATGCTTTGGTGGCATTAAAGTGACTCATGGCTTCATAAATGAGGCCTTCTGCCTTCAAGTCCAGCAATGCATCTTTTCTTATCCTTCCACACCCCTGTTCCTTTTCAACATTTTCATTGAATATCAACATTCCCCATATTCACTCTTCTTCTCATAACTTTCTTTCCTAACACACACCTTCTTTTAGTCCTCCTACTTCACTTCCTTTTTCCTCTCATACCTTTCTGTTCTTTCTTACTCATTCTCCTTTCCATTATCAATGCACTCTATTTCACTTACTCTTTTTCATTTTTTTAAGAATATAGCTCTTTGATGAGAATTGGAGGTAGTTCTGAGAAGAACTTTTGGTTTTCTTCTTTTTTCTAAACAGGAACAAAAACAGGGAATGGAAACTGCTCAACAGGAGCAAAAAAAACAAAAAAAATTAGGGGTGGGAAGGGCAGCGATGGTTTTCTAATGCTAGAACCATGAGCTGTACACTTTGTTCTCCAAAGGTAAGCAGTTGATTGCAGTATCTGCATCTGAGGGCACCATGGTTAAAAGCAGGTTGAATGTTCGGAACCAGCTCTTGTGATCTCCCCCTCCCAGAAGAAGTTGCTCCTCCGGTTGATGTAGAGGCCCCATCACTGGGAACCTCTTGTGCCAGAGCCCTGACACTTTCCCGGGCAAAATTCTGGGGGTGCTTCCTCTCCACATGCCGGATCATTGTGAAGTTCCCAAAAGAGTACTTTTTCAAAGGGTTTCCTCGTGACAGCTCTTCTTTGCAGATCCTGCACTGCACTTTTGGAGCATTTACCTTTTTTAGTCCAGGTGGGATTATAAAAAAATTCCAAATGAAATGTTCCTTAACTTTTCGTTGAGGAGGCTCTTCATTGATGAATTCTGGTTCATCCTCACTGCTGGATTGTCTGGTAGCCATTGTAAAACCAACAAATATCCAGGAGCAAAAAGGCAGGTCTTGCAGTCACAAAAGTGAAAGAAGAAGTGAAGGAAATGGGTGGGGATTTCATTCTTTGTAAAAAAAACTGTTAGCAACCAATGAAAAGTGTTATTTTAAGGTCACATGAACCGACGCGCTTACGCTGCGCGCTCCGGAGTGCTTCCGGGTGCGCAAACGCGGCGCAAACGTAGGCGCTTCCGGGGCGCATACGTGGCGCGAACGTAGGCGCTTCCGGGTGCGTTTACGCGACGCGAATGTAGGTGCTTCCGAGGGCGCTTACGTTGCGCGCCGAAGTGACGTCATCAAACTTTTACGGAAATGCTTAATCATTTTCCTTATAAAAAAAAATGATTTTATTTGTATGGTACGAAATGTTTTGCATTATTATTAACTTTTCATTCAAATTTTTTTTCACGAACGAAAGAAGCGCTCTGGGTGCGCTTTCCGGTGAGCTTACCGGAGAGCTTACCGGAGAGCTTACCGGAGAGCTTACCGGAGCGCGCACCCAGAGCGCAAAAGAAAAAAATTATATAAAAAAAAAATCAAAAATGAATACTTACACAAAACAGCAAATTGTAAAAAAAAAAAAAAGGTTAGAAACTCGATATAGAAAGGAATTAGCATTTAAAAAACCTTTGAAATTCACAGAAAAAACCATAGGTTTTACACCAGTTATAGTTACCTGGAAATTTTTCTGACATAAAACCATTGAAATTCCCACGTTATAGTTAGTTGGACTCACTATAACTTGCGCGCCTGCAATGCACTGCTGATGACGTCACATATTACATCACTCATGACATGGTCAGTATATATATATATATTCACTGAAAAAACCATAGGTTTCACACCAGTTATAGTTAGGAATTAGCATTTAAAAAACCTATTAAATTCACTGAAAAAAACATAGGTTTCACACCAGTTATAGTTAGCTGGAAATTTTACTGATATAAAACCATTGAAATTCCCACGTTATAGTTAGTCGGACTCACTATAACTTGCGCGTGCAATGCACTGCTGATGACATCACATATTACATCACTCATGACATGGTCAGTGACATCACTCATGACATCACTGATGACACCATCCAGTGAATATGTGTCTTTCTGAAAAATAAATATTAGTGAGTTATGTTTAAATATTTAAATACATATATTAGTGTTTCACTTTATGTATAAGTGGCTACATGTGTTGATAAGTAGCTACATGCGTATGTATATGGGTTATTTGATATTTTTAGTAGTATCAGTATGAGTGTCTATATGGTTTGGTGGAGGTATTACTTAGCACATAGATGCATGAGTGACTGACTCTTTGTTTGTATGTGTTTTGAAGACAGCATATGTACAGGACTGTATGGGTGGATGAGTGTCTATATGTGTTTGTTAGTGAGTGAATGACTGTCTCACTAGTGTCTTTATCAGTAACTACATATGTTTTAATCTAGTATATATGAATATTGATGTATATAAGTGAGTATATGTGAGAGTAAGAGATTGTAAGAGTTCCTGTTTAAATAAGTATGTGTTTCTATAAGTGATTGTTTAAGAGAATAAATATGTGTAATTTTAAATAGAAGTAAGGTGGAAGTGTGTGTATAACTCTATATTCAAATAAATGGATGTCCAATAGTTTATTTGCACGTGTGAATATGTGTGTGAGTAACTTTTGGATGACTGTCGGTGTGTAACAGGATGTATAGGTGTATCACTTCATATGATCAGTGAGTATATGTATGAGTGACTATATAGAACTGTTGGTGAATGAGTGGATGTGTATATAGATAGTAGAAGTACAGAATTGCTTGTTGTAACTGATATAGGTATGTCCATTTTTTAAAAAATTTCAGTTTCTATTTTTGAATATGTGTCTCAAGGGTTACATTATAGTGAAAGGAGGTCTGTCACTATGTCACAAGGATGGTGTCATGAGTGATGTCACTGACCATGTCATGAGTGATGTAATATGTGATGTCATCAGCAGTGCATTGCACGCGCAAGTTATAGTGAGTCCGACTAACTATAACGTGGGAATTTCAATGGTTTTATATCAGTAAAATTTCCAGCTAACTATAACTGGTGTGAAACCTATGGTTTTTTCAGTGAATTTAATAGGTTTTTTAAATGCTAATTCCTAACTATAACTGGTGTGAAACCTATGGTTTTTTCAGTGAATTTCATAGGTTTTTTAAATGCTAATTCCTAACTATAACTGGTGTGAAACCTTTGGTTTTTTCAGTGAATTTCATAGGTTTTTTAAATGCTAATTCCTAACTATAACTGGTGTGAAACCTATGGTTTTTTCAGTGAATTTCATAGGTTTTTTTAATGCTAATTCCTAACTTTTTATTCATACTCATACCTATGTGTTTTTTAGTGAATTGCTAAAGTATGTTTTTGTAAAAATGAACACTATAATGTATATTGAGATAATATTTTTAATTTAAAATATTTTTTTTATATTTCGCTTTCGGTGCGCGCACCGGTGCGCGTACCGTCAGCGCACTAACAAAAAAAAAGAAAAAAAAATGAAGGAGGGACTGTGTAATAGATAGTAAGACAGATAAAAAGTGTAAAAGGAAGTAACTGAGAAAAGAAAAATGAATAAGGGAGCAAAAGAAAGAAGAAATAGGAAGAAGACTAAAGCAGAGGTTAAGGGAGATTGTAAATGGATGTTGAAAGTAAAAGGAAGGACAGTTAAGTATGGGAATGTCAGGTAGTGACGGAATCAGAGGAAAAGAATAGCAGTGATTGAGGGCAAGTAAATATCAGTGAATATAAGTAAAGAGGGGTGAAAGAGGGTACATGTAAGTGAATAAGGGTAACACATGGGGAGTAATAGAGACAAAGAAGAGAGAGAGTAAAAGAAGGACTGTCACAAAGGGACTAAGTGAACCAGTAAAAAAGGTAAGTGAAGGAGTGTGCATAGGCAGAAGTACTGAAAGAAATTGAATGTGGTCGGAAGTAAACATGGAACAAAAGAATAAGTGAGGGAAGCAAAGTAAGGAAATAGGGGTGCGGTAGGGTGACAGAAAAATAGTGAAAATAAAACAAAAGGTGATAACAAAAAAGATTTTGTAAACACACTTACCATATAATCAATGCAAACTTGTATCTATGAAAGATAAAAGAAAAAACACGTTATAATTTCTTAAAAATATATAATAAAATAGAAACAACAGTTCATGAGGTTTAAAAATCTACAAAAGTTTACTAAGAAATGATGCAATAGTGAAGGATACAAAAACAGAAAGAAAGTAATGTAGAAAGAGAAAAAAAAAGGAAAAAGAAATAGAAAGAGAACAAATTCCTAAAGGTAAATAAGATACTAAAAGAATGTAAGATATCAAATCAAAATCAGTAAAGATAAGAAAATAAAAGAAAAATGAGTGAAAAGGAGAGAAGTCTGATTGAGAAACTATAAATAAAAAAGAGGAATAGAAGATGATTGAGAGTGAGTGAAGTAAAGTAACAGAGTGAAGGGATGAAAGGAATGAAGTTAGTATAGAACGATGGATAAAACAGGAGTGAGAGAGTAAGTACACAGAAAGACAAAAGGAAGAACTAAGTGAACTACAGTACAATGGATGCGAAAGAAAAAAAAAGGAGAAAAAGAAAGAGAGGGTTAGGAAACTAAAGCAGTGGTACTGTGAGAATATGAAAAAGATAAAAAGTGGTGGAAGGAACAGAGGAAATGCAGACAGTTCCTATTAGATTAAGAAGTTGTGAATGAAGTGCACTAAAGAAACAGCGATAAAAAAAGAGTGTAAATTAGTAAAGAGAGGTAAATAAGGGTGAAAAAGAAAATGAGTATAAGACAATGTGAACACAATATAAATTACACAATGCAAACTACACAATAACTTCTACAATATGTTACATTATTTATTTTTGCTGTTCTCAGAATATATTGAATTTCACTTAAATTAGTGAGATCAAAGTCTTCATCATATAACAGCGGGAAAAAAAAAACACAATCTAAAAGATTGTGTTTAAAAAAACCCATTCAAACATACATCTCATATAAGTACACTAATCTTTGATTCACTTACTTTTCCGTGAGACCAAATTGCAGATAGTGAAGGTCCTTTTGGTGGAAAAAAGTCTGCTGTGCTCTATAACTTCCATTTCATCGACTTCCTATGAAAAAAGATCTAACAACATCATATGTTACACTTTCCTCACGGCCAATTTGTGTCAGATATATCAGTATTTTTTACTTTGAGATCCACTTAAAGTATCTACATGAGATTGCAGATAGTGAAGGTCCTTTTGGTGAAAAAAAGTCTGCTGTGCTCTATAACTTCGATTTCATCAACTTCTAACAACATCATATCTTACATTTTCCTCACGGCCAATTTGTGTCAGATATATCAGTATTTTTTACTTTGAGATCCACTTAAAGTATCTACATGAGATAAATAATTTCAAATATTAGATTAACTAACTAACTAACTAACTTTTATTAACTATTCCCGTCTTCAAAGGCCAATTCCCTTTACTAAAACTTTGGTTTTAAAAACACTAGATAAGAATTTGTAGAGTCATAAGGCAAACGTTGTTTATAAGTTAAATGAGAATCATTGCAGTAACTCCATCCATTTTCAGATTTTAAGTAGCATGTATAATGTCCTGAGGTGGTCGAAGATCCATCATGATAAATAATAGCTTCAGTTGTAAAGGTCCTTCCAGAAATTGATAACTGAGAAGCCACAAAATTTTTGATAGAAGTTGTCAATTTAGTTCCATCAGGTCTACATCGTTGGAAAACTAAAATAATATACTGCCCATACCTTTGTATAAATAATGTGGACAGCATTGTACAGTTACATTGGGTACACACCATATTATGATCTGCTGCTTTAACTAGATTTTTAAAAGACACTGATTTACAGTCTGGTAAAGTCAAATATATAAATCTTTCAGTGTCTATTGTAGTAGTACTTGATAAACTACAATTGTGGCAGTCATGCTGCCATTGATAAGAAAGACTGAAAAGATTATCTACATCTACACCTTCATCTTCCAAAACACCAAACATATACATTAAAAATTCCTGACAATCCTGCTGAATGTTCTGTGAAAATTTATCTTGACCAGAACACAAATCTAAAATATTTCGAATTTCTGTTACACTTTCTATTTGTGCTGTAACACTGCTACATTTCTGAAACACAGAATTCAATAAACCACACAATCTTTGATCCCGATTTTCAACAATCTGTTCTTGTAAACTTTTAAGAAAAAAAACAACATTAACCACTACATTAGCATAGCAGTTGACACCAGAACTGTTTTCAAACTGAAATCCAACAACATTTTCTCCACAATTCTTTTTCTTCCTGTTTTCAATTACAGTTTTCTCTACTTTTTGTCTTTTTGCAACTACCTCACTACAATTATCCTCATTTCTTCTTTTTCGGCCTACCACACGTTTTTCAAACAGAGGATATTGAGGCAAATGTGGAGCATACTCTCTTCTTAACCTATTGTATTCTTTAACACAATCTAGATCGGCAGAAATCTTTGTCTCATCACACGCAATCAAGTACAATCCTGATAAAGTTCTGACTCGAGATAATGCCACATATGCCATACCCTCTTTAAACACAGATCTTCCAATGTTCACCAATGCACTATCTACACTTAAACCTTGAGATTTATGAATTGTCACTGCATACGCCAAACAAACAGGAAACTGTTTTCGGCGAACATATAAGTCTTTTACAAGTAAAAATCTAGCAGAACAACGACTTATTTGTTGTACTTGTTCAATGCCATCAAATTTTATTTTTAAAAATTCAATTCCATCTCTATTTCTGTAATTCACAAAATCAACAACATAACCCATTGCTCCATTTACCAGACCGCTTTCAACATTTAAATTCCTTCTCAAAATGATACGACAATTTAAACACACATTCAGAGTCTTTTCAAAACCAGCTGTTTTTGAAATACTTTTCTCCAATGAATGCAATTTAGTTTTCAAATTTTCTGACAAAACAATTGTTGCACCCATATGCTCTATTTTATCTATTGCTTCCAGTTTCACAATCTCTTCATTTTCTAAGTCTAACATTTTTTGATTGAAGATGGAACATTCTTGCAGAGTTGGCATCAAACATATCCCAGATTTCTTCTCAGTCATTTTTTTAAAAATATTCTCTGGAAGAATGTTTTCATTTGCATACAAATTTGAAATTAATCGACTATGCAAAGCTTTTTTCCCTTTCTCAGTCATTTTTCCAATTCTTACATCTTGTAGAATATTTTTATAATCTTCATCCTTGGCCTGTCGCATATTTTGAAGCAGTTCAGCATATTTAAAATTTAGCCATATATTAACATTTCCAATGCTTCCAAGGGACTTCCTGGTATCTTCATGCGTGAGCATTTTAAACACTGGTTGTCCTTTTACTGGAGTCAACTGCAATAGATCTCCAAAAACAATAATGTGTTTTCCTCCAAATAACACATCATAGTCTGTTTTAAGAATTTCTTGCATTCTCAAATGCACAAAAGCAAGCATTAGATTTGAGACCATGCTTACTTCATCTATGATAAGAAGTTTCATTTTCTTCAAGACTCTTGAAACTTCAGAACACGCATCTCCAGATAGCTTGTTGTAATGCAATTTATTATCATGTTCAACTGGCAGCATCAATAAACGATGTAGAGTAATCCCTTTAATGTTATGTGCTGCCAGACCAGTTGGAGCAGTTACAACACAAGACAGTGGTGAATCAGTCCTTTTCTGCAGATAACTTGCAACGGCTTTAATTAGAAAACTTTTTCCTGTCCCCGCTTCTCCACTTACATACAGTCGGACAGGGTCAAATAATATACATGAGCACTCTTTTTTCTCATGTCTGAATCCATGTTCAATCTGCTCTGTGACTTCATCATATATCTTTTTCTGCTCAATGTTTAGTTGCGTTACCAAATCTTCTAAGTTAACTCCATCCTCTTGAGCTTGTTCCATAGCTCTTTCCACCTCATCCATGGCAGTGGCAGCTTCATTTTGGATAATTGGTCCTCCTAGTGGATCCTGGCTCAATGAAGTAGAACTCTGACTATCTTGAGAACTGTTTCTAGCTATCTCTTCAGCAATTGTGGTTTCTTGCTCCATTTCTTCATTCAACATTTGCAGATAATTTAGAAAAATAGGACATTCTATGGTATCCTTAGTTGCATTAAAAGAGTCTTCATAACAGAGAAAATCTCCAAGTAGTTCCTCTTCTGTACGCCATGGCTTAAAGAGTTGCAAAAGAGCTAAATAGTAAAATTCTCTTTTGTCTGGAACTTCACAACTCAATTTTCGATGATTAATCAAATGGCCTTTTTTCTGCTTCACTAGACATCCTTCATAGCCAATGAGTGCATATTTTCCATTATTGATATCTTCTGTGATGTTCCTCTTATAACTGTAGTTTTGAAGAACTTCATACAAACATGTGTTCTCAAGGTGAGTACTTCTATTTGGATAGTATGTATCCAACATATTTGTCTTCAAAATATCTGTACTGTTTGGTTCTTTTTCCGCCAAATATTCAATTTCTTGTACAGATTTCAAAACTCGGTTTCGTGTTGCAGCAAGACCAAGACTCACCCAAATGATTGTTCTTGATTTGGCATAGAGACTTGCTGATGATAACCGATCAGAACATTCATATGCTCCAATTTCTCGATGCGACAACATCTTCAGACTGAAACTGTATAATTTCTTGCTTAGACTCTTTTCATGTGAAATGTCCTCCCACATTTCCTTCAGTTCTGTCTTTTCTTTTTTGGTGATGTAAGATGTCACATATCGAGCCACAGCAATAGAGTTGTCAGCAACGAACTGAATATCCATGTTAGCATTCCACATGGACAAAATCACTGGGTTGTAATCGTTGATGTACTTAGATTCTTCATTTCTTTTCAAATTATATGTGTTTTTGGGAGATTTTCTCGTCACAGTATGTCGTAGAGATGACATCAAATTATTTACTCTTCCTTTAGAAATCACTGGTCGAGGAAATGCAAAACGACATTTCGTGTAGTACTTTTCCTTGTTTTTAAATTTTCGACGACAGTACTTTCCACAACGATGAGATTGAAAACGTAAAACTTGTTGCCTTAAATTGTTTTCTTCAGTAGATTTTGGAACAGCACATGTTGAATACTCTTCAATGAAACTCATCACTGTTTCATCTGAATCTGATCCAAATTTGGGTGCATCTTTAATCCACAACAACATATGTATATGAGGAGCACCTCTCGCTTGATATTCCTTCCTCCAAAAGAAATCCAAAACCTCTCCAAGGGGAGGATTTTTTTTGTTGGTAATAAAAGACATCATAGCTTCAAATCTATGATTAAAATATCTGCAAACATTCACTGGATCTAAAGAACACAGTTCTCCTGGTGTTTTCAATTCTATATTTGGTATGTTTTCATTTGCCTCTCGTAGAAATTGAAGTAAATCGTCCCATGCATACTCAGCACAGCTAAGAGTGAGGAACCATGTAGGAGTTCCTAAGTTTCTTAGCATACATTTCAATTCTCCATGACGACGAAACCAATACTCGTTGGTTCCACGTTGACATGCCATGAGATTGATTAGCTGAGATTCCAAAATACTGTCTTGCAGATTAACTTTCTCCATAAAGTCCCTTGCACATACATTTTGCAAATGAGGTCCACTTTTTAATATATGATTAACTGCATAAGAAAGCCCAGACAAATCACTTTCAAACAGTAGATGAAATAAATATGGAATGCATTGACGAAACCTTGGATCTTCTGCATATAATCTTAGAGTCCGGTATTCAGCTGCAGGAATTTGAACTGGTCGATCATCATATCGTCCACCACAACCTGTTGGAAATAATTGTGGAAAACAACGAGCTTCCAAACTTTCTTCCCATACACTAATGGGACTTCCTTTTGCTGCCTTCATTTGAAACAAGTCAATTGCATTTCCCATTACTTCTTTGGAATGCAAAGGATGAACAGTATAATGTTCATATATTTCTTCAGTTCTAGACACATCAACTTTTTCAATTTGACCAACTGAAGAATCACTATCTTCTTCTGTAGCTGTTTCCTCTACTCCAACACTTACATGTTTGTAGTACTCATTGTTTTTAACTAAATACAACGTTGCCTTCTTGACTTTTTTAACATCCACTAAATCTTGCCAAATTTTCTTACTCTTTGTTGGAACCCCATTAACTAGAATAACTAAAGGATCTTCTTCTACTCTTTCTACACCAATTGTATTAATATTTTTCTTTACATCTAGAGGCAAATAAACAACTCTTCCCTTTAATCCTCTCAGTAAATCTGATGGAGGCAATTTCCCTGTCTTAGGCTCCATGCGTACAATAGCCTGAAAAGGATGGACACATTGAATCAAAATAGATTCATAAGTATTTAGATCCATCAATTCAGAAGGAATATCTATCAACTGAAGATTATTATAAACTGCTCTTGCAGGCATTCTATTTTCATTTAATTTTTTCAAACAATAAGTGCAAATACGCTGATCCAAACTCAAATCAAAAGAATTCTCCACCAACAAATAACTTACAAAATCCTCCCATTCACTATTATTTTCCAATTCACTTTTTGCATATAAATCAACTAACCTAGTCTGAATTTTATAATGAGTCCGTCGACAACACACACAAGTTACATTAGGCCTCTCACTTGATTTCACCTTAAACTTGATAATTTCCTCATCAAACTTTTCAATACTTGAAATTTGTCCATTATCTTCTGCATTACCATCCATTACTATATCTATTTCTACACTGTCCTCTTTGTTCCCAAAATAACAAAACTCAATTTCTTCACAAATAGTCTTCACATCCACTTCAGATCCATGCAAAAGAGCACTATTTAACTGTTTAAGCTTAAGTGCAGGACTTTTTGCATAATACAACTTCCTCACTAATTTCCTTACGTTATTATGATGCACTGCTAACATCCTAAAATGATGAAAAACACTCCGACAAACTTTTCTAGAAAGACATGCTAGTGAATGCCCTTGCAAACCTGTGCTTTCTCTCACTCTGCAAGGATCTAACTCTTGCAGGATCTTCATTTTTTGTTTGAGACTTTTTTTACTATATGTACGTAAGAAATTTCGAAGCAAATCAATTGATTCCTGTCGCACACTACAAATACTACTGCATTTCCATGTGTACACTGGACCCTTAGTACGTCTCCCTAAAACTTCATCAGCTAACACCTCTTCTGCATCTCTAGATACAAGTTTCTCTTTTTCCATCACACAACTATCTTTCACCTCATATGCACGACCACTGGTGTCAACTGCATGCACCAAATCATTTTCCTGAAAGTAACTCTCCTCATTAAAAAAAGGCTCAGAACTTGAACTATGCATCCATTCACCAGAAAATACTTCACAAAAATTACTCCGATTAATAATTCTTTTCCATCTACTGTTCGATTTGAAAACATCCATTGCCTTATTAAGTATCCTAATTCTATTGATTATTAAAATAAATAATTTTTTCTTAACTTCAAAAGCCTGATCAACAATCTTTTCTACACTTTTCTTTTTCTTGTAAAAAGCAGCTTTTAGTTTACTTTTCTTTTCATTTTTTAGCAAATTTAAAACTACCCTATTGCGAAACATTCGCCTACGAATGTCCCTAAAAACATTTACCCTTCTATTGCTAACCATTCTCTTCTCTCCTGGTCCAATGGAAACATTTTTTGTGGGCTTCTCTTTCCTTTTTAGATTTGTTGACTTTTTCTGTATATTCACATTAGCAATTTCATTTTTTTTCCTACGACATATGTTGCGAAGAAAAGACTTAATTGGCTTACCAGAAGCTTTTCTGGTGTTTTTTGAAGTAGTTGTTGAAGAGGATTCCATAAACTCTGTTGTTGATGTTCTCCTTTTCCGTATGGTATTTTTGATATTTCTTTGCCTTGAAGGCATTTTTGCTTCCTTTTCAGAAGTTGATTTGAATCTGTTGTTCTGTTAAAAAAACACATGAAAGACCACTATTAGCAAACAACAAAGTAATGTTAAAAAGCAAACAATATAAACAATAAATTGCAACATATTTAAGTTTATACAATAGCAACTCATGGCTTTATTTTTAAAGGCCTTGCGCCACCAGTGCGTCACTTATTACCCATGTTTAAAGTCAAGCATCAGCTGCACATGGCATTCATAAATAAGGGCCAAATGCAAATACCAATCAATTGCACCCAAAAATCGATTTTTCAATAACATGTAAGAAACACTGCGCAAAACCTAAGTACAACCACTCAATATCATCAAACAAAGTCAGGGTCTGATTTATAAAGGCCTTGCGCCACCAGTGCGTCACTTATTACCCATGTTTAGAGTCATGCATCGGCTGCACATGGCAATCAAAAATAAGGGCAAAATACATATACCAATCAATTGCACCCAAAAATCGATTTTTGAATAACATGTAAGAAACACTGCGCAGAACCTATGTACAACCAATCAATATCATCAAACAAAGTCAGGGCCTTATTTATGAAAGCCTTGCGCCACCAGTGCGTCACGTATTACCCATGTTTAAAGTCATGCATCAGCTGCACATGGCAATCATAAATTAGGGCAAAATACATATACCAATCAATTGCACCCAAAAATCGATTTTTGAATAACATGTAAGAAACACTGCGCAGAACCTATGTACAACCAATCAATATCATCAAACAAAGTCAGGGCCTTATTTATGAAAGCCTTGCGCCACCAGTGCGTCACTTATTACCCATGTTTAAAGTCATGCATCAGCTGCACATGGCAATCATAAATAAGGGCCAAATACATATACCAATCAATTGCACCCAAAAATCGATTTTTCAATAACATGTAAGAAACACTGCGCAAAACCTAAGTACAACCACTCAATATCATCAAACAAAGTCAGGGCCTTATTTATGAAAGCCTTGCGCCAACAGTGCGTCACGTATTACCCATGTTTAAAGTCATGCATCAGCTGCACATGGCAATCATAAATAAGGGCCAAATACATATACCAATCAATTGCACCCAAAAATCGATTTTTGAATAACATGTAAGAAACACTGCGCAGAACCTATGTACAACCAATCAATATCATCAAACAAAGTCAGGGCCTTATTTATGAAAGCCTTGCGCCACCAGTGCGTCACTTATTACCCATGTTTAAAGTCATGCATCAGCTGCACATGGCAATCATAAATAAGGGCCAAATACATATACCAATCAATTGCACCCAAAAATCGATTTTTCAATAACATGTAAGAAACACTGTGCAGAACCTATGTACAACCAATCAATATCATCAAACAAAGTCAGAGCCTTATTTATGAAAGCCTTGCGCCACCAGTGCGTCACTTATTACCCATGTTTAAAGTCATGCATCAGCTGCACATGGCAATCATAAATAAGGGCCAAATACATATACCAATCAATTGCACCCAAAAATCGATTTTTCAATAACATGTAAGAAACACGGCGCAGAACCTAAGTACAACCACTCAATATCATCAAACAAAGTCAGGGCCTTATTTATGAAAGCCTTGCGCCAACAGTGCGTCACGTATTACCCATGTTTAAAGTCATGCATCAGCTGCACATGGCAATCATAAATAAGGGCCAAATACATATACCAATCAATTGCACCCAAAAATCGATTTTTGAATAACATGTAAGGAACACTGCACAGAACCTAAGTACAACCAATCAATATCATCAAACAAAGTCAGGGCCTTATTTATGAAAGCCTTGCGCCACCAGTGCGTCACTTATTATCCATGTTTAAAGTCATGCATCAGCTGCACATGGCAATCATAAATAAGGGCCAAATACATATACCAATCAATTGCACCCAAAAATCGATTTTTGAATAACATGTAAGAAACACTGCGCAGAACCTATGTACAACCAATCAATATCATCAAACAAAGTCAGGGCCTTATTTATGAAAGCCTTGCGCCACCAGTGCGTCACTTATTATCCATGTTTAAAGTCATGCATCAGCTGCACATGGCAATCATAAATAAGGGCCAAATACATATACCAATCAATTGCACCCAAAAATCGATTTTTCAATAACATGTAAGAAACACGGCGCAGAACCTAAGTACAACCACTCAATATCATCAAACAAAGTCAGGGCCTTATTTATGAAAGCCTTGCGCCACCAGTGGGTCACTTATTACCCATGTTTAAAATCATGCATCAGTTGCACATGGCAATCATAAATAAGGGCCAAATACATATACCAATCAATTGCACCCAAAAATCGATTTTTCAATAACATGTAAGAAACACGGCGCTGAACCTAAGTACAACCACTCAATATCATCAAACAAAGTCAGGGCCTTATTTATGAAAGCCTTGCGCCACCAGTGCGTCACTTATTACCCATGTTTAAAGTCATGCATCAGTTGCACATGGCAATCATAAATTAGGGCAAAATACATATACCAATCAATTGCACCCAAAAATCGATTTTTCAATAACATGTAAGAAACACGGCGCAGAACCTAAGTACAACCAATCAATATCATCAAACAAAGTCAGGGCCTTATTTATGAAAGCCTTGCGCCACCAGTGCGTCACTTATTACCCATGTTTAAAATCATGCATCAGTTTCACATGGCAATCATAAATAAGGGCCAAATACATATACCAATCAATTGCACCCAAAAATCGATTTTTGAATAACATGTAAGGAACACTGCACAGAACCTAAGTACAACCACTCAATATCATCAAACAAAGTCAGGCCTTATTTATGAAAGCCTTGCGCCACCAGTGCGTCACTTATTACCCATGTTTAAAGTCATGCATCAGTTGCACATGGCAATCATAAATTAGGGCAAAATACATATACTAATCAATTGCACCCAAAAATCGATTTTTCAATAACATGTAAGAAACACGGCGCAGAACCTAAGTACAACCAATCAATATCATCAAACAAAGTCAGGGCCTTATTTATGAAAGCCTTGCGCCACCAGTGCGTCACTTATTACCCATGTTTAAAGTCATGCATCAGCTGCACATGGCATTCATAAATAAGGGCCAAATACATATACCAATCAATTGCACCCAAAAATCGATTTTTGAATAACATGTAAGGAACACTGCACAGAACCTAAGTACAACCACTCAATATCATCAAACAAAGTCAGGACCTTATTTATGAAAGCCTTGCGCCACCAGTGCGTCACTTATTACCCATGTTTAAAGTCATGCATCAGCTGCACATGGCATTCATAAATAAGGGCCAAATACATATACCAATCAATTGCACCCAAAAATCGATTTTTCAATAACATGTAAGAAACACTGCACAGAACCTAACTACAACCACTCAATATCATCAAACAAAGTCAGGGCCTCATTTATAAAAGCCTGGCGCCACCAGTGCATCACTTATTACCCATGTTTAAAGTCATGCATCAACTGCACATGGCAATCATAAAAAAGGCCAAATAAAAATACCATTCATTTGCACCCAAAATCGATTTTTAAATAACATGTAAAAAACACTGCGCAGGACTTATATACTAACATACAATTTCACTTCTAAAACATAACTATCTGCTTCCAAATATTCTCCATAGAGAAAATAAATCTCTATCTAAATTAAATGAATCATTACTTACCTTTAGAAATGCTTTTGGAGATTGAAAACAGTGTCAGACACACACACCAATTTTTCTTTAGCAGAGGAAAAGGTGTGCTCTCAATACACTGAAACCAAGACTGGCATAGAAAATCTCTATCTTTGTACACATATGCCTTAATTCAACCAATGAAAACTCTTCCCTCACTATTTTCAAACCAACACCCATCCCCCTCTCAAACCTTTCTATCTGTTACCATAGCAACTCCCTCCTAACTGAACTGTAAGGTTCAAAAGTTTATCTTACAATGTTGCAAATTAACTCAGCAAGGATGTTTGACCTGTCAATACAGCAGCCTATACAGGGTATTTTTGCTTTTGGTGAATTTTTTTAAACCATTCAAATTGCTTCTTTCACACAACATAACCATACACCCTAACTTTCAGTTTTCAACTATCTGAATCCACCAATCATTGCTAGTGATTCAAGAGCACAGAAACTCCACAATTATTTTTTTGTGAACTCCTACTGTTCCAACTGCCATTTCATTCCCACACTTCATCTGACTGGACCAGAACCTTCTCACATCATGTACTCTGTTTGGGTTATTGGACATAGCTACATCCACTGGGCTCAAAGGTATGCAGCTAGCAGAAATTTTCATAACCTTGATTTATCAAATGTGGAAATCAAGTGGATTGGCCACAGAGGATTAAAATGTCACCAATTGATACCATTGGTGAAAACCTTTTTGCATCTGCCAGAACCTGACCTTATAATTGTGCACTGTGGTGGAAACGATCTAGGCACATTAACTGGGGTAGGTCTGGAAATGCTATTAAAGGACACCTTTCATCAATTGATGATACTTTTTCCCCACACTGCCTTGGTATATTCCAATATATGCCAAAGACAGAAATGGAACTGGTCCAACCAATTTGGTCCACAATTTGAGAAAGCACGGAAACATGTAAATAAATCTGTTTCTGCTTACATGAGAGACTATGGAATGGGTTCATTATACAATAATAACTTGCGTTACAACATGCAAGACATCTACAGAGGAGATGGAGTGCACTTCTCAGATGAGGGGAATAGAATATTCCTCCTGAATTTAAGAATGTGTATTGGAACCTACTTGTAGGTACCTAAATCAACCACAGAACCCAAAAGCTCTTTTCAGAGCTACCCTAACTCTGATCATGCAAAGCGTTTATTTTTTTCTAACTTTTTTCACTATTTTTCACCAAAGTACGCTTTCGGGTACGCTTAAAGGTGCGCGCACCAGGCGCTACCCCCGCGAAAAATTAAAGAATTTTTTTTTTTTTTTTTACGTTTATGAGCCTCCTAAGCCCCCCTCAGAAAACCTAGAGGGTCAAGAAGTCTCTACAGTTCCCCCTTCTATCCATTCCGAACATTGTTTACCCTCCATCTTGTGTCTCAATTGTACCGAAACACAAAATGGAGGACTCCCGTAACGCTGCCAGTGCGCGTAAAGGAGCGCGCACCCCTAAGCGCTCGTTAAAAAAAGGTGGGAAAGTAATTTACGGAAAACCCAATGGAGCCACTTTCATCAAATATAGAATACGCCCTACTACATAGCAGTCCCTACCATTTGCCCAAATTTGGTGAAATTCCATTGAGACATTTAGGCTACAGGCCTGTCTAAATATCCTGAGGTAAATTACATGACAAAAACACACTTGTAATGTTAGAATTTACAACCAATTAAAAAGTATCTCTCATTTTCTACGATTATTTCCTGACGTTTGATTGGTTAAGTACAACAATATATATAAAAGAAGAGAGGAAAACACAGCCATTTTGACTACTGCTTCCTGAAGTACACTTGAAAACAAATTTCACTGACAACTTCAACTAATTTCTCTAAGGTAACTTCTAATTATGGAAGTATATTGTACACGTTAAGTTTATTTCTTAAAAAATATTCTGTTAGTGATATGCTATCCCTCTTTAATAGTTAGAGATAGAGATAGACTTCTCTGTAATAGTTATGGATTGAGTTAGGCTTCTCTGGTATACTAGCTCTACTAATATAGTTAATTTATATGCAATTTTCAGAAAGAAAATGGAAGGAGAAAATAAGGCAAATGATACTTCTATCAAAGTAAAGGTGGAAAAACCAGAAGATGAAAAAAAAGAAGTTGATTTCATGGATGACTCTTTGGATGAACAGTTTATAGAATGTTTGGAAGAAATTGAATCATGTACATATAATTATGAGGAAATTCCGGACAATATTATGTTAGAAATTTTATTAAATTATGAAAAAGAATCAGAGGAATAAATTTATCTTTAATAATTTCAATTGTTTCAGACAATATTCTTTTTTATATGTAATTCATGAAGTATTACCAAAAATGTTTAAAATATAAAGTGAGACTTATAGTATACTGTTCAACTATTTTTCTGTTACATAGTAAGTTTACTCATAGTTACTACCTTTCTCCCACTATATTATCTCATATGAATATTTTACACCTCATTTTCATAAGTGAACAGGATAGACTACTCATGATCCCCTAGAAATTCTCAGGGAGTGCTTAAAAGATCTGTTTCTCCTTTCCAGACAGACTATATTATGAATTCCATATACCACAAAAAATACAATAACAACATGCAAGATGTCTACAAAGAAGATGGTGAACATTAAATTTAAGTCTCTTCATTAGTACCTACATGTAGGTACTTACATAAAATAAAAAATAAAAAATAAAACAATTCATAAACATACAATTTTTGAAGTGATTATTTTTCCATAGTACCCTCCTCGATACGCTCCCCGGTGCGCGCACCAGGCGCTTCCCCCGCGAAAATCGAAAAAAAAAAAATTTTTTTTGAGGCCCCGCGGGGCCCTTTAATGGCCCCCATATCAAACCTAGGGGGTCAGGGGGGGTCTACCCTGCCCCCTTATGGTCAATTCCACCCTTTGTTTTTGCCACCTCTTATGACTAGATTTTACCGATAGACAAGATGGCGGCCGCTCCGGACTGTTTAGAATGTTTACAGACAACTGAGAGCCAATCAGCTTTCTGCGCGCAAGTCGCGTGTCGCGCCGGGAGCGCTCACGGGTGCGCGCACCGGAGAGCGCCTATAGATATATATATTTTTTTGAACGTTAATTTCTCAAAATCCACTGAAGCACATATCTTGAGACCTAGCAAAGGCACATCGGGCTACCAGTCCCTACAATTTTGCCAAGTTTGGTGGAAATCCATTCAGCCGTTCGAGCTAAAAGTGAAATCGACCGCCCTATGGAAATTAACATGGGGAAAACGCGTTTTGGGACCCCCCTTTTATCTCGGCCCCCGCTTGACGAATCCCCCCCAAACTTTCAGGGAAGGACCGGACCGCCATGAGACCATTTTCCTGAAAATTTCAGGCAGATTCGTCAACCGGCGCCAAAGTTATTCAAAATAGAATGTTGAGATTTAACATTGAAAATTATCCTAACTATAACTACCTACTGGCGACCGCCAGTAGGTAATATATATATATATATATATATATATATATATATATATATTACCTACTGGCGGTCGCCAGTAGGTATATATAGTTAGGATTTTTTCTCTATGGAACTTTTGAAAATTCTATGCCTAATAACTTTGACGTTTGTGGACGGAATCGGCTGAAATTTTCAGGAAAATGGCACATTTTGTTTCTGAGCAGCCCCTGAAAATTTGGGGGGGTTCCGTCAAGGGGGGGCGAGAAAAAAGGGGGGTCCCAAAACGCGTTTTTCCCATTCATTTTTCCTTAGGGCGTTTGGCCTCACTTTTAGCTCGAACGGCTGAATAGATTTGCACGAAACTTGGCAAAATTGTAGGGACTGTTAGCCCGATGTGCCTTTGCTGGGTCTCAATATATGTGCTCCAGTGGATTTTGAGAAATTAACGTTTAAAAAAACAGATATATCTGTGACAGCGTCCCGGATAGCGCTCCAGTTCGCGTACTTTTCGCGTAACGGAGCTTTGCGAAGCGAAGCTGATTGGCTCTCCGGGGTCTGTCAACATTCTAAACAGTCCGTAGCGGCCGCCATCTTGTCTCTCGGTAGGATCGAGAGACAAGAGGAGGCCAAAACGAAGGGACAAATGACCATAAGGGGGCATAGTAGATCCTCTCTGACCCCTTATGTTTGATGTGGAGGCTTTAAAAGGGCCCCGCGGGGCCAAAAAATAAAAAAAACAAAAAACGTTTTTTTTCGTGGGGTGCGCCCGGTACGCGCACTGGAAAGCGGTTCGGGGAGCGTACTATAAGGAAACAAGAATGATTGATTTTTTACATATTGTATGTTTATTGATTGTTCGTTTTGTTTTATTTTTTTATTTTTATTTACGTAGCAACATGTAGGTACCAATGCAGAGTCTAAAAATAAATAAACACTGTCTCCTTTGTAGATATCTTGCAAGTTGTTTCTGAACTTTTTGTGGTATATGGAATTCATACCATAGTCTGTCTGGAAAGCCGAAACAATATGGAGGTAGGAGAGGATAAAGAGATGTTAAATACACATTGGAGATAATATAGTGGAAGAAAGGAAGTAACTATGAGCAAACTTACTATGTAACACAAAAAAGTTGCACAGTATATTTAAAGTCTGAATTTACATTATAATCAATTTGCTACTAGTTTACAAAATACATATAAAAATGAATAATGTCTCAAACAATTTTTGAATTATTAAAGTAAAAATTTATTTTTCTGATTCTTTTTCAAAATTTAAAAGAAATTCTAATAATTCATTATCATTTTTTTTTCATTTTCAAGTAGGAAATCTACTGCTTCCACACATTGCAGAAGTTCAAAGTCCCGTGAATCATCATTGAATTCAGAGTCAATTTCTGTATCTGTTTTGCTTCCTGCAACAATTTCCAAGTTATTTTTCTGTTGTCCTTCCATTTTGTATGCTGTAAAATGAATTTTTTAAAAATATATCAGTACAGATAGGGCACTGTTGGGTTTAAGTATAGACAGGTAGTTTGGTTTTTTAAACAGTGATTTTTTCATTGGGCAGTGTATGGTATCAAACTGGAAGTAGAAATATGAAAAAAATTATGAAATAAACTCTAAGTCAATTCTTAATTACACAAGACAAGTTTAACTCCATCCATAACTAAAACAGAGAAGTCTATTTTATTCTATAAGTATTACAGAGTGATAGAATATAACTATCAGAAAATGTTTTCCTAATTAGCTTACAGTACAGAACATACTTCAGTTTTTAAAATAATATCTTACCTTTCAAATACAACTTGAAGTCATCAGTTGAAATGTAGTTGATATGTACTTCAAGAAGTAGTAGTCAAAATGGCTGTGTTTCTCTCTCTTTCTTTATATATATTCAGGTACATAACCAATCAAATGTCATGATATAATAGTAGAAATTGAAAGTAACATTTTAATTGGGTGTCAATTCCAACACTTCAAATGTGTTTTGTGAAGTAATTTACCTCAGGGAATTTAGAGAGTTCTACATGCTAAATGGCTAAATGGAATTCCAACCAAATTTGTGAAAATGGTAGGGATTGGTATGTAGTATGAGCTAATGTTTAATTGGTGAAAGTGTCTCCAGTGGTTTTTCTGTAAATTACTTTCCCACCTTTTTTGAGCGAGTGCTTGTCAGTGCGTGTCCCGGTACGCGAACCTGCAGCGTTACGGGAGTCCTCCATTTTGTGTTTCGGTAGAATTGAGATACAAGATGGAGGGTAAATAATGTTCAGAATGGGTAGAAGGGGGTACTTTAGTAGTATCCTGACCCCCTAGGTTTTCTGAGGGTGGCTGAGGAGGCTCATATATGTCGGAAAAAAAATTGCATTTTTCTCGCGGTTAGCTGCCGGTACGCGAACCGGGTAGCGAACCGGGAAGCGAACATTAGTGAAAATTAGTGAAAAAAGGTACATTCGAAATTTCAAAAGAGTAAATAAAGTTAAGGTAGCTCTGAAAAGAGCTTTTGTGTTCTGTGTAAGTTCTAGGTACTTATAAGTAGGAACCAATACACATTTTTAAATTTAGTATGAAAACTCTGTTCCCCTCATCTGAGAAGTGCACGCCATCTCCTCTGTAGATATCTTGCATATAGTAACGCAAGTTATTGTTGTAGATAGCACCCATTCCATGGTCTCTCATGTAAGCTGAAACAGACTTATTTACATGCTTCCTCGATTTCTCAATTTGTGGACAAAATTGATTGGACCACCTCCATTTTTGTCTTTGGCATATATTGGAATATACCAAGGCAGTTTGAGGAAAAAGTGTCATCAATTGCTCAAAGGTGTCTTTTAAGAGCATTTCCAGACCTACCCCAGTCAAAGTGCACAAATCATTTCCTCCACAGTGCACTATTATGAGGTCTGGGTTTGGCAAATGTAAAAAGGTTTTCACCAATGGTATCAATTGGTGACATTTCAATCCTCTTTGGCCAATCCATTTGATTTCCACATTTTGTAAATTGAGGTTGTGTAAATTTCTGTTATCAGCATACCTGTGAGCCCAGTGGATGTAGCTATGTCCAATAATCCAGACTGAAAACATGGCTAGAGGAGTTTTTGCTGCAGTCAGATGAAGTGTGGGAATGAAATGGCAGTTGAAATAGTGAAGTTTGTAATGAAAAAAAACTGTGGAGTTTGAGTGCAAATGATTCATAAGTAGTGATTGGTGTATTTCCATTGCTGAAAACAGAAAGTTAGGGTGCATGGATGTGTTCTTTGAAAGATGTAATTTGAATGGGTATTTAAAAATGATGTTATGAAAGATTGCAGTGGATTAGCAGGTGTACTGAGAGTTCAGAGTTCATTTGAAACATTGTTGTGTGAACTTGTAAACATGAGAGGTCTGGCAGGCGGTAGTTGCTATGGAAAAAGGGCAGAAAGGGCAGAGGGGGGAAGGGTGTTGATTTGAAAATAGTGAGGGAAGAGTTTTGATTGGCTGACATGAGAGATATGTGTGATGAATATCAGCATTTCAGTGCCTTGGTTGGTTGCAGCCTCCGGAGTGCATACCTTTAATTCTGCTAAAGAAAAATTGGTGTGTTTCTGAGACTGTTTTGAAATTTAAAAAGCATTTATAAAGGTGAGTTATCGTTTCTATATTTTAGATAAAGACTAGTATGCTTTTTTGCGTAAATAAGAAAGCCAGCTGTGTATTTAAAATGATGTTTTGAGTCAAGTGTTTGCATTATGCTTTCAAAGACGATTTTGCATTCTTTTACCAATTGTAATTGCAGATAATGTAAAGTATTAGTACTGACAAGGTGTGGTTGTAAATAGGAGCTGTGCTGTGTTTTCAAATTATGATCAGAAAATCGTTTTTAAGGAAAAGGAATGCTTTAAAAAATTATGAGAATTTATTTACTTGTGATGTGACTTCTGCAATGCGTCATTTTTGCGGAACAGATGCATGATGCATCTGTGTTGTTATTGCCCTATGCTGCTCTACAGTGTACATGTAAAAAATGATGCATAAGTGTTGCACGGGCATTGTAAATACTCTCCTATGTGTGCTTAGCCATTTCAAGTCACTTCCCCCTGGTTCAAGTGCCTTGTAAATACGTCCCCATGTGTGTCTGGTCATTTGTAGTCACTTTCCCAGTGGTGCAAGGCCCTTGTAAATACGCCCCCATGTGTGCTTGAAAAATTTTGATTTTGATTGTTTGAGTTACATAGCCATGTTAAAAGTTATTGAAAAAAAGGTGCAAGTACCTTAAAAAAACGTTTTCATGTGTATTAGGGCATATTAAGTCAGTTCGCCATGAATGTAGGTATATAATTGTTTTACAGAAAAGGTTTAAAAACGTTTTTTGAAATCAATTAGGTTTCTTGATATGTACTGCTAGTGTTTCATAGGTTGTTTGGGGCATATTTACAAGGCCTTTGAGTCCCTTTGATGTAATTTTTCCAATTTTAATTTAAGACATTTCCCCTGGAGCAAGGTCCTTGTAAATACGCTCCCATGTGTGCTTGGGTAATTTAAGTATTGATAGGGTGTGCTTCTACATAGGACGTAGACTACATCTGCATAATGAGATAAGTAAGCTGAAGAAATACAGGTGATGTGATTGTTAAATGTGCAAAAATATTTTCACGTTTTTCAATTATATCACTTGTGTTTCCTAACATTACGAATCACATTGTGCAGATGATATTTAGTCATGTTCAGGGAGATAGAGGAGGTCTGGCCTTTGTTCAAGAGTGCAGTGGACATGATTCACTTCTTTGGTAGGCCTGTACATGTCTTATCACCTCTGTACTCTTCAACAAGTCTAAATTTCATCTGTAACCCTGAGTAGGCCTCACCTCAAACAAACTTCTAGATAGTCCACACCTTATTGTCATCCTGAATCAATCATTTAAAGTCTTAGGGGCAGATTTATGATGGTTGTGCGCCTATTTTGTGCTGCTGTTGCGTCACTTTTATAATGCAGTAGTGATTTACAAGATGCACCATGTTGCAAGATAGCAGCCGCGGGTCGTGGAGGGAGTTACGGTGGGGCAGGGAGGCGGGGAGGGGGAGGGGCAGGGTGGAGGGACCTAAACACTGGCATATGTATTATTGCAGGTAAGTACACAATTTAATGTGCGTAAAGTTTCATGTGGGCTTTTTGTTGCAGGGCGGGCAGTCATTTGCATGAAAGCCCTGTAATACTATCACTATCACAGTATAATTAAGAACATTTCACTGAATCATCTTTATAGCATTGCTGAATCAAATTCTTACTGTTATTGATTTACTGTTTGGTAATAGTGGTTAATAACATTTTTGATTATATTTTACCACAGATTCAACTGCAGATTATTTAGAAATTAGACAATGCTGTCTAAGGATAGAATCCGAAAGGCTACGAAACGTCAAAGACAGCAGATTACTAAATGCTTGCAGCAGTCCTCTACATTAAAATCACCTCAACGCACGAAGAAAGCTCCGGGTAAGAGAACGAAATCATTCCTTAGAAACATTTGTAGAAACAAAAGTATAACTACAGAACAAGTTTTAGTCCAGAAAAAGAGAGCCAATTTAAATGGAAAGGAAAGGCCCGTCAAAAAAGTTTCTGCTAGAGCAGGAGATAACTCTGTGCATGGCAGTAGAAGGGAAAATACATTCAGGGACATTCGTAGGCGAATGTTCCGCAACAGGGTAATTGTTAATTTGCTAAAACAATTTAAGAAAGGCCAACAGAAAGTGGCATTTTATAAGAAAAAGAAAAATGTAGAAAAAATTATTGATCAGGCTTTCGAAATTAAGCGAAAGTTATTTATTTTGGTAATTAATAGAATTAGGAAACTAAACAAGGTAATCTATGTTTTCAAATCAAATAGTAGATGGAAGAGAGAAGTTAATCGAAATAATTTTTTTGAATTTTTCTTAGGAGAATGGATGCATAGTTCAAATAGTGAGGCATTTTTTATTGAGGAGAGTTATTTTCAGGACAATGATTTGGTGCATGCAGTTGACAGCAGTGGTCGAGCATATGAGGTAAAAGATGGTCGTCCGGTTGAAAAAGAAATACTTGTGTCTGCAGATGCAGAAGAGGTGTTAAGTGATGAGGTTTTAGGGAGACGTCCTAAGGGACCAATGTACACCTGGAAGTGTAGTTCTATTTGCAGTGTGCGACAGGATTCCATCAATTTGCTTTGTGATTTTATACGGACATTTAATAAGAAAAGTTTAAAACAAAAAATAAAGTTGTTGCAAGAATTAGACCCTTGCAGAGTGAGACAAGTGACAGGTTTGCATGGTCATTCACTGGCTTGTCTTTCTAGGAGAGTATGCCAGAGTGTTTTTCATCATTTCAGGATGCTAGCAGTGCATCATAATAAAGTGAGGAAATTAGTTAGAATGTTGTATTATGCTAAGAGTCCAGCAATTATGCTTAAACAATTAAGCAGAGCTCTTTTGCATGGTTCTGAAGTAGATGTGAAGAATATTTGTCAAGAAATTGAGTTCTGTTACTTTGCTGGTAAAGAGAAAAATGTTGATATTGAACCACTAGAAGAAGGTAATGTGGAAGACAGTGTACAGATTTTCAGTACACATACGTTTCACAAGGAAATTTCCACGTTTATGGTGAAAACATGTGAGAGGCCTAACTTCACTTGTGTGTGTTGTCGACTGACTTATTATAAGAATCAGACTAAGTTAGTGGATTTATATGCAAAAAGTGATATGGAAAACAATAGTGAATGGAAGGATTTTGTCACATACTTGATGGTAGAAAATTGTTTTGATTTGGGAGCGGACCAACGTATGTGTACTTATTGCTATAACAAATTAAACCAAAACCAGATGCCTGCTAGAGCGGTTTATAATAATCTGGAATTAGTTGACATTCCTTCTGAATTGAAGGTTTTAAATACTTAAGAATCTATTTTGATTCAATGCGCTGACGCCGGCAGACGCGGAATTGCCGCCGCCATCTTGGGAAGGCAGGCAGGGTAGCGGTCCAGCTTCTCGACCACTCCCACCCTCCTGTTATGTATAAACACAACTATACTACCCGTCCACGCAGCAGGCGGGCGCAGCGGGCGCGCCGATGGCGCGCCGAAGGCGCGCCTAAGGCAAGCCCGTCTGCGCCCGTCAGCGCCTGGCACGGGCCTAGGGCCAGTCCCCCTGCTCAGATAACTACCAATTCCAGCGTAAGTTGGTCCAGGGAACAGATATTACAAATAGGAGCGGGCTTGTGTCGCACATTGGCTCGCTGCCCTCCTAACAACCTGGATGGACATGCTTTTATCTGTCCTCAGTGCAACATATCTCTCCCTCCGTGGAGCGAACGTACCTTACCTCTTTCTCCCGCCCCGGCTGCTCGCATTTTAAAACTAGCACTGATCAATTGTAGATCCCTTCCTCGCCACGCCAATGAAATTTGGTCGATTCTGACCACTTACAGTTGGGATATTCTATTTTTTACAGAATCATGGACTAAAGATACTTCTAACCCGGATATTTACTTAGCTACCCCCCCGGATTACCGCTTCCTGGGTATTAACCGTGAGGGAAAAACGGGAGGTGGCCTTGCCATTTTGTTCAAATCCCACCTTAATATAACTATTAAAAAAATTGCTAATATTGGACTGATTGAAGCTATGTATTTCTCCATTGCTGACCTAGCGGCAGTTTACCTAACCGGCATCCTTGTCTACAATCCCCCTAAAGCTTCCCCCTCCGCACTATCCCAGTTGGTAGGCATTATTACGGATTTATCCCTCAAGCACCCGCACTTTATTGTATTAGGAGATTTCAACCTCCATGTAGATGACCCCACCTGCATTCAAGCCACTCGCTTCCTCGATGCCTTTCATAGCTTGAGTCTGACGCAACTAATCCAAGGTCCAACGCATGTAGCGGGCCATACACTGGATATTATCTTTTCCAACCTCCCAGGGACCGTTACTTATCCTTCCCTCCCCCTCACCTGGTCCGATCATCTCTTACTCAGGGTGGACATTCCACTCCCTCAGGCACCTACCCCGGTGGAATTAGGAATGGACTACAGGAGAAAATGGCACAAGGTCACTTGTACTGCCTTTGAGCCGTTATTTAACTGCCCCTTAGAGTCTCAAGTGGTAAATATCGACGACTGGGTCACTAAATTCAATACGACTTTATCGGCTGCGGTTGATGAAATTGCCCCACTTTTACCTGTATCATCCGCAAGATCTCGCCCTTCTGCTCCTTGGTTCTCAGCTGCGTTACGGAAAGAAAAAAGCCACTGTAAAAAATTAGAACGCTGCTGGAGACGGACATATGATGCTGAGGCTAAAACTACCTACAGAATGGCCCTTAAGAAATTCATCAAATTAAAAAAATCGGCCATGAAAGAGTTCTTTGCCTCCCAAATAAAAGCCGCTGATAATTCAGCAAAGACACTCTTTAAAATTGTTAAAGATTTTGTAAAACCTCCTGCCACGACTCCTAACAATTTAGCCAACCAGTCTCTTTGCAACGGACTATCAGATTTCTTTCAAGAAAAAATAGATAAAATTGCATCCTCCTTTCCTCTACCTGTCCCTCCCCTCCCCTTGGCCTCTACCACCCATGATACTGCTCCGACACTAGACGTTTTTAAGGATCTCACTCCTAACCTTGCACTTAAATTATTTTTACAGTGCAAATCTGGCTCCCCGTTAGACCCAGTCCCTCCAAAAATTATGAGTGAACTGTCTACTCTATTGCTGGAGCCTCTCACTACCATCTGGAATGCCTCCTTACGATTAGGCCAATTTCCCTCTGCATGGAAGGAGGCCCTTCTTGTGCCCATCCTAAAGAAATCAGATGCTGATCCCATGCAATTCAGTAACTATCGGCCCATTTCCCTTCTTCCGAAACCCGCGAAGGTTTTGGAGAAGGCAGTCCAACTACAACTGGCGGAGTATTTGGAGACCAACTCTCTGCTACATGATTCCCAGTCCGGCTTCCGTGCTGGTTTCAGTACGGAGACCGCATTACTAGAGGTTTCGGAGACTGTACGAGAGTGTGTGGATAGGGGCGAGGAGGCCATGCTGGTTCTCCTCGACCTATCCGCCGCTTTCGATACGGTGTCCCACAAAATACTTCTGGGCCGACTGGAGCAGATTGGACTCAGTGGCACTGCCCTGGCATGGGTCCGTTCTTTTCTTCTGGGACGCTCACAGAGGGTTCTACTCAGACCCTTTAAATCTGGATGCAAACCTCTCGATCGCGGAGTCCCACAGGGCTCAGCGTTGAGTCCTTTGTTTTTCAATGTCTACCTGGCCCCGCTAGCCAAGGTAGTGGAGGCATGTGGAGTCAGAGTGATCTCATATGCTGATGATACACAGCTGATATTCTCATTTAGCGATCACTCTGACTCCAGTCTCTCCAGCTTCCGCCATTGTCTTGGCGAAATCTGTTCGTGGATGTCCTCAAATCACCTGCGGCTGAATACTGACAAGACTTTAATCAAAAAATGACCATCCCACCCTCACTCTGGTGGCCAACGGTTCTCAATCCCCCTCCAATCCCGGTCCACTCTGCCCGCAATTTGGGGTTTATATTTGACGATACGCTCTCTTGTAGCCCGCAAATCAACAAGGTTACTGCGACCTGTTTTGGCAAATTAAAAATGATGAGAAAGATCTTTCCATTTTTGCCAATGGAGGCCCGAAGAACCGTTACTCAGGCCCTAATTACTGCTCATCTGGATTACGCCAACAGTCTTTACGCAGGGGCCCCTTTATATCAAATTGAACGCCTACAAGTAGTTCAAAACGCTGCGGCAAGACTGATTGGCAACATCCCATACAGACACTCTATCTCTGCGTTTCGCAAAGAACTCCATTGGCTCCCAATAGCCAATCGTATCAAATTTAAAACGCTGGTTCTGGCCTATCGAGCTCTGAACGGCTCTGGCCCAGAATACTTAAGAAAGAGATTGAGACTGTCTCACTCAGTCAGAGACCTTCGCTCCAACAACTTGCGTCTCTTGCTTGTGCCTAGATTCCGTCGATCAAGAATGGGTGGCAGAGCCTTTGCTGTCCTAGCGGCCAAACATTGGAACAGCTTACCGATCGACCTCAGATTTGCCCCATCTGAAGCTCTGTTCCGAAGTCGCCTGAAAACCTGCCTATTCTCTTCTATGTAGATTGATCCTGTCCTCCAGTAGACAATTTTAGCGCCGGGACACCCCCGTTGGGGGTAGCCGTGCGCTTTATAAAATCCATAAATAAATAAATAAATAAATAAATAAATAAATAAAAGTGTCCATCCCTTTCAGGCTATTGTACGAATGGAGCCAAAGACAGGGAAGTTGCCTCGATCAGATTTACAGAGAGGATTAAAGGGAAGGGTGGTTTATTTGCCTTTGGATTTGAAGAAAAACATTAATACAATTGGAGTAGTGAAAGTGGAAGAGGAACCTCTGGTTATCATAGTTAATGGTGTTCTGACAAAGAGTAAGAAAATCTGGCAAGATTTAGTGGATGTTAGGAAAGTCAAAAAGGCAACAATGTATTTGATAAAAAATAATGAGTACTACAAGAATGTATGTGTTGCAGAAGAGGAAGTAAGTGAAGAAGAGGACAGCGATTTGTGTCCTGGACAAATTGAGAAAGTAGAAGCCTCTAAAAAGGAAGAAATATATGAACATTATAGTGTTCATCCTTTGCATTCCAAGGAAGTCATGGGGAATGCTATTGAGTTGTTTCAAATTAAACAAGCCAAAGGGAGTCCCATTAGTGTTTGGGAGGAAAGTTTGGAAGCTCGATGTTTCCCACAGTTATTTCCCACAGGTCGAGGAGGACGATATGATGAGCGACCTGTTCAAATTCCTGCTTCAGAATACCGGACTTTACGATTGTATGCAGAAGATCCTAGGTTTCGTCAATGCATTCCCTATTTATTTCATCTACTGTTTGAAAGTGATCTCTCTGGATTGTCTTATGCAGTGAACCACATCTTGAAAAGTGGTGTACAACTGCGAAATATCTCGGCAAGGGACTTTATGGATAAAGTCAATGTGCAAGACAGTATTTTGGATTCTCACCTGATTAATCTGATGGCATGTCAGCGTGGTACTAATGAGTATTGGTACCGTCGTCATGGTGACTTAAAATGTATGCTGAGGAACTTAGGAACTCCCACATGGTTCCTCACTCTCAGCTGTGCTGAGTATGGCTGGGAAGACTTACTTGAATTTCTACGAGAGGCAAATGGAAACATTGAAAATATCGAATTCAAGACACCCAGAGAACTGTGCTCTTTGGATCCAGTGAATGTATGCAGGTACTTCAATCATAGATTTGAAGCTATGATGTCTTTCATCATGAACAAGAAAAATCCACCTCTTGGAGAGGTGTTGGATTTCTTCTGGAGAAAGGAGTATCAAGCAAGAGGAGCTCCTCATATACATATGCTGCTATGGATCAAAGATGCACCCAAATTTGGAACAGATCCGGGTGACTTAGTGATGAGTTTCATAGAACAGTATTCTACATGTGCTGTTCCAAAGACAAACGAAGATAAAAGTTTAAGAGAACAAGTTTTACGGTTTCAAAGCCATCGTTGTGGAAAGTACTGTTGTCGTAAATTCAGAAACAAGGACAAGTACTACACCAAATGTCGTTTTGCATTTCGACGGTCGGTGATATCAAAAGGAAGAGTTAACAATTTGATGTCTTCGCTGCGACATAATGTGACGAGGAAATCACCCAAAAACACATACAATTTGAAAAGAAACGAAGAGTCCAAGTACATTAACGACTACAACCCAGGGATTTTGTCCATGTGGAATGCTAACATGGATATACAGTTTGTGGCTGACAACTGTATGGCTGTGGCTCGGTATGTGACGTCTTACATCACCAAAAAAGAAAAGACAGAATTGAAGGATATGTGGGAGGATATTTCCCATGAAAAGAGCCTCAGTAAGAAGTTGTACAGTTTCAGTCTGAAGATGTTGTCGCATCGAGAAATCGGAGCTTACGAATGTTCTGACCGGTTATCTTCAGCAAGTCTCTATGCCAAATCTAGGAGTATCATTTGGGCGAGTCTTGGTCTTGCTGCAACGCGTAATCGAGTTCTGAAACCTGTACGGGAAATTGAGTATTTGGCGGAGAAGGAGCCAAACAGTACATGTATTTTGAAGACCAACATGTTGGATACATATTATCCAAATAGAAGCAGTCACCTGGAGAATGTTTGTCTGTATGATGTTCTACAAAATTACGTTTTCAAGAGGAACATCAAAGAAGATATTGATAAAGGAGTGTATGCTGTAATTGGAAGTGAGGGATGTCTGGTCAAGCAAAAAAAATGTCAATTGATAAATCATCGAAAATTGGATTGCGAATCTCCAGAAAGAAAAGAGTTTTTCTATTTAGCTCTTTTGCAACTTTTCAAGCCTTGGCATGCAGAAGAGGAACTGCTTGGGGATTTCCTCTGTTACGAAGACTCTTTCAATGCAGCCAAGGAGTCCATAGAATGTCCTGTTTTTCAAAAATATCTAGAAATGTTGAATGCAGAAATCGAGCAGGAAGCAACAATTGCAGCTGAGATTGCTAGAGACAGTTCTCAGGACAGTCAGAGTTCTGTTTCATTGAGTCAGGATCCACTAGGAGAACCAGTTATCGAAAATGAAGCTGCCACTGCCATGATTGAAGTGGAAAGAGCCATGGCACATGCTCAGGAGGATGCGGTTAACTTAGAAGATTTGGAAAGACAACTCAACGTTGAGCAGAGGAAAATATATGACGAAGTTACCAACCAAATTGAGCATGGATTAAGTCATGAGAAGAAAGAGTGCTCATGTACGTCGTTGAAGCCTGTCCGACTATACGTGAGTGGAGAAGCAGGAACTGGAAAAAGTTTCCTCATTAAAGCAATTTCATGTTATCTGCAGAAAAGGACGGAGTCATCGCTGTCTTGTGTTGTGACCGTTCCAACTGGACTGGCAGCTCATAAAATTAAAGGGATTACTTTGCATCGGTTACTGATGCTGCCAGTGGAGCATGATAACAAATTACAATACCACAAGTTATCTGGGGATGCTTGTTGTGAAGTATCTAGAGTGTTGAAGAAGATGAAACTTCTTATCATTGACGAAGTAAGTATGGTTTCCAATGTCATGCTTGCCTTTGTGCATTTGAGAATGCAGGAAGTTCTTAAAACAGAGTATGATGTGTTATTCGGTGGCAAACACATCATTGTTTTTGGTGATCTTCTGCAGCTGACACCAGTGAAAGGACAACCAGTGTTTAAACTGCTTACACATGAAGATACCAAGAAGTGCCTAGGGAGCATTGGCAACGTTAACATATGGTTAAACTTCAGTTATGCTGAGCTGCGTGGAAATATGCGTCAGGCGAAGGACGAAGATTACAAGAATATTCTACAAGATGTTAGAATCGGGAAAGTGACTGAGCGTGGGAAAGAAGCTTTACATGCACGATTACTGTCAAATTTATATCCAGAAGAAGACGTTTTGCCAGAGGATATTTTTCAGAAAATTACTGTGAAGAAATCTGGAATATGTTTGATGCCAACTCTTGCAGAATGTTCCATCTTCAACAACAAAATGTTGAATTTAGAAAAACAAGAGATTGTGAAACTGGAAGTTATTGACAAAATAGAGCATATGGGAGCAACAATTATTTTGTCTGAGAATTTGAAATCTAAATTGGATTCATTAGAGAAGACTATATCTAAAACTGCGGGTTTTGAAAAGACTCTGAATGTGTGCTTAAATTGCCGTACCATTTTGAGAAGGAATTTACATGTTGAAAGAGGTCTGGTAAATGGATCAATGGGTAATGTTGTTGATTTTGAGAAATACAGAAGTAGAGATGGAATTGAATTTTTAAAAATTAAATTTGATGGCATTGAGGAAGTACAGCTAATTGGTCGTTGCACAGCTAGGTTTTTGCTTGTAAAATACCTATATGTTCGCCGTAAGCAGTTTCCTGTTTGCTTGGCATATGCGGTGACAATTCATAAATCGCAAGGTTTAAGTGTAGACACTGCTTTAGTGAATATTGGCAGTGGACCGGTTGGCTGCCGCAGGGGTAGGAGGACAGGTGTTGGCCTGGTGTAAGAACTTCCTGACCGACAGACGCCAAATAACAGTGCTAGGCCCATATCAATCTGAGGCTAAAAACGTCAGCTCGGGGGTGCCACAGGGCTCTAGTTTGAGCCCTGTTCTTTTCAACTTATAGATGGCACCACTGATGAATCTGATCGCGTCATTCAGGATCAGTTCTATTTCTGACGACACCCAACTGATATTGGTGCTGGATAGGGAGCAGCCAGGTGCCGAGGAAGACCTTAAGGACTGCCTTGCAGCAACTTTTAAATGGATGACCAACAACCATTTAAAGTGCAACGCCGGAAAAACCGAAATCCTACCCATAGGGAATCACAATCTTTTTTTCCCCACAGCATGCTGGCCATCGGATGCTGAAGTGCCCCCCCAATACAATTGCATCTGCCCGCAATCTGGGCATTACATTTGACAACCACTTATCCTTTAAACCCCAGGCTGTAGCAGTAGGTGGCATGTGCTTTCAAATCATAAAAGCACTTAGGAAGTTCTTTGATCTTCTCCCACTATCGGCGAGGAAGACAGTCGCAGTCGCCTTAATAAGTTCTAGGCTGGACTATTGTAATGGACTGTACGTTGGAGCTAATAAAACCGTTCTCCACAAATTACAGATGGTCCAAAATGCGGCAGACCGCCTTGTACTGCGTCTGCCCCGTAAGTCGTCAGCCTCAGCAGCCTTAAACACTCTCCATTGGCTGCCAATAGGTAAAAGAATTTTGTTTAAACTTCTTTTAATCACCTTTTGGGCATTCCACCAACGAGGCCCTACCTATTTACGAAACGGGTTTAAAAGATACCATCCAGCGCGTTGTCTGAGATCTGTAAGCCAGAACCTACTTACTCCACCTTATTTCAAGCTGGCCACAAAGGGTGGCAAATCCCTTTTTGTACTGGGAACTAAAGCCTGGAACAAACTTCCTCTTTCCTTGCGGTCTTTCTCCCAAGAAGCCCCCTTCAGGAAGGCATTAAATACTTGGATTTTTTCTTTTCCTGACGCCACTTGCAGGACCTTAGTGTAATGTGTGTGCAGAAATCAGGACACCCTTTTCCATTCCAACTCCCCCATCTGAGTTGTGTGAGCTCCAAGATACTCCTTGGAGTGGAAGTTGCGCGGTAGAAATGTCCCTTACATTACAGTTCTGTGTTCAAAGAGGGTACTTGATTGACTGTGATGTCACAAACATTTCTGCGGATCTAGATTGTGTTAAGGAATACAATAGGTGAAGAAGAGAGTATGCGCCACATTTGCCTCAATATCCTTTGTTTGAGAAACGTGTGGTAGGCCGGAAACGAAGAAATATTAGTAATAGTAGGGAGGTTGAAGCAAAAAGAACAAAAGTTGATGAACCAAAAATTGTAAGCAGGAATAAAATGAATTCTGTTGAAAATGTTGTTGGTTTTAAATTTGAAAATAGTTCTGGTGTCAACTGCTATGCAAATGTAGTTGTTAATGTTCTCTTTTGACTAGAGACTTTAAAAGAACAGATTGTGATCAATTCGGAACAAAGTTTATGCTGTTTGTTGAATTCTGTGTTAGAGAAATGTAGCGCTGATAGAACAAGAGTAGAAAGTGTGTCTGAAATTTGTTTTCTGTTAGACGAATGTTCAGGTCAAACGCAATTCTCTCAAACTATTCAGCAGGATTGTCAGGAGTTTTTAATGTACATGCTTGATGTATTGCAAGATGAAGGTGTAGATGTAGATTATCTGTTTGGCCTTTCTTATCAATGGCAGAATGATTGCGAGAACTGTAGGCTATCAAGTACTACTAGTGTAGACTCAGAAAGATTTATATATTTAACTTTGCCTGACAGTAAATCAGTATCCTTCAATAAGCTAGTAAAGGCAGCCGATCAAAACATGGAGTGTAGCCAATGTAAGTCTGCAATGCTGTCCACGTTAATTTTACGAAGTTATGGCCAGTATGTCATTTTAATGTTCCAACGATGTAGGCCTGATGGAACTAAATTGACAACTTTAATTAATAATTTTGTGGCTTCGCAGTTGTCAATATCAGGAAGGACTTTTATAACTACAGCAATTATATATCATGACGGTCCTTCAACTACTTCAGGACATTATACAGCTTATTTAAAATCTGGAAACGGCTGGTCATTCTGCAATGATTCTGTTTTAACTTTTAAAAAAAGATTGCCTTTCCACCTTCAAAATTCTTACCTGGTGTTCTTACAACCAAAATTTTAGGAAAGGAATCTTGGGATTTGTTTAGAGGAATTTCCGGAGGTTCTAATGGCTCCTACTCTATATGGCCTTGTGGATAATTGTAGTACAGAGCGAAAACTGTTTGTGTTTATAAGCTAAGTCAAGCAGCAGATCAAAATAAGGAGTAGAGGAAATGTAAGTCTGCGATGCTGTCCATATTTTTTATGGAAACTTATGAGTGAAATGTTATTTTACAATTTCAACTACATAAACAGGATGAAAAAAAGTTGTTAAGTCTAATTAAAAATGTTTTGGCTACACAGTCATCGATTTCAGGAAGAATATCTGCAACTGCAGCTATTATATATTATGATGTTCCTTTGACAACATCAGGATATTACACAGCTTATTTGAAATATAAAAAAGGCTAGTCTTTCGGCAATGGTTATCATTTTAGTATGAAGCAATGTTGCCTTTTGACTTGTTTTCTGAAGTGAGAATTTAGGGTAGGTAACTGGATTATAATGATTCGAGGTGTGGATGTAATTTGGTATGCTGTTTTAAATTGCTTTGTATGTCTCATTTTTCTTAAATCGATGGAGTTTATCTTTCAGAAAGTGGCGGGCAGAAAATAGTAACAGCACAACAGAGTATAAGCTGTTCATAGGACATCCTTTGACGTCATAGAAAGTAAGTTACTTTTGAGGAGTTCTGATTTCTGATTAGTTATATTATTTGGGTTTTTTAAACACAATCATTTTGATTGCGTTTTTTTCCCCCGCTGTTATATGATGAATACCTTCAACTCACTGTTTTCAGTGAAATTTGATATTTTCTGATAACAGCAAAAATAAACCATTAAATATGTATAATTAATTTTGTACTTTGAATTGTGATTTATAATATGTATTCATTTTGTCTCATGCTCACTCTTTTTTTACTACCTTCTATTAATTTAAATTTTGTTGTTCTTCTTACACAGATTAAAAGTATAAAAATGACAATTGACTACGTTAATGACAATTATAAGGTAAGTGTTTAGTACTCTTTACGTTACATGTCTATCACATTTAACTTTTATTAGTTCCACTGCTTCATTTCTTTAACCCTTAGTTTCCTGCCTTTGCTACTTCCTTCATTTCTTTTTCTATTACTTATTTATACTACTCTTTTCACTCCTTTTATCAGTCCCTCTTTCAACAGTAACTGTGTGTTACTCCCTCTATTTGTCTTTCTTTTCACATTACTCTCTGTTTACTTACTCGTCTTTTTAAAAAAAAAAAAAAAAATTTTGTTTGCTTCCGGTTCGCGTACCGATGCGCGAACCGGGAAGCGAATCAAAAGAAATAGAGGATGCTAGAGTGCTAAACATTCTAGCAATTTTTCTTAAAGGGAAGGTAGTTCGGAAAAGAACTTTTTTTTATTATTTTTGTTGTTTTATATTTTTTTGTGTTTTTTGGAGGGAGGGGAAACAAAAATGATTCATTACAAAGGGCTCAACAGGAGCAACAACAAAAAAAGAAAATTTAGTTTCTGGGACGTTTTGAACATTGATGATGTTCATATGCTCTATTGATTAGAGTAACACTCCTCTCTCCACATGAAATTAATTTGCCACAAGTTAAACATGTGATTTTCATCTGTCCAAAGTTCTTCTGAAGATTTGGGACCGTTTCCCTTGCCTCTGATTCTGTCACTGCCACTTCATTGGCGGATGTACTGGCAGGTCGGGGGTTATCCACCAAATCTCGAATTTGGGCAGCACTATAATTAATCAGGTGCCACCTCTCCATATGACGATGCATGGTATAATTACCATAACTATATATTTTTTTCGGTTTCTCTGGAGAGTACATCGTGGCAGATGAGGCAGGTAACGTACCTGGCATTTACTTATTTTTCATGTGGAGGAAATGAAAAAAATTGCCAAATAAAATTTTCTTTAATATGGGACCTCCTTGGCTGTTCTTGTAAAAACACCCTTGTCCCTTGCTCCTGTTCCTCGTCTTCCTCTTCTTCCTCCTCTTGTTGGAAGATGACCTGTGGAGTTGGTCCTCTCTTCCTTGGAGGTGGTGGTGGTGTTGAGGATCCACCAGCTGCTGCTACTACAGATGCCATGACTGAACAAGCAGAAACAGATCTTTCTCTCATTAAAATGAAAGTTGGAGTGAGGAAAAAAGGTGGGACTTTCATCATTTGGGAAAAAAAAATGTTCTAAACCAATGAAAAGTGTTTATTTTACGTCATATGATCAAGCGTTCCATCATTAGGAAACTAAAAGTAAAATGAACCAAAGAAAAGTTTTATAAACTAGTCACATGACCTGTTATGCTTACGTTACGCGCTCCGCGCCTCGGATCGTTTCCGGGGCTCTGCGTTTCGCGCCTTGGTTCGCGTTCCAGAGCGCTTCCGGGTGCGCTAACGCGGCGCGTCATAAGGTGCATTATGCAGTTACGCGATACGTTGCGATTACGCGACGCGTCACGATGTGGCTTTCTAACGCGGTACTTGCACTAACGGAACGTTTACCGGTTCGCGTACCGGCAGCGAAACAATAAAAAATAATTTAAATTATAATATAAATTAAATTAAAAAAATATAATACAAAAATATATAAAATATATTTTTTGAATTAGAATAAGAATACATTTTACAGCTTTTGATATTTGCTATTAAAAAACCCATTGAAATTCACTGAAAAAACCATAGATAATAGACCATATATATAGTTAGGAATTAGCATTTACAAAACCTTGAAAATTCACTGAAAAAACCATAGGTTATAGACCATATATAGTTAGGGATTAGCATTTACAAAACCTTAATTTACTCGCACAAAACCATTGAAATTCGCATATATAGTTAGTTGCACTAACTATATATCGCGCACCCGCAATCCACTGCTGATGATGTCACATATTACATCATTCATGACATGGTCAGTGACATCACTGATGACATCACTGATGAGATCTCAAATGACATCACTGATGACATTTCAAATGACATCACTGATGACATCTCAATTGACATCACTGATGACATCACTGATGACATCTCATTTAACATTACTGATCACATCACTGATGATATCATTTATGTGATAATACAATGAACCTCTTCAGACTCTAATATAACCTTAGATATAATCAGTGTAAACAGACACTCACAGACTGTCACTCATCCATGGAGTTACTCACACACCTAGTCAGTCATGCAAAGAATCAATCACACCTCCATTTCCTCAACTATACAGTTATACACACCTTACTTATTCAAACATATACTAACACATATTTACTCTCTTATACAATTCCTGATACAAGTTCACAATGATCCATACAGCCACTCACACATTCACTGGCTCTTATGCACAGTTATTTATATATGTCAACTCTCACATGTACTGTGTTTTACATATGTACTTACTTTGACATGTAGCACTGAGATATCCATTCACTCACCAATACACTCATGCACACAGTCAACCGCCCATACAGCTGTTTCCACATGCACTTTTGAACCCATACATCTACTGAATCAACTGCTCACACATCTATGCACAGAGTCATACACCTCCCAGCCACTCACATACATACTCAGTCTCCCATACAAATACTTGGGCAACCAATCAATAACCCATATAGTTACTCATATAGCTACTGATTAACACATGCAGCAGTTTACAGAACAACAGACATAATGATGCACAAATTAAGACAGTTTAGTCACTAACCCATGCACTCAGTGAGACACATTTAATCACTCACTCATACAGTCAGTCATGCACCTACTAAATCCTTCATCCAGACACTTATACATCCACTCATTCTTCAATATGTAAGACATATTTTAACTGTAAAGAAAAATACAGTCACTGGATGATGTCATCAGTGATGTCATCAGTGATGTCACTGACCATGTCATGAATGATGTAATATGTGACATCATCAGCAGTGGATTGCGGGGGCGCGATATATAGTTAGTGCAACTAACTATATATGCGAATTTCAATGGTTTTGTGCGAGTAAATTAAGGTTTTGTAAATGCTAATCCCTAACTATATATGGTCTATAACCTATGGTTTTTTCAGTGAATTTTCAAGGTTTTGTAAATGCTAATTCCTAACTATATATGGTCTATAACCTATGGTTTTTTCAGTAATATATATATATATATATATATATATATATATATATATATATATATATATATATATATATATATATATATATTACCTACTGGCTATCGCCAGTAGGTATATATAGTTAGGATTAATTCCCTATGGGATTTTTGAAAATTCTATGTCTAATAACTTTGGCGTTTGCGGACGGAATCGGCTGAAATTTTCAGGAAAATGGCACATTTTGTTTCTGAGCAGCCCCTAAAAATTTGGTGGGGTTTCGTCAAGGGGGGGCTGAGAAAAAAGGGGGGTCCCAAAACGCGTTTTTCCCATTCATTTTTCCATAGGGCGGTTGGACTCACTTTTAGCTCGAACGGCTGAATGGATTTGCACGAAACTTGGCAAAATTGTAGGGACTGGTAGCCCGATGTGCCTTTGCTAGGTCTCAATATATGTGCTCCAGTAGTTTTTGAGAAATTAACGTTCAAACCAAGATATATATCTGTAACAGCGCTCTGGGCAGCGATCCGGTCCGCTTACTTTTCGCTTATCGGAACTTTGCGCGCAGAAAGCTGATTGGCTCTCCGGTGTCTGTCAACATTCTAAACAGTCCGGAGCGGACGCCATCTTGTCTCTCGGTAGGATCGAGAGAGAAGAAGAGGTGGAAAACGAAAGGGGAATTTAATGAAAGGGGGCAAGGTATCCCCCTCTTGACCCCCTAGGAATGTTGTTGGGGTTATTAAAGGGTCCCGTGGGGAAAATAAAAAAAAAATGATTTTTCACGGTAGAAGCGCGGCCGCGAACTGGTAGCGAAACGGGAATTCGCCATTTTGTGCTTCGTTAATTAAATTACTAGTTATAAGTGGGTGCGGGAGACGTATCCTAATCCCCTATGTGTCCTGAGGGTGGCTGAGGAGGCTGATATATGTTGATACATCTCTTCCAGCGGCTGTGCGTGAGCTTTTTTTTTTTTTTGCTGCGTGACAGTCCGGAGCGGCCGCCATCTTGTCTCTCGGTAGGATCGAGAGAGAAGAAAAGGTGAAAAACTAAGGGGGAATTTATTGAAAGGGGGCAAGGTATCCCCCTCTTGACCCCCTAGGAATGTTGTTGGGGTTATTAAAGGGTCCCGTGGGGAAAAGGAAAAAAAATGATTTTTCACGGTAGAAGCGCTTCACGGGCCGCGAACTGGGCCGCAAACTGGTAGCGAAACGGGAATTCGCCATTTTGTGCTTCGTTAATTAAATTACTAGGTATAAGGGGGTGCGGGAGACGTATCCTAATCCCCTATGTTTCCTGAGGGTGGCTGAGGAGGCTGATATATGTTGATACATCTCTTCCAGCGGCTGTGCGTGAGCTTTTTTTTATTTTGCTGCGTGACAGTCCGGAGCGGCCGCCATCTTGTCTCTCGGTAGGATCGAGAGAGAAGAAGAGGTGAAAAACTAAGGGGGAATTTAATGAAAGGGGGCAAGGTATCCCCCTCTTGACCCCCTAGGAATGTTGTTGGGGTTTTTTAAAGGGTCCCGTGGGAAAAAGAAAAAAAATATGACTTTTTAACGGTAGAAGCGCTTCACGGGCCGCGAACTGGGCCGCAAACTGGTAGCGAAACGGGAATTCGCCATTTTGTGCTTCGTTAATTAAATTACTAGGTATAAGGGGGTGCGGGAGACGTATCCTAATTCCCTATGTTTCCTGAGGGTGGCTGAGGAGGCTGATATATGTTGATACATCTCTTCCAGCGGCTGCGCCATCTTGCCTTTTTTCCAATGCCACAATTTTGTCGTGCACGGCAGCCATTATAGATGCCAGGCTGGTCCCAGGCTATCACCTACCCCTGCGGATGTAGTTTATGGCCCCAGCTGTAGAGAATTCAGACATGCCAACTCTCCTGATTCAGGCGTGTGACTACTGATTTCAGTGCTAGTCTCCCGCCTCCCGATTTCTGCAAGCAAAAACCCAGGGGCATATTACGAACAACTAGCGATAATTTTTGTCTCTAACTTGTTTAGAGACAAAAATTATCGCCGCACATCGGCGATTTTTATCGCAGATAAACCTTGCTATTATCGCAGAAAAGTCAGCGATATTCATGTATTATCGAGCAAATGCTCTTAGCCATGTTATCCACCTCCCATTGGATAACATGGCTAAGAACTGCTCAGGGCAGGTGTTAGATTTTGGAGATATTCGCGCTTAGCGCGAATATCTCCAAAAGTTGGTAATAGGAGATAGCGATGTTAGCGACTGTTTCCAGTCGCTAACATCTTGGCACGCCCACTTTGCATGTCATTAGTGATAAGTATCACTGACATGCAAAGCGGGGCTCAAGATGGTCGCTATCTCCTTTTAGCTGTCACTAACTGGTGTTAGCGACAGCTTGGTAATAGGGAGATAATTTTATCTCCGCTTTCATGGCTTTTAAAGCCAAAAAAGCGGAGATAAACCCCCTTGATAATATGCCCCACGATTCCTTGGGGGTTTCAGCTGACAGGGCTTGGTATTGTGTTATATGGTAATTTTTCCAGGAAACGTCAGAGGGTCGATGCAGGGGTTCTAGAAGAGGTGATAAACCATTTAAGCCTCATGAACAAGCGCATGGTCTTTTAAAGATTTGTGAAGTACTCGGGGCGGCGGTGTGTGTGTGCCCTCTTTTAGGAGCGGGCGGGGGGGCACTGCCAGCAACTTGCCAGGTCAGGTAGTGTTCAACACGTGCATCACCCTTTCTCTGTCTGCTATTGCGCTCCATGCTTCGGAAAGGTAAGAAAAAGAACGTGCATTTGAGTTTGAAATGTCCGATCCTGCAGCAGCACACTTCCAAAGCCCACACATGACAATAACCCGATTCAAGGCCCCATTCACCCGTTTATAAAAAAATAGATAACACTCCAACAAAGTAAGATTATAAAACTTTATTAACTATTAACTATAACGAACGGAACAAAAACTAAAAACATTTAAACATTTTTCAACACAAAAAGCAACAATGGTTAGAAGCTGTCTTTTGTGCGAATAGTCCCAAGGCAGCACAACGTGCAGAGTTCTGGACGGCACCCAGGTGATGTCGCCTGGGTGCCGCACTGGTTTTGGGATCCTACAATGCAGCACAGAAAAACAGCGTGGGGCGTCCCGGGTGGTGCGGGGGGAGGCCTCGTCAGTAGCGGTCTGTTGTGCGAATAGTCCCAAGGCAGCAGAACGCGTTGAGATGTTGATGGGACTGTGTCCAGTGTCACATGGCTGACACAACATGTACGACAGGCACCCAGGTGATGTCCAGTAAACTGCCGCACTGGTTTTGGTATCCTACAATGCTGCTCCGAAAATAGGCGTGCGGCGGCCCGGGGGTGGGGGAGGCGGCGTGAACGGGCCTTCCCAGGTGGCGGCCATCTAGCTGAGTTGCGCCCGCTCTTGCGGCTACAGCGTCTCGCTCACCATGTTGTTGAGTTGCTCCCACTCTTGCAGTGCAGCGATAGGCGGCTGCCACATGGCTCTTAAAATGGCGAACGGCTCCTCGGTTTTGGGCCTGGTCCACTGAAATGGCCCTGGGACACCTTGGAACTCGGACGCTTGCCTGCTAGGGCTTGGGCTCCATTCTCGAAAAGCGTCCTCTCTGCCGTGAAGATTCTACAAAAGTCTTGGGGGCCCCCGACTCCCGCAGGCTTCCGGTGGGGAGCGGCTGCCATGATTGCTCGCGGAATGACCACGACGGAGCCACGAGATGGTGGTGCTCTCATGCTGACGCCAGCTTCAGTCTGAATGATCCAGAAACAAGGTGGGGCTTTCATCGTTTGGGAAAAAAAAATGTTCTAAACCAATGAAAAGTGTTATTTTTAGGTCATATGACCAAGCCTTCCATCTTTAGGAAACCAAAAGTAAAATGAACCAATGAAAAGTTTTATAAACAAGTCACATGACCTGTTATGCGGCATAGGGCTACAAAAAGCGTAGAAAATCCGTTGGCACGTGAGGCGGCATCAGTAGCGGACCGATGTGCGAATAGGCCGAAGGCAGCACAACGCGCCGGGATCCGGATGGCACCGAGGTGGTGTCCAGCAAATTGCCGCACTGGTGTGGCCATCCTACAATGCTGCGCCGAAAGACGGCGTGTCCAGCTGAGTTGCGGTCATTGTTGCGGTACAGTGACTCGAACGCGCCGATATCCGGATGGCACCGAGGTGGTGTCTAGCAAATTGCCGCACTGGTGTGGCCATCCTACAATGCTGCGCCGAAAGATGGCGTGTCCAGCTGAGTTGCGGTCACTCTTGCGGTACAGTGACTCGAACGTGCCGAGATCCGGATGGCACCGAGGTGGTGTCCAGCAAATTGCCGTACTGGTGTGGCCATCCTACAATGCTGCGCCGAAAGACGGCGTGTTCAGCTGAGTTCCGGTCACTCTTCCGGCACAGTGACTCGAACGCGCCGAGATCCGGATGGCACCGAGGTGGTGTCCAGCAAGTGGCCGCACTGGTGTGGCCATCCTACAATGCTGCGCCGAAAGTCGGCGTGGGGTGCCCCGTTGGCTTATGAGGTGATGTCAGTAGTGGACTGATGTGTGAATAGGTCGGAACCAGCACAAGGCGCCAAGATCCGAATGGCAAGTCCTGGATGTTGAGTGCCTCAGTTGAGATTTCTGAGCAGTGCTTGTAGGACTGTCTGAAGCTTATTTGCACCTGCTGCAGCTTCACTATTGCCCTGGTGTGGCCAAAGGTGGCACATGACATAGGCGGCCGGCTCCCGAGGTCCGGCGGAACTTTTTGCCTTTTCCTTTCTGCTTCTTTTCCTACAATCCGTTTCATCTGAAGACACGACCAGGTCCCTGAATGTGTGCAGGGGGACGCTATTGATTGAATGAAAATGGCGGCTTGACACAAAGCTGACTCAAGCGTTACTGTTGATGCTATACAGACAAAAATTGGTTTTCAGTTTGTACATTCTTCAGGATTTTTTTTTCCATCCAAGTCTGATTGAGAGTTTGTAGAAAAATGGCTTCAGATTTTCCACATACTACTCTTCAACATTCTTCCTAAATGTAACAATGTGAAACTCACTAGGACAATGGCTGTTTCTGTTTCCTTTCAAAATGCTGCCAACAATATTTTCTGAATGGAAGACATCATCTTGTAGCATAAAGGGACGAAAGGGGTTCTGGTCTGGCCGATGGTTGGTGGAGACATTTTGACTATATCTTGGACCTGCCCGGCCTCGCCCAAAATGGCGCCGGTATAAATGGGACTCGTAACTCCTTGCCCGCAAATGTATATCTAGAAAATGGTATTGTAAGTGGCCGTGTCGTATTTTAATTACAAAATGTACGTCCACCGATTCCGCAACTGTTAGACACCTTTGTTCTTGCAACCTAATGGCCCGCTCGTTACGTTCTTCTACAGTGTAAATGTCTCCTCACATATACGAATACAGTTTGCTCCGTGGCCGGCCCACGTGGTTATAGGCCCGTATTTGTATACTGACATTTTCACAATAAAGGTTTTTAAAACAAAACACGGTAGTAGTATTTACATTGGTAAAGTTTTTACTTTTAGTCACTGTTTTCGAATCAGTAAAGGCAAGTGAAATAAAGCAGTCCAATTACATGACGGATAAAAGGTATAATATGTAGGAACGCAGTAAAGATAAATGCTTAATAGCAGTTGTGTTTTTCATGTCTGCAATATAAAGTGATCGATAAGAATCTGATAATCAGGCGTATCGGCGACTAAGATAGCAGGCCGAATCTCTTTTACTCAACGGCTCCGTCATGGAAGGAAGAAACGCCCTTTTTCTCGAAAAAGGAATATATTTTACTTGCAAGACAGTTGTAGATTTTCCGGGAAAGTACATTAGCCTGGAATATTATAACATATGTTTGAAAAAAAAATATTGTTCGAAAACAATAAAAAGCGTAATTTTTAGGTCATATGACCAAGCTTTTCATCATTAAATTAACAAAAGTAAAATGAACCAATGAAAAGTTTTATTAACAAGTCACATGTCCTGTTATGCTTACGTTGCGCGCTGCGCGCCGCGCCGCGGATCACTTCCGGGTGCGGTAACGCGGCGTGTCATATAACGCATTACGCGACAACGTAGGTCAAGAATATAGTCAAAATGTCTCCACCAACCAGCGTTCGGAACACAACTCCTTTCAGCAGTCCAAAAAGTTCTGTTAAATGACAACAGAGGGGACAGGCAACAAGAACCATCAGTCAAAGAGGGGAGGGCAAGTTCTTCTCTTCCGGGTCATGTTGGGGCGCTACCGGAACTGATCGAATTGGTAGTCTACAGTGTTTCTGGATGTTTCAGACTAAAGCTGGCGTCAGCATGAGACCACTACCATCTCGTAGCTCCGTCGTGGCCATTCCACGAGCAATCATGGCAGCCGCTCCCCACCAGAAGCCTGCGGGAGTCGGAGGCCCCCAAGACTTTTGTAGAATCTTCACGGCTGAGGGGACGCTTTTCGAGAATGGGACCCAAGCCCTATCAGGGAAGCGTCCGAGTTCAAAGGTGTCCCAGGGCCATTTTAGTGGACCAGGCCCAAAACCGAAGAGCCGGCCGCCATTTTGAGAGTCCTGTGGCAGTCGCCTATCGCTGCACCGCAAGAGTGGGCGCAATTCAGCTGGATGGTGGGCAAGACGCTGTAGCCGCAAGAGTGGGCGCAACTCAGCTGGATGGGACAAGGTTCAGAATTGAAGAGTCATCAAAAGGCAAAAAGTTCCGCCGGATCCCGGGAGCCGGCCGCCTATGTCGGGGGCGATCTCAGGCTACACCAGTGCTATAAGACTTGGGGAGGGTGTCGGAGCCAAGCGTCTTCTCCGAGTCCATGGCCATCACACCGCCCCTCAGGGGCCTCCGTCAAGCTGTTTAGGAAGGTAACATATCACATTGTTTTCTAATGCAGTCAGGTCCACAAACGACACTCACTTACTTTGAGAATAGTGAAGCTGCAGTAGGTGGAAATAAGCTTCAGACAGTGTTACAAGCGCTGCTCAGAACTCTTAACTATGGCACCCAACATCCAGAACTTATGCTATTTGAGAATGGCAGTGACATCGAAGCATCTCAGGGACCAAAACCATTAACGTACTTTCACGTATGAAAATCTTACTTGGGGAGGGGGCAGGAGCAAAGCGCCCCCTCCCAGTCAGCGCCACCACACAGTATGTTGAAAATTTGAAGCCATCGTTCTACAAAGTCAACCAAACTTGGATTAAAAATCTAGAAAAATGTACAAACTGAAAACCAGTTTTGGTCTGCATAGCATCAGTAGCAACGCTTGAGTCAGCTTTGTGTCAAGCCGCAAATTTGATTCAACTAAGCACAGACATTCAAAAAGGCTCAAATTCAGAACTCTAAATTATGGCACCCAACATCCAGGAGCTTGCCATCCGGATCTTGGAGCCTTGTGCTGCTTTCGATCTATTCACACATCGGTCCACTACTGACATCATCTTATAAACCAACATTATGTAAATAGTTTTTTAATAAAATGTTTTACCCTGTTTCTTTGCTGGTGTGTTGTCTATATTTTTCATATTTGCATACGGTTTGTCGTTATTTTGTGCGGGATGGGTGATGGAGCCGAGCTGTCTTGCAGCCCTCATGGTGTGGAGCTCAGTTCATCTCACTATTTTCGTATTTCTCATGAAGGGTTGTTCCTAATATTTCTATTTTAGCGAGGTCAAAAAGAGATCCAATTAGTGGCCTACTGATTTTGCTCGATTACTTTTATTTTTTTTACACGATTTTTCACTATCTGCAAAGACTAAACAGAGTATTGCGACTTTGTGCTTGTTTGTAAATAGAGAATGATCCAAAGAGAACCAATTCTAAAACAGTAAATGCTTGGACAACAATCAATCAAATGGAGAGACAAGCAGCCACGACGGATTACAACGGGGGTAAAGGCCTGCGTTAACTACCCTTCAGTATCTGCAAAGAGAGAGTACTACTATGACAAAAGAGGGGAGGGGGGGGTGCAGCGTTCAAAGCACATCAGCGTGCATAAATACGAAAATGTTTTTATTTATCACGTACTTGACATTTTTAAGCTTTTCATATTTGCTATTAAAAAACCAATGAAATTCACAGAAAAAACCATAGGTTATAGTGGATATATAGTTAGGAATTTGCATTTACAAAACCTTGAAAATTCAATGAAAAAACCATTGGTTTTAGGCCATATATAGTTAGGGATTTGCATTTACAAAACCTTATTTTACTCGCATAAAACCATTGAAATTCCATATATAGTTATAAGCGCTAACTATATATCGCGCACCCGCAATCCACTGCTGATGATGTCACATATTACATCATTCATGACATGGTTAGTGACATCACTGATGACATCACTGATGACATCTCAAATAACATCACTGATGACATCACTGAAAACATCTCATTTGACATGACTGATAACATCACTGATGATATCATTCATGTGATAATACGATGAACCTCTTCAGACTCTAATATAACCTTAGATACAATCAGTGTAAACAGACACTCATAGACTGTTACTCATCCATGGAGTTACTCACACACCTAGTCAGTCATGCAAAGAATCAATCACACCTCCATTTCCTCAAATATACAGTTATACAAACTTTACTTATTCAAACATATACTAACACATATTTACTCTCTTATACAATCCCTGATACAAGTTCACAATGATCCATACAGCCACTCACACATTCACTGGCTCTTATGCACAGTTATTTATATATGTCAACTCTCACATGTACTGTGTTTTACATATGTACTTACTTTGACATGTAGCACTGAGATATCCATTCACTCACCAATACACTCATGCACACAGTCAACCGCCCATACAGCTGTTTCCACATGCACTTTTGAACCCATACATCTAGTGAATCAACTGCTCACACATCTATGCACAGAGTCATACACCTCCCAGCCACCCACACACACACTCAGTCTCCCATACAAATACTTGGGCAACCAATCAATAACCCATATAGTTACTCATATAGCTCCTGATCAACACATGCAGCAGTTTACAGAACAACAGACATAATGATGCACAAATTAAGACAGTTTAGTCACTAACCCATGCACTCAGTGAGACACATTTAATCACTCACTCATACAGTCAGTCATGCACCTACTAAATCCTTCATCCAGACACTTATACATCCACTCATTCTTCAATATGTAAGACATTTGTTTACTTTACAGAAACAAACAGTCACTGGATGTTGTCATCAGTGATGTCATCAGTGATGTCATTTGAGATGTCATCAGTGATGTCATCAGTGATGTCACTAACCATGTCATGAATGATGTAATATGTGACATCATCAGCAGTGGATTGCGGGTGCGCGATATATAGTTAGCGCTTATAACTATATATGGAATTTCAATGGTTTTATGCGAGTAAAATAAGGTTTTGTAAATGCAAATCCCTAACTATATATGGCCTAAAACCAATGGTTTTTTCATTGAATTTTCAAGGTTTTGTAAATGCAAATTCCTAACTATATATCCACTATAACCTATGGTTTTTTCTGTGAATATATATATATATATATATATATATATATATATATATTCACTGAAAAAACCATGGGTTATAGACCATATATAGTTAGGAATTAGCATTTATAAAACCTTATTTTACTCACACAAAACCATTGAAATTCCATATATATATAGTTGCACTAACTATATATCGCGCACCCGCAATCCACTGCTGATGACGTCTCCTCAGCCTTGAAGATTCTACAAGAGTCACCGGGGCCCCCGACTCCCGCAGACTTACGGTGGGGAGCGACTGCCATGATTGCTTGCGGAATGGCACGACGGAGTCACGAGATGGTGGTGCTCTCATGCGGACGCCAGCTTCAGTCTGAAACATCCAGAAACACTGTAGACTACCAATTCGATCAGTTCCGGTGGAGCACCAACGTGACCCGGTAGGGAAGAACTTGCCCTCCCCTCTTTGACTGATGGTTCTTGTTGCCTGTCCCTTCTGTCATATTACGCGCCGCCTTAGCGCACCCGGAAGTGCTCCGGTGCGCGAGGGGCGAAAAGCAGCTACCCGGAAGCGATCCGCGGCGCGGAGCGCGTAACGTAAGCATAACAGGTCATGTGACTTGTTAATAAAACTTTGCATTGGTTCATTTCACTTTTGAGTTCCAAATGATGTAAGGCTAGGTCATGTGACCTAAAAATAACACTTTTCATTGGTTCGGACTGGGAGGGGGCGCTTAGCTCCTGCCCCCTCCCCAAGTCTCTCTCGGCCAGCTGAGTTGCGCCTACCCTTGCTATTACAGCATCTCACCTACCATCCGGCTAAATTTCACCCACTCTTGCGATACAGCGACTCTTCCATTCTGGACCTTGTCCCACAATCCGTTTGACCTGAAGACACGTCCTGCGGTGCCCTCGCAATGCGGCCTGGTCCCTGAATGTATGACACGGAGTCTCTGCCATAAAAAGGCATCCAACCACAGGCATACTAATATGGATGGCGGTGCCTGCTAGGCACTACCATCCATATTGTGTCCCTTTTCCGCCTGGCTGCCAATCCGACCAGCAGAAAAGCGGTGGACGGTCTTTCCGTCTGCCACTGTGCCCCTCACCATAATAATATGGCGGGGTGAACCAGGGACATTTGGTGGGCAGATCGCCACCGCTGGGCCGGCAGTGGCAACCGCTGGGTCGACGGTGGCAATCTGCCCAATATCATAATGGGCCCCTATGTGTCTTCCACTTAGTATGGTTTCCCCAATTGAAGAATGCTTGACATGGGGTACAGTCATTGCTGCCAAATATACCATACATAGGGGCACCAAATCAATTACTGTTTTGCCTGAAGTGCTAAAACAAATTCAAAATGAATACAAGGGGGCCCCTGCCCTGAATTTGGGGATGACATTTATTTGCCACAGTATCCTCAATGATTTTAAGTGATGTTAAAGGGGAGGCAGCATCACTGGCGATACACCAAAAGCTCATGGTCATTCCCCCTAAGGCTCAGAAATGCAAGCTATCTAAAATAATATCTGGGAACAGGTCATGGTAAGACTCACCGTAAAACAAAATGTGATTCAGATACCACCAAGCAGATACCTGATTTTTCTAAAAAATGTTTGGATAAAACTAACAAAAACATAAAAAGAAAACACGAAGTGGTTGTCCACAACAGGAGTCCCCTGAAAACACTTTAATTTATGTAACTGTGATTCAATTAAACAGTCAGAAAGGTATCAGTATTCTGATAAACATCCTTCTCATACCAGCAGAGTTGCGCCCACTCTTGCGGCCTACGACATGGAGAGGCCGGGGCGTTGACTAGGCGGGGCCTCCGGCCGCAACCACAGAGCCAACGATCGCTGCTAAAGGAGGGGAGGCTTGCCGGTGAGAGCCACTGATCTGAAGAACGGCTGCCTGCAGTGCCTCCCTGAACCGCTTGACGGAGGCCCCCCAGGGGCGGTGTGGTGGTGCGGACTGGGAGGGGGCGCTTAGCTCCTGCCTCCTCCCCAAGTCTCTCTCGGACAGCTGAGTTGCGATTACTCTTGCGGCCTACGACATGGAGAGGCCGGGGCGTTGACTAAGCAGAAGCCTCCGGCCGCAACCACAGCGCCAACGATCGCTGCTAAAGGAGGGGAGCCTTGCCGGTGAGAGCCACTGATCTGAAGAACCGCTGCCTGCGGTGCCTCCCTGAACCGCTTGACGGAGGCCCCCCAGGGGCGGTGTGGTGGCGCGGACTGGCAGGGGGTGCTTGGCTCCTGCCCCCTCCCCAAGTCTCTCTCGGCCAGCTGAGTTGCGCCTGCTCTTGCTATTACAGCATCTCACCCGCCATCCGGCTAAATTTCACCCACTCTTGCGATACAGCGACTCTTCCATTCTGGACCTTGTCTCCCCAGAGGTACATCACCTTACACAGACATGCACTCTGATCTCCTTGGTCTCAGTCAAGCATCAATAGTAAGATTTTCATAGGTGGGTGTAAGTGGGGGCTGTTTGAGGACCTGACTGCATTGGAAAGCAATGTGATGCGGTGCCTCCCTGAACCGCTTGACGGAGGCCCTCAAGAGGCGGTGTGGTGGCGCGGACTGGGAGGGGGCGCTTGGCTCCTGCCACCTCCCCAAGTCTTGTTGCCCTGGTGTGGCCTGAGATCGCCCCCGACGTAGGCGGCCGGCTCCCGGGGTCTGGCGGAACTTTTTGCCTTTTGGTGACTCTTCCATTCTTGACCTTGTCCCACAATCCGTTTGACCTGAAGACACGTCCTGCGGCCTGGTCCCTGAATGTGTGCAAGGGGACGGTATTGATTGGATCAAGATGGCGGCTTCACACAAAGCTGACTCAAGTGTTGCTGCTGATGCTATGCAAACAAAAACTGGTTTTCAGTTTGTACATTCTTCAGGATTTGTCCATCCAAGGCTGGTTGAGAGTTTGTAGAACGATGGCTTCAGATTTTCAACATACTACTCTTCAACATTCTTCATAAATGTAACAATGTGAGACTCACTAGGAGAACGGCCGTTTATCTTTCCTTTCAAAATGCTGCCAACAATATTTTCTGAATGGAAGACACCATCTTGTAGCATAAAAGGCTGCGTCAAGGGTGGTATTGCCCAGAATGTCTTGTTTTCTAGTGCTCGTAATGACAAAGCCAGAACTGCCGAAAAGGATTCTGGTCCTGCCGCTACTTACTGGAGACATTGAACTATACTCTGGACCTGCCTGGCCTCGACCAAAATGGCGCCAGTATGTGAGCGACTTGCAACTCCTTATGACGTTCTAGTTACTTATCCTTGACGTTATGGGGGATGTATGCGGTCTTTGTGCACATGGCGGGCGGGGAAGGGAAAAAACTAAACGTGACAAACAGTTGTAGGATCAGTGAAGGTTGATTTTTTAATTGAAAATATAACAGGATCAGTTACAATAAAATCCTTCGTCATTACGAGCACTAGAAAACAAGACATTCTGGGCAATATCACCCTTGACGCAACCCTTTATTGTACAAGATGGTGTCTTTCAAAAGCCAGGGGTATAGGAGTATGTAACAAGCGAGCCATTTAATTGAAAAAACTAAACGTGACAAACAGTTGTAGGATCAGTGAAGGTTGATTTTTTAATTGAAAGTATAACAGGATCAGTTACAATAAAATCCTTCATACGCACACCATGGGCGAGTATAATGGGTAACATTACTTCGAAGCTTTATTAATACAATAATCAATAATGAAAAATCAACATCAATAGGGTTGTCCGTATTCCCAGTCAGTGCTCTTCCGTGCCCGCCATGTGCACAAAGACTGCATACATCCCCAATAACGTCAAGGCTAAGTAACTAGAACGTCATAAGGATTTGCAAGTCGCTCCCATACTGGCGCCATTTTGTTCGAGGCCAGGCAGGTTCAGAGTATAGTTCAATGTCTTCAGTAAGTAGCGGCAGGACCAGAATCCTTTTCGGCAGTTCTGGATTCGCCATTACGAGCACTAGAAAACAAGACATTCTGGGCAATACCACCCTTGACGCAGCCCTTTATTGTACAAGATGGTGTCTTTCAAAAGCCAGGGGTATAGGAGTATGTAACAAGCGAGCCATTTAATTTAAAAAACTAAACGTGACAAACAGTTGTAGGATCAGTGAAGGTTGAATTTTTTAATTGAAAGTATAACAGGATCAGTTACAATAAAATCCTTCATACGCACACCATGGGCGAGTATCATGGGTAACATTACTTCAAAGCTTTATTAATACAATAATCAATAATGAAAAATCGACATCAATAGGGTTGTCCGTATTCCCAGTCAGTACCTTTCCCCGCCCGCCATGTGCAAAAAGACCGCATACATCCCCCATAACGTCAAAACTAAGTAACTAGAACGTCATAAGGAGTTGCAAGTTGCTCCCATACTGGCGCCATTTTAGTCGAGGCCAGGCAGGTTCAGAGTATAGTTCAATGTCTCCAGTAAGTAGCGGCAGGACCAGAATCCTTTTCGGCAATTCTGGCTTCGTCATTACGAGCACTAGAAAACAAGACATTCTGGGCAATATCACCCTTGACGCAACCCTTTATTGTACAAGATGGTGTCTTTCAAAAGCCAGGGGTATAGGAGTATGTAACAAGCGAGCCATTTAATTGAAAAAACTAAACGTGACAAACAGTTGTAGGATCAGTGAAGGTTGATTTTTTAATTGAAAGTATAACAGGATCAGTTACAATAAAATCCTTCATACGCACACCATGGGCGAGTATCATGGGTAACATTACTTCGAAGCTTTATTAATACAATAATCAATAATGAAAAATCGACATCAATAGGGTTGTCCGTATTTCCAGTCAGTACCCTTCCCCGCCCGCCATGTGCACAAAGACCGCATACATCCCCAAAAACGTCAAGGCTAAGTAACTAGAACGTCATAAGGAGTTGCAAGTCGCTCCCATACTGGCGCCATTTTGGTCGAGGCCTGGCAGGTTCAGAGTATAGTTCAATGTCTCCAGTAAGTAGCGGCAGGACCAGAATCCTTTTCGGCAGTTCTGGCTTCGTCATTACGAGCACTAGAAAACAAGACATTCTGGGCAATACCACCCTTGACGCAGCCCTTTATTGTACAAGATGGTGTCTTTCAAAAGCCAGGGGTATAGGAGTATGTAACAAGCGAGCCATTTAATTTAAAAAACTAAACGTGACAAACAGTTGTAGGATCAGTGAAGGTTGATTTTTTAATTGAAAGTATAACAGGATCAGTTACAATAAAATCCTTCATACGGACACCATGGGCGAGTATCATGGGTAACATTACTTCAAAGCTTTATTAATACAATAATCAATAATGAAAAATCGACATCAATAGGGTTGTCCGTATTCCCAGTCAGTACCTTTCCCCGCCCGCCATGTGCAAAAAGACCGCATACATCCCCCATAACGTCAAAACTAAGTAACTAGAACGTCATAAGGAGTTGCAAGTCGCTCCCATACTGGCGCCATTTTAGTCGAGGCCAGGCAGGTTCAGAGTATAGTTCAATGTCTCCAGTAAGTAGCGGCAGGACCAGAATCCTTTTCGGCAATTCTGGCTTCGTCATTACGAGCACTAGAAAACAAGACATTCTGGGCAATATCACCCTTGACGCAACCCTTTATTGTACAAGATGGTGTCTTTCAAAAGCCAGGGGTATAGGAGTATGTAACAAGCGAGCCATTTAATTGAAAAAACTAAACGTGACAAACAGTTGTAGGATCAGTGAAGGTTGATTTTTTAATTGAAAGTATAACAGGATCAGTTACAATAAAATCCTTCATACGCACACCATGGGCGAGTATCATGGGTAATATTACTTGGAAGCTTTATTAATACAATAATCAATAATGAAAAATCGACATCAATAGGGTTGTCCGTATTTCCAGTCAGTACCCTTCCCCACCCGCCATGTGCACAAAGACCGCATACATCCCCAAAAACGTCAAGGCTAAGTAACTAGAACGTCATAAGGATTTGCAAGTCGCTCCCATACTGGCGCCATTTTGGTCGAGGCCTGGCAGGTTCAGAGTATAGTTCAATGTCTCCAGTAAGTAGCGGCAGGACCAGAATCCTTTTCGGCAGTTCTGGCTTTGTCATTACGAGCACTAGAAAACAAGACATTCTGGGCAATACCACCCTTGACGCAGCCCTTTATTGTACAAGATGGTGTCTTTCAAAAGCCAGGGGTATAGGAGTATGTAACAAGCGAGCCATTTAATTGAAAAAACTAAACGTGACAAACAGTTGTAGGATCAGTGAAGGTTGATTTTTTAATTGAAAGTATAACAGGATCAGTTACAATAAAATCCTTCATACGCACACCATGGGCGAGTATCATGGGTAACATTACTTAGAAGCTTTATTAATACAATAATCAATAATGAAAAATCGACATCAATAGGGTTGTCCGTATTCCCAGTCAGTACCCTTCCCCGCCCGCCATGTGCACAAAGACCGCATACATCCCCCATAACGTCAAGGCTAAGTAACTAGAACGTCATAAGGAGTTGCAAGTCGCTCACATACTGGCGCCATTTTGGTCGAGGCCAGGCAGGTCCAGAGTATAGTTCAATGTCTCCAGTAAGTAGCGGCAGGACCAGAATCCTTTTCGGCAGTTCTGGCTTTGTCATTACGAGCACTAGAAAACAAGACATTCTGGGCAATACCACCCTTGACGCAGCCTTTTTTGCTACAAGATGGTGTCTTCCATTCAGAAAATATTGTTGGCAGCATTTTGAAAGGAAAGATAAACGGCCGTTCTCCTAGTGAGTCTCACATTGTTACATTTATGAAGAATGTTGAAGAGTAGTATGTTGAAAATCTGAAGCCATCGTTCTACAAACTCTCAACCAGCCTTGGATGGACAAATCCTGAAGAATGTACAAACTGAAAACCAGTTTTTGTTTGCATAGCATCAGCAGCAACACTTGAGTCAGCTTTGTGTGAAGCCGCCATCTTGATCCAATCAATTCCGTCCCCTTGCACACATTCAGGGACCAGGCCGCAGGACGAGTCTTCAGGTCAAACGGATTGTGGGACAAGGTCAAGAATGGAAGAGTCACCAAAAGGCAAAAAGTTCCGCCAGACCCCGGGAGCCGGCCGCCTACGTCGGGGGCGATCTCAGGCCACACCAGGGCAACAAGACTTGGGGAGGGGGCAGGAGCCAAGCGCCCCCTCCCAGTCCGCGCCACCACACCGCCTCTTGGGGGCCTCCGTCAAGCAGTTCGGGGAGGCACCGCATCACATTGCTTTCCAATGCAGTCAGGTCCTCAAACAGCCTCCACTTACACCCACCTATGAAAATCTTACTATTGATGCTTGACTGAGACCAAGGAGATCAGAGTGCATGTCTGTGTAAGGTGATGTACCTCTGGGGAGACAAGGTCCAGAATGGAAGAGTCGCTGTATCGCAAGAGTGGGTGAAATTTAGCCGGATGGCGGGTGAGACGCTGTAATAGCAAGAGCAGGCGCAACTCAGCTGGCCGAGAGAGACTTGGGGAGGGGGCAGGAGCCAAGCGCCCCCTCCCAGTCCGCGCCACCACACCGCCCCTGGGGGGCCTCCGTCAAGCGGTTCAGGGAGGCACCGCAGGCAGCGGTTCTTCAGATCAGTGGCTCTCACCGGCAAGGCTCCCCTCCTCTAGCAGCGATCGTTGGCGCTGTGGTTGCGGCCGGAGGCTTCTGCTTAGTCAACGCCCCGGCCTCTCCATGTCGTAGGCCGCAAGAGTAATCGCAACTCAGCTGTCCGAGAGAGACTTGGGGAGGAGGCAGGAGCTAAGCGCCCCCTCCCAGTCCGCACCACCACACCGCCCCTGGGGGGCCTCCGTCAAGCGGTTCAGGGAGGCACTGCAGGCAGCCGTTCTTCAGATCAGTGGCTCTCACCGGCAAGGCTCCCCTCCTTTAGCAGCGATCGTTGGCTCTGTGGTTGCGGCCGGAGGCCCCGCCTAGTCAACGCCCCGGCCTCTCCATGTCGTAGGCCGCAAGAGTGGGCGCAACTCTGCTGGTATGAGAAGGATGTTTATCAGAATACTGATACCTTTCTGACTGTTTAATTGAATCACAGTTACATAAATTAAAGTGTTTTCAGGGGACTTCTGTTATGGACAACCACTTCGTGTTTTCTTTTTATGTTTTTGTTAGTTTTATCCAAACATTTTTTAGAAAAATCAGGTATCTGCTTGGTGGTATCTGAATCACATTTTGTTTTACGGTGAGTCTTACCATGACCTGTTCCCAGATATTATTTTAGATAGCTTGCATTTCTGAGCCTTAGGGGGAATGACCATGAGCTTTTGGTGTATCGCCAGTGATGCTGCCTCCCCTTTAACATCACTTAAAATCATTGAGGATACTGTGGCAAATAAATGTCATCCCCAAATTCAGGGCAGGGGCCACCTTGTATTCATTTTGAATTTGTTTTAGCACTTCAGGCAAAACAGTAATTGATTTGGTGCCCCTATGTATGGTATATTTGGCAGCAATGACTGTACCCCATGTCAAGCATTCTTCAATTGGGGAAACCATACCAAGTGGAAGACACATAGGGGCCCATTATGATATTGGGCAGATTGCCACCGACGACCCAGCGGTGGCCACTGCCGGCCCAGCGGTGGCGATCTGCCCACCAAATGTCCCTGGTTCACCCCCGACATATTATTATGGTGAGGGGCACAGTGGCAGACGGAAAGACCGTCCGCCGCTTTTCTGCTGGTCGGATTGGCAGCCAGGCGGAAAAGGGACACAATATGGATGGTAGTGCCTAGCAGGCACCGCCATCCATATTAGTATGCATGCGGTTGGATGCCTTTTTATGGCAGAGACTCCGTGTCATACAGAGATAGGTTCCACTAACCTTTTCAGCCGGATACAGCGGGAACGATGATGATGCTTATTTATCCCCTCCCCAGAGATGGAAATACCCAAGAGTAATATGTAACACTGCAAGGATAATACCACCACAGGGGAAAGGGAAAAAAGGGACAAATGAAACAATAAAGTTGCAGCTGTTTGGCATAAATAAGGGATGTCGTCATGTGCTGTGGACCTCACTCTCCTGCACTCCACCCCATCAGCCATGTAAGTGAAACACAAGACACACATAAGATAGCTCTCCCCCTGCTTATGACCTACAGCAAAAACCCTTATGTGTAATGTACTCACTTAATCAACAGCTGTACTCTCCCAGGTAAAACAAGCAAAAGGGAAAAATAAATAGCAACAGTTTAGTCCATGATAAATGAGGCACTTATCTGACTGAAGATAATCCTCTCAGTGTTGAAGATCACACAATCCATTAGGTTGCCTTGTTACTCCATGCATATCCTTTTTACATCACTCAGGTCAATCCCAGGCATCTGCACTTGCCAAGGCTTGTTTGTAAAAAGTCTGTATACAAAACAATAAGAGTGCGCTCCTTAGTGCTAAATTCTATTAGTGTTCACGGATATCAAAAAAGAAAAAAGAAACCGTAGCTTCCGTGTACTTTCAGACGGCAAGCTGGTGATGACTGAAAATCAATGTCCTCGGGCGTTTCCTCTGTGTGACGGGCGAAATAATATCAGCGTGTACACAGCTCAGAGGCTGCTACGCTGAACTTTGGTTTATTCCTACTGAGTTAGCGCATGGGACGCTACTCGTTAACGCTCTCTCTCTGACACTGGCGTTCTACGGGGAGCGAGACAAAAAACGCTCTAATCCCGGAAGGGAGCGGGAGGAGGATTCTGCGGTGTGGCGTAGAGACGCCTCTGGCAGAGTTCAATCCCATCAACCAGTACGGGCAAAACAGGAAGGCAGCCGTCTTCAGGCAGATGCTGCTAGAATTCCAAACAACAGGCTAGATGAGGTGAAATGGATCTCGTTCTCCGCAAAAAGACAGCAAGTTTCATGAGTGACAAGCCCCGTGTAAGTACAAGGGTGGGGCTTATGTATTCTTAGTCAGGTGCTCTGACTATCTCTCCCTAAGGATTATGGGAGATGTAGTCTAATGTCTACATCATTCATACAGTGTATGTTCCTATTCTATGCGCCTATCTCCACCTAGCCATGACAGTACCCCCTCCCATCGTCCGTCGTCTCGACAGACCTCCGGGTTTGGCAGGGTAGCAGGTATGAAAATGCCTCAAAAGTCCAGGGCAATGCAGGTTGGACAAGGGTTCCCATGACCTGTCCTTGGGCCCATAACCATTCCAGTCTACCAAATAGTGCACCCGACCCCTGACATACTTGGAATCCAAGATACTCTGTACCTCATACTCCTCATCCCCATCAATTTCGACTGATTGCTATCTGACAGGCAAACGGGTGCCCGAAGGCAAGGTTTTAAAAGGGACACATGGAATACTGGGTGTATTCTCCAAGCCGAAGGAAATATAAGTTTCATGGCAACACGGTTTACCACCTTGTCTATTGGATATGGACCTATGAATTTATGTTGCAACCTATTGTTTCCTCTGAACTTAAGGCGTGTTGTGCCTAGCCATACCGCTACTTACTGGAGACATTGAACTATACTCTGAACCTGCCTGGCCTCGACCAAAATGGCGCCAGTATGGGAGCGACTTGCAACTCCTTATGACGTTCTAGTTACTTAGCCTTGACGTTATGGGGGATGTATGCGGTCTTTGTGCACATGGCGGGCGGGGAAGGGTACTGAAAGGTAATACGGACAACCCTATTGATGTCGATTTTTCATTATTGATTATTGTATTATTAAAGCTTCGAAGTAATGTTACCCATGATACTCGCCCATGTTGTGCGTATGAAGGATTTTATTGTAACTGATCCTGTTATACTTTCAATTAAAAAATCAACCTTCACTGATCCTACAACTGTTTGTCATGTTTAGTTTTTTCAATTAAATGGCTCGCTTGTTACATACTCCTATACCCCTGGCTTTTGAAAGACACCATCTTGTACAATAAAGGGCTGCGTCAAGGGTGGTATTGCCCAGAATGTCTTGTTTTCTAGTGCTCGTAATGACGAAGCCAGAACTGGCGAAAAGGATTCTGGTCCTGCCGCTACTTACTGGAGAAATTGTACTATACTCTGAACCTGCCTGGCCTCGACCAAAATGACGCCAGTATGGGAGCGACTTGCAACTCCTTATGACGTTCTAGTTACTTAGCCTTGACGTTATTGGGGATGTATGCGGTCTTTGTGCACATGGCGGGCGGGGAAGGGTGCTGACTGGGAATACGGACAACCCTATTCATGTCGATTTTTCATTATTGATTATTGTATTAATAAAGCTTCGAAGTAATGATACCCATGATACTCGCCCATGGTGTGCGTATGAAGGATTTTATTGTAACTGATCCTGTTATACTTTCAATTAAAAAATCAACCTTCACTGATCCTACAACTGTTTGTCACGTTTAGTTTTTTCAATTAAATGGCTCGCTTCTTACATACTCCTATACCCCTGGCTTTTGAAAGACACCATCTTGTACAATAAAGGGCTGCGTCAAGGATGGTATTGCCCAGAATGTCTTGTTTTCTAGTGCTCGTAATTACGAAGCCAGAACTGCCGAAAAGGATTCTGGTCCTGCTGCTACTTACTGGAGACATTGAACTATACTCTGAACCTGCCTGGCCTCGACCAAAATGGCGCCAGTATGGGAGCGACTTGCAACTCCTTATGACGTTCTAGTTACTTAGCCTTGACGTTATTGGGGATGTATGCGGTCTTTGTGCACATGGCGGGCGGGGAAGGGTACTGACTGGGAATACGGACAACCCTATTGATGTTGATTTTTCATTATTAATTATTGTATTAATAAAGCTTCGAAGTAATGTTACCCATGATACTCGCCCATGGTGTGCGTATGAAGGATTTTATTGTAACTGATCCTGTTATACTTTCAATTAAAAAATCAACCTTCACTGATCCTACAACTGTTTGTCACATTTAGTTTTTTCAATTAAATGGCTCGCTTGTTACATACTCCTATACCCCTGGCTTTTGAAAGACACCATCTTGTACAATAAAGGGTTGCGTCAAGGGTGATATTGCCCAGAATGTCTTGTTTTCTAGTGCTCGTAATGACGAAGCCAGAACTGCCGAAAAGGATTCTGGTCCTGCCGCTACTTACTGGAGACATTGAACTACACTCTGAACCTGCCTGGCCTCGACCAAAATGGCGCCAGTATGGGAGCGACTTGCAACTCCTTATGACGTTCTAGTTACTTAGTTTTGACGTTATGGGTGATGTATGCGGTCTTTGTGCACATGGCGGGCTGGGAAGGGTACTGACTGGGAATACGGACAACCCTATTGATGTCGTTTTTTCATTATTGATTATTGTATTAATAAAGCTTCGAAGTAATATTACCCATGATACTCGCCCATGGTGTGCGTAGGAAGGATTTTATTGTAACTGATCCTGTAATGCTTTCAATTAAAAAATCAACCTTCGCTGATCCTACAACTGTTTGTCACGTTTAGTTTTTTCAATTAAATGGCTCGCTTGTTACATACTCCTATACCCCTGGCTTTTGAAAGACACCATCTTGTACAATAAAGGGCTGCGTCAAGGGTGGTATTGCCCAGAATGTCTTGTTTTCTAGTGCTCGTAATGGCGAAGCCAGAACTGCCGAAAAGGATTCTGGTCCTGCCGCTACTTACTGGAGACATTGAACTATACTCTGAACCTGCCTGGTCTCGAACAAAATGGCGCCAGTATGGGAGCGACTTGCAACTCCTTATGACGTTCTAGTTACTTAGCCTTGACGTTATTGGGGATGTATGCGGTCTTTGTGCACATGGCGGGCGGGGAAGGGTACTGACTGGGAATACGGACAACCCTATTGGTGTCGATTTTTCATTATTGATTATTGTATTAATAAAGCTTCGAAGTAATGTTACCCATGATACTCGCCCATGGTGTGCGTATGAAGGATTTTATTGTAACTGATCCTGTTATACTTTCAATTAAAAAATCAACCTTCACTGATCCTACAACTGTTTGTCATGTTTAGTTTTTTCAATTAAATGGCTCGCTTGTTACATACTCCTATACCCCTGGCTTTTGAAAGACACCATCTTGTGCAATAAAGGGCTGCGTCAAGGGTGGTATTGCCCAGAATGTCTTGTTTTCTAGTGCTCGTAATGACGAAGCCAGAACTGCCGAAAAGGATTCTGGTCCTGCCGCTACTTACTGGAGACATTGAACTATACTCTGAACCTGCCTGGCCTCGACCAAAATGACGCCAGTATGGGAGCGACTTGCAACTCCTTATGACGTTCTAGTTACTTAGCATTGACGTTATTGGGGATGTATGCGGTCTTTGTGCACATGGCGGGCGGGGAAGGGTGCTGACTGGGAATACGGACAACCCTATTGATGTCGATTTTTCATTATTGATTATTGTATTAATAAAGCTTCGAAGTAATGATACCCATGATACTCACCCATGGTGTGCGTATGAAGGATTTTATTGTAACTGATCCTGTTATACTTTCAATTAAAAAATCAACCTTCACTGATCCTACAACTGTTTGTCACGTTTAGTTTTTTCAATTAAATGGCTCGCTTGTTACATACTCCTATACCCCTGGCTTTTGAAAGACACCATCTTGTACAATAAAGGGCTACGTCAAGGATGGTATTGCCCAGAATGTCTTGTTTTCTAGTGCTCGTAATTACGAAGCCAGAACTGCCGAAAAGGATTCTGGTCCTGCCGCTACTTACTGGAGACATTGAACTATACTCTGAACCTGCCTGGCCTCGACCAAAATGGCGCCAGTATGGGAGCGACTTGCAACTCCTTATGACGTTCTAGTTACTTAGCCTTGACGTTATTGGGGATGTATGCGGTCTTTGTGCACATGGCGGGCGGGGAAGGGTACTGACTGGGAATACGGACAACCCTATTGATGTCGATTTTTCATTATTGGTTATTGTATTAATAAAGCTTCGAAGTAATGTTACCCATGATACTCGCCCATGGTGTGCGTATGAAGGATTTTATTGTAACTGATCCTGTTATACTTTCAATTAAAAAATCAACCTTCACTGATCCTACAACTGTTTGTCACGTTTAGTTTTTTCAATTAAATGGCTCGCTTGTTACATACTCCTATACCCCTGGCTTTTGAAAGACACCATCTTGTACAATAAAGGGTTGCGTCAAGGGTGATATTGCCCAGAATGTCTTGTTTTCTAGTGCTCGTAATGACGAAGCCAGAACTGCCGAAAAGGATTCTGGTCCTGCCGCTACTTACTGGAGACATTGAACTACACTCTGAACCTGCCTGGCCTCGACCAAAATGGCGCCAGTATGGGAGCGACTTGCAACTCCTTATGACGTTCTAGTTACTTAGTTTTGACGTTATGGGTGATGTATGCGGTCTTTGTGCACATGGCGGGCTGGGAAGGGTACTGACTGGGAATACGGACAACCCTATTGATGTCGATTTTTCATTATTGATTATTGTATTAATAAAGCTTCGAAGTAATGTTACCCATGATACTCGCCCATGGTGTGCGTAGGAAGGATTTTATTGTAACTGATCCTGAAATACTTTCAATTAAAAAATCAACCTTCACTGATCCTACAACTGTTTGTCACGTTTAGTTTTTTCAATTAAATGGCTCGCTTGTTACATACTCCTATACCCCTGGCTTTTGAAAGACACCATCTTGTGCAATAAAGGGCTGCGTCAAGGGTGGTATTGCCCAGAATGTCTTGTTTTCTAGTGCTCGTAATGGCGAAGCCAGAACTGCCGAAAAGGATTCTGGTCCTGCCGCTACTTACTGGAGACATTGAACTGTACTCTGAACCTGCCTGGCCTCGAACAAAATGGCGCCAGTATGGGAGCGACTTGCAACTCCTTATGACGTTCTAGTTACTTAGCCTCGACGTTATTGGGGATGTATGCGGTTTTTGTGCACATGGCGGGCGGGGAAGGGTACTGACTGGGAATACGGACAACCCTATTGATGTCGATTTTTCATTATTGATTATTGTATTAATAAAGCTTCGAAGTAATGTTACCCATGATTCTCGCCCATGGTGTGCGTATGAAGGATTTTATTGTAACTGATCCTGTTATACTTTCAATTAAAAAATCAACCTTCACCGATCCTACAACTGTTTGTCACGTTTAGTTTTTTCAATTAAATGGCTCGCTTGTTACATACTCCTATACCCCTGGCTTTTGAAAGACACCATCTTGTACAATAAAGGGCTGTGTCAAGGGTGGTATTGCCCAGAATGTCTTGTTTTCTAGTGCTTGTAATTACGAAGCCAGAACTGCCGAAAAGGATTCTGGTCCTGCCGCTACTTACTGGAGACATTGAACTATACTCTGAACCTGCCTGGCCTCGACCAAAATGGCGCCAGTATGGGAGCGACTTGCAACTCCTTATGACGTTCTACTTACTTAGCCTTGACGTTATTGGGGATGTATGCGGTCTTTGTGCACATGGCGGGCACGGAAGGGCACTGACTGGGAATACGGACAACCCTATTGATGTCGATTTTTCATTATTGATTATTGTATTAATAAAGCTTCGAAGTAATGTCACCCATGATACTCGCCCATGGTGTGCGTATGAAGGATTTTATTGTAACTGATCCTGTTATACTTTCAATAAAAAAATCAACCTTCACTGATCCTACAACTGTTTGTCACGTTTAGTTTTGTCAATTAAATGGCTCGCTTGTTACATACTCCTATACCCCTGGCTTTTGAAAGACACCATCTTGTACAATAAAGGGTTGCGTCAAGGGTGATATTGCCCAGAATGTCTTGTTTTCTAGTGCTCGTAATGACGAAGCCAGAACTGCCGAAAAGGATTCTGGTCCTGCCGCTACTTACTGGAGACATTGAACTATACTCTGAACCTGCCTGGCCTCGACCAAAATGGTGCCAGTATGGGAGCGACTTGCAACTCCTTATGACGTTCTACTTACTTAGCCTTGACGTTATTGGGGATGTATGCGGTCTTTGTGCACATGGCGGGCACGGAAGGGCACTGACTGGGAATACGGACAACCCTATTGATGTCGATTTTTCATTATTGATTATTGTATTAATAAAGCTTCGAAGTAATGTTACCCATGATACTCGCCCATGGTGTGCGTATGAAGGATTTTATTGTAACTGATCCTGTTATACTTTCAATTAAAAAATCAACCTTCACTGATCCTACAACTGTTTGTCACGTTTAGTTTTTTCAATTAAATAGCTCGCTTGTTACATACTCCTATACCCCTGGCTTTTGAAAGACACCATCTTGTACAATAAAGGGCTGCGTCAAGGATGGTATTGCCCAGAATGTCTTGTTTTCTAGTGCTCGTAATTACGAAGCCAGAACTGCCGAAAAGGATTCTGGTCCTGCCCCTACTTACTGGAGACATTGAACTATACTCTGAACCTGCCTGGCCTCGACCAAAATGGCGCCAGTATGGGAGCGACTTGCAACTCCTTATGACGTTCTAGTTACTTAGCCTTGACTTTATTGGGGATGTATGCGGTCTTTGTGCACATGGCGGGCGGGGAAGGGTACTGACTGGGAATACGGACAACCCTATTGATGTCGATTTTTCATTATTGATTATTGTATTAATAAAGCTTCGAAGTAATGTTACCCATGATACTCGCCCATGGTGTGCGTATGAAGGATTTTATTGTAACTGATCCTGTTATACTTTCAATTAAAAAATCAACCTTCACTGATCCTACAACTGTTTGTCACGTTTAGTTTTTTCAATTAAATGGCTCGCTTGTTACATACTCCTATACCCCTGGCTTTTGAAAGACACCATCTTGTACAATAAAGGGTTGCGTCAAGGGTGATATTGCCCAGAATGTCTTGTTTTCTAGTGCTCGTAATGACGAAGCCAGAACTGCCGAAAAGGATTCTGGTCCTGCCGCTACTTACTGGAGACATTGAACTACACTCTGAACCTGCCGGGCCTCGACCAAAATGGCGCCAGTATGGGAGCGACTTGCAACTCCTTATGACGTTCTAGTTACTTAGTTTTGACGTTATGGGTGATGTATGCGGTCTTTGTGCACATGGCGGGCTGGGAAGGGTACTGACTGGGAATACGGACAACCCTATTGATGTCGATTTTTCATTATTGATTATTGTATTAATAAAGCTTCGATGTAATGTTACCCATGATACTCGCCCATGGTGTGCGTAGGAAGGATTTTATTGTAACTGATCCTGTAATACTTTCAATTAAAAAATCAACCTTCACTGATCCTACAACTGTTTGTCACGTTTAGTTTTTTCAATTAAATGGCTCGCTTGTTACATACTCCTATACCCCTGGCTTTTGAAAGACACCATCTTGTACAATAAAGGGCTGCGTCAAGGGTGGTATTGCCCAGAATGTCTTGTTTTCTAGTGCTCGTAATGGCGAAGCCAGAACTGCCGAAAAGGATTCTGGTCCTGCCGCTACTTACTGGAGACATTGAACTATACTCTGAACCTGCCTGGCCTCGAACAAAATGGCGCCAGTATGGGAGCGACTTGCAACTCCTTAAGACGTTCTAGTTACTTAGCCTTGACGTTATTCGGGATGTATGCGGTCTTTGTGCACATGGCGGGCGGGGAAGGGTACTGACTGGGAATACGGACAACCCTATTGATGTCGATTTTTCATTATTGATTATTGTATTAATAAAGCTTCGAAGTAATGTTACCCATGATACTCGCCCATGGTGTGCGTATGAAGGATTTTATTGTAACTGATCCTGTTATACTTTCAATTAAAAAATCAACCTCACTGATCCTACAACTGTTTGTCACGTTTAGTTTTTTCAATTAAATGGCTCGCTTGTTACATACTCCTATACCCCTGGCTTTTGAAAGACACCATCTTGTACAATAAAGGGCTGCGTCAAGGGTGGTATTGCCCAGAATGTCTTGTTTTCTAGTGCTTGTAATTTCGAAGCCAGAACTGCCGAAAAGGATTCTGGTCCTGCCGCTACTTACTGGAGACATTGAACTATACTCTGAACCTGCCTGGCCTCGACCAAAATGGCGCCAGTATGGGAGCGACTTGCAACTCCTTATGACGTTCTACTTTCTTAGCCTTGACGTTATTGGGGATGTATGCGGTCTTTGTGCACATGGCGGGCACGGAAGGGCACTGACTGGGAATACGGACAACCCTATTGATGTCGATTTTTCATTATTGATTATTGTATTAATAAAGCTTCGAAGTAATGTTACCCATGATACTCGCCCATGGTGTGCGTATGAAGGATTTTATTGTAACTGATCCTGTTATACTTTCAATTAAAAAATCAACCTTCACTGATCCTACAACTGTTTGTCACGTTTAGTTTTTTCAATTAAATGGCTCGCTTGTTACATACTCCTATACCCCTGGCTTTTGAAAGACACCATCTTGTACAATAAAGAGTTGCGTCAAGGGTGATATTGCCCAGAATGTCTTGTTTTCTAGTGCTCGTAATGACGAAGCCAGAACTGCCGAAAAGGATTCTGCTCCTGCCGCTACTTACTGGAGACATTGAACTATACTCTGAACCTGCCTGGCCTCGACCAAAATGGCGCCAGTATGGGAGCGACTTGCAACTCCTTATGACGTTCTAGTTACTTAGCCTTCACGTTATGGGGGATGTATGCGGTCTTTGTGCACATGGCGGGCGGGGAAGGGTACTGACTGGGAATACGGACAACCCTATTGATGTCGATTTTTCATTATTAATTATTGTATTAATAAAGCTTCGAAGTAATGTTACCCATGATACTCGCCCATGGTGTGCGTATGAAGGATTTTATTGTAACTGATCCTGTTATACTTTCAATTAAAAAATCAACCTTCACTGATCCTACAACTGTTTGTCACATTTAGTTTTTTCAATTAAATGGCTCGCTTGTTACATACTCCTATACCCCTGGCTTTTGAAAGACACCATCTTGTACAATAAAGGGCTGGGTCAAGGGTGGTATTGCCCAGAATGTCTTGTTTTCTAGTGCTCGTAATGGCGAAGCCAGAACTGCCTCAAAGGATTCTGGTCCTGCCGCTACTTACTGGAGACATTGAACTATACTCTGAACCTGCCTGGTCTCGAACAAAATGGCGCCAGTATGGGAGCGACTTGCAACTCCTTATGACATTCTAGTTACTTAGCCTTGACGTTATTGGGGATGTATGCGGTCTTTGTGCACATGGCGGGCAGGGAAGGGTACTGACTGGGAATACGGACAACCCTATTGATGTCGATTTTTCATTATTGATTATTGTATTAATAAAGCTTCGAAGTAATGATACCCATGATACTCACCCATGGTGTGTGTATGAAGGATTTTATTGTAACTGATCCTGTTATACTTTCAATTAAAAAATCAACCTTCACTGATCCTACAACTGTTTGTCACGTTTAGTTTTTTCAATTAAATGGCTCGCTTGTTACATACTCCTATACCCCTGGCTTTTGAAAGACACCATCTTGTACAATAAAGGGCTGCGTCAAGGATGGTATTGCCCAGAATGTCTTGTTTTCTAGTGCTCGTAATTACGAAGCCAGAACTGCCGAAAAGGATTCTGGTCCTGCCGCTACTTACTGGAGACATTGAACTATACTCTGAACCTGCCTGGCCTCGACCAAAATGGCGCCAGTATGGGAGCGACTTGCAACTCCTTATGACGTTCTAGTTACTTAGCCTTGACGTTATTGGGGATGTATGCGGTCTTTGTGCACATGGCGGGCGGGGAAGGGTACTGACTGGGAATACGGACAACCCTATTGATGTCGATTTTTCATTATTGGTTATTGTATTAATAAAGCTTCGAAGTAATGTTACCCATGATACTCGCCCATGGTGTGCGTATGAAGGATTTTATTGTAACTGATCCTGTTATACTTTCAATTAAAAAATCAACCTTCACTGATCCTACAACTGTTTGTCACGTTTAGTTTTTTCAATTAAATGGCTCGCTTGTTACATACTCCTATACCCCTGGCTTTTGAAAGACACCATCTTGTACAATAAAGGGTTGCGTCAAGGGTGATATTGCCCAGAATGTCTTGTTTTCTAGTGCTCGTAATGACGAAGCCAGAACTGCCGAAAAGGATTCTGGTCCTGCCGCTACTTACTGGAGACATTGAACTACACTCTGAACCTGCCTGGCCTCGACCAAAATGGCGCCAGTATGGGAGCGACTTGCAACTCCTTATGACGTTCTAGTTACTTAGTTTTGACGTTATGGGGGATGTATGCGGTCTTTGTGCACATGGCGGGCGGGGAAGGGTACTGACTGGGAATACGGACAACCCTATTGATGTCGATTTTTCATTATTAATTATTGTATTAATAAAGCTTCGAAGTAATGTTACCCATGATACTCGCCCATGGTGTGCGTATGAAGGATTTTATTGTAACTGATCCTGTTATACTTTCAATTAAAAAATCAACCTTCACTGATCCTACAACTGTTTGTCACATTTAGTTTTTTCAATTAAATGGCTCGCTTGTTACATACTCCTATACCCCTGGCTTTTGAAAGACACCATCTTGTACAATAAAGGGCTGGGTCAAGGGTGGTATTGCCCAGAATGTCTTGTTTTCTAGTGCTCGTAATGGCGAAGCCAGAACTGCCTCAAAGGATTCTGGTCCTGCCGCTTCTTACTGGAGACATTGAACTATACTCTGAACCTGCTTGGCCTCGACCAAAATGACGCCAGTATGGGAGTGACTTGCAACTCCTTATGACGTTCTAGTTACTTAGCCTTGACGTTATTGGGGATGTATGCGGTCTTTGTGCACATGGCGGGCGGGGAAGGGTGCTGACTGGGAATACGGACAACCCTATTGATGTCGATTTTTCATTATTGATTATTGTATTAATAAAGCTTCGAAGTAATGATACCCATGATACTCACCCATGGTGTGCGTATGAAGGATTTTATTGTAACTGATCCTGTTATACTTTCAATTAAAAAATCAACCTTCACTGATCCTACAACTGTTTGTCACGTTTAGTTTTTTCAATTAAATGGCTCGCTTGTTACATACTCCTATACCCCTGGCTTTTGAAAGACACCATCTTGTACAATAAAGGGCTGCGTCAAGGATGGTATTGCCCAGAATGTCTTGTTTTCTAGTGCTCGTAATTACGAAGCCAGAACTGCCGAAAAGGATTCTGGTCCTGCCGCTACTTACTGGAGACATTGAACTATACTCTGAACCTGCCTGGCCTCGACCAAAATGGCGCCAGTATGGGAGCGACTTGCAACTCCTTATGACGTTCTAGTTACTTAGCCTTGACGTTATTGGGGATGTATGCGGTCTTTGTGCACATGGCGGGCGGGGAAGGGTACTGACTGGGAATACGGACAACCCTATTGATGTCGATTTTTCATTATTGGTTATTGTATTAATAAAGCTTCGAAGTAATGTTACCCATGATACTCGCCCATGGTGTGCGTATGAAGGATTTTATTGTAACTGATCCTGTTATACTTTCAATTAAAAAATCAACCTTCACTGATCCTACAACTGTTTGTCACGTTTAGTTTTTTCAATTAAATGGCTCGCTTGTTACATACTCCTATACCCCTGGCTTTTGAAAGACACCATCTTGTACAATAAAGGGTTGCGTCAAGGGTGATATTGCCCAGAATGTCTTGTTTTCTAGTGCTCGTAATGACGAAGCCAGAACTGCCGAAAAGGATTCTGGTCCTGCCGCTACTTACTGGAGACATTGAACTACACTCTGAACCTGCCTGGCCTCAACCAAAATGGCGCCAGTATGGGAGCGACTTGCAACTCCTTATGACGTTCTAGTTACTTAGTTTTGACGTTATGGGTGATGTATGCGGTCTTTGTGCACATGGCGGGCTGGGAAGGGTACTGACTGGGAATACGGACAACCCTATTGATGTCGATTTTTCATTATTGATTATTGTATTAATAAAGCTTCGAAGTAATGTTACCCATGATACTCGCCCATGGTGTGCGTAGGAAGGATTTTATTGTAACTGATCCTGTAATACTTTCAATTAAAAAATCAACCTTCACTGATCCTACAACTGTTTGTCACGTTTAGTTTTTTCAATTAAATGGCTCGCTTGTTACATACTCCTATACCCCTGGCTTTTGAAAGACACCATCTTGTACAATAAAGGGCTGGGTCAAGGGTGGTATTGCCCAGAATGTCTTGTTTTCTAGTGCTCGTAATGGCGAAGCCAGAACTGCCTCAAAGGATTCTGGTCCTGCCGCTACTTACTGGAGACATTGAACTATACTCTGAACCTGCCTGGTCTCGAACAAAATGGCGCCATTATGGGAGCGACTTGCAACTCCTTATGACGTTCTAGTTACTTAGCCTTGACGTTATTGGGGATGTATGCGGTCTTTGTGCACATGGCGGGCGGGGAAGGGTACTGACTGGGAATACGGACAACCCTATTGATGTCGATTTTTCATTATTGATTATTGTATTAATAAAGCTTCGAAGTAATGTTACCCATGATACTCGCCCATGGTGTGCGTATGAAGGATTTTATTGTAACTGATCCTGTTATACTTTCAATTAAAAAATCAACCTTCACTGATCCTACAACTGTTTGTCACGTTTAGTTTTTTCAATTAAATGGCTCGCTTGTTACATACTCCTATACCCCTGGCTTTTGAAAGACACCATCTTGTACAAATAAGGACCTGCGTCAAGGGTGGTATTGCCCAGAATGTCTTGTTTTCTAGTGCTCGTAATGACGAAGCCAGAACTGCCGAAAAGGATTCTGGTCCTGCCGCTACTTACTGGAGACATTGAACTATACTCTGAACCTGCTTGGCCTCGACCAAAATGACGCCAGTATGGGAGCGACTTGCAACTCCTTATGACGTTCTAGTTACTTAGCCTTGACGTTATTGGGGATGTATGCGGTCTTTGTGCACATGGCGGGCGGGGAAGGGTGCTGACTGGGAATACGGACAACCCTATTGATGTCGATTTTTCATTATTGATTATTGTATTAATAAAGCTTCGAAGTAATGATACCCATGATACTCACCCATGGTGTGCGTATGAAGGATTTTATTGTAACTGATCCTGTTATACTTTCAATTAAAAAATCAACCTTCACTGATCCTACAACTGTTTGTCACGTTTAGTTTTTTCAATTAAATGGCTCGCTTGTTACATACTCCTATACCCCTGGCTTTTGAAAGACACCATCTTGTACAATAAAGGGCTGCGTCAAGGATGGTATTGCCCAGAATGTCTTGTTTTCTAGTGCTCGTAATTACGAAGCCAGAACTGCCGAAAAGGATTCTGGTCCTGCCGCTACTTACTGGAGACATTGAACTATACTCTGAACCTGCCTGGCCTCGACCAAAATGGCGCCAGTATGGGAGCGACTTGCAACTCCTTATGACGTTCTAGTTACTTAGCCTTGACGTTATTGGGGATGTATGCGGTCTTTGTGCACATGGCGGGCGGGGAAGGGTACTGACTGGGAATACGGACAACCCTATTGATGTCGATTTTTCATTATTGGTTATTGTATTAATAAAGCTTCGAAGTAATGTTACCCATGATACTCGCCCATGGTGTGCGTATGAAGGATTTTATTGTAACTGATCCTGTTATACTTTCAATTAAAAAATCAACCTTCACTGATCCTACAACTGTTTGTCACGTTTAGTTTTTTCAATTAAATGGCTCGCTTGTTACATACTCCTATACCCCTGGCTTTTGAAAGACACCATCTTGTACAATAAAGGGTTGCGTCAAGGGTGATATTGCCCAGAATGTCTTGTTTTCTAGTGCTCGTAATGACGAAGCCAGAACTGCCGAAAAGGATTCTGGTCCTGCCGCTACTTACTGGAGACATTGAACTACACTCTGAACCTGCCTGGCCTCGACCAAAATGGCGCCAGTATGGGAGCGACTTGCAACTCCTTATGACGTTCTAGTTACTTAGTTTTGACGTTATGGGTGATGTATGCGGTCTTTGTGCACATGGCGGGCTGGGAAGGGTACTGACTGGGAATACGGACAACCCTATTGATGTCGATTTTTCATTATTGATTATTGTATTAATAAAGCTTCGAAGTAATGTTACCCATGATACTCGCCCATGGTGTGCGTAGGAAGGATTTTATTGTAACTGATCCTGTAATACTTTCAATTAAAAAATCAACCTTCACTGATCCTACAACTGTTTGTCACGTTTAGTTTTTTCAATTAAATGGCTCGCTTGTTACATACTCCTATACCCCTGGCTTTTGAAAGACACCATCTTGTACAATAAAGGGCTGCGTCAAGGGTGGTATTGCCCAGAATGTCTTGTTTTCTAGTGCTCGTAATGGCGAAGCCAGAACTGCCGAAAAGGATTCTGGTCCTGCCGCTACTTACTGGAGACATTAACTGTACTCTGAACCTGCCTGGCCTCGAACAAAATGGCGCCAGTATGGGAGCGACTTGCAACTCCTTATGACGTTCTAGTTACTTAGCCTCGACGTTATTGGGGATGTATGCGGTTTTTGTGCACATGGCGGGCGGGGAAGGGTACTGACTGGGAATACGGACAACCCTATTGATGTCGATTTTTCATTATTGATTATTGTATTAATAAAGCTTCGAAGTAATGTTACCCATGATACTCGCCCATGGTGTGCGTATGAAGGATTTTATTGTAACTGATCCTGTTATACTTTCAATTAAAAAATCAACCTTCACCGATCCTACAACTGTTTGTCACGTTTAGTTTTTTCAATTAAATGGCTCGCTTGTTACATACTCCTATACCCCTGGCTTTTGAAAGACACCATCTTGTACAATAAAAGGCTGCGTCAAGGGTGGTATTGCCCAGAATGTCTTGTTTTCTAGTGCTTGTGATTACGAAGCCAGAACTGCCGAAAAGGATTCTGGTCCTGCCGCTACTTACTGGAGACATTGAACTATACTCTGAACCTGCCTGGCCTCGACCAAAATGGCGCCAGTATGGGAGCGACTTGCAACTCCTTATGACGTTCTACTTACTTAGCCTTGACGTTATTGGGGATGTATGCGGTCTTTGTGCACGTGGCGGGCACGGAAGGGCACTGACTGGGAATACGGACAACCCTATTGATGTTGATTTTTCATTATTGATTATTGTATTAATAAAGCTTCGAAGTAATGTTACCCATGATACTCGCCCATGGTGTGCGTATGAAGGATTTTATTGTAACTGATCCTGTTATACTTTCAATAAAAAAATCAACCTTCACTGATCCTACAACTGTTTGTCACGTTTAGTTTTTTCAATTAAATGGCTCGCTTGTTACATACTCCTATACCCCTGGCTTTTGAAAGACACCATCTTGTACAATAAAGGGTTGCGTCAAGGGTGATATTGCCCAGAATGTCTTGTTTTCTAGTGCTCGTAATGACGAAGCCAGAACTGCCGAAAAGGATTCTGGTCCTGCCGCTACTTACTGGAGACATTGAACTATACTCTGAACCTGCCTGGCCTCGACCAAAATGGCGCCAGTATGGGAGCGACTTGCAACTCCTTATGACGTTCTACTTACTTAGCCTTGACGTTATTGGGGATGTATGCGGTCTTTGTGCACATGGCGGGCACGGAAGGGCACTGACTGGGAATACGGACAACCCTATTGATGTCGATTTTTCATTATTGATTATTGTATTAATAAAGCTTCGAAGTAATGTTACCCATGATACACGCCCATGGTGTGCGTATGAAGGATTTTATTGTAACCGATCCTGTTATACTTTCAATTAAAAAATCAACCTTCACTGATCCTACAACTGTTTGTCACGTTTAGTTTTTTCAATTAAATGGCTCGCTTGTTACATACTCCTATACCCCTGGCTTTTGAAAGACACCATCTTGTACAATAAAGGGCTGCGTCAAGGATGGTATTGCCCAGAATGTCTTGTTTTCTAGTGCTCGTAATTACGAAGCCAGAACTGCCGAAAAGGATTCTGGTCCTGCCGCTACTTACTGGAGACATTGAACTATACTCTGAACCTGCCTGGCCTCGACCAAAATGGCGCCAGTATGGGAGCGACTTGTAACTCCTTATGACGTTCTAGTTACTTAGCCTTGACTTTATTGGGGATGTATGCGGTCTTTGTGCACATGGCGGGCGGGGAAGGGTACTGACTGGGAATACGGACAACCCTATTGATGTCGATTTTTCATTATTTATTATTGTATTAATAAAGCTTCGAAGTAATGTTACCCATGATACTCGCCCATGGTGTGCGTATGAAGGATTTTATTGTAACTGATCCTGTTATACTTTCAATTAAAAAATTCAACCTTCACTGATCCTACAACTGTTTGTCACGTTTAGTTTTTTCAATTAAATGGCTCGCTTGTTACATACTCCTATACCCCTGGCTTTTGAAAGACACCATCTTGTACAATAAAGGGTTGCGTCAAGGGTGATATTGCCCAGAATGTCTTGTTTTCTAGTGCTCGTAATGAAGAAGCCAGAACTGCCGAAAAGGATTCTGGTCCTGCCGCTACTTACTGGAGACATTGAACTACACTCTGAATCTGCCGGGCCTCGACCAAAATGGCGCCAGTATGGGAGCGACTTGCAACTCCTTATGACGTTCTAGTTACTTAGTTTTGACGTTATGGGTGATGTATGCGGTCTTTGTGCACATGGCGGGCTGGGAAGGGTACTGACTGGGAATACGGACAACCCTATTGATGTCGATTTTTCATTATTGATTATTGTATTAATAAAGCTTCGATGTAATGTTACCCATGATACTCGCCCATGGTGTGCGTAGGAAGGATTTTATTGTAACTGATCCTGTAATACTTTCAATTAAAAAATCAACCTTCACTGATCCTACAACTGTTTGTCACGTTTAGTTTTTTCAATTAAATGGCTCGCTTGTTACATACTCCTATACCCCTGGCTTTTGAAAGACACCATCTTGTACAATAAAGGGCTGCGTCAAGGGTGGTATTGCCCAGAATGTCTTGTTTTCTAGTGCTCGTAATGGCGAAGCCAGAACTGCCGAAAAGGATTCTGGTCCTGCCGCTACTTACTGGAGACATTGAACTATACTCTGAACCTGCCTGGCCTCGAACAAAATGGCGCCAGTATGGGAGCGACTTGCAACTCCTTAAGACGTTCTAGTTACTTAGCCTTGACGTTATTCGGGATGTATGCGGTCTTTGTGCACATGGCGGGCGGGGAAGGGTACTGACTGGGAATACGGACAACCCTATTGATGTCGATTTTTCATTATTGATTATTGTATTAATAAAGCTTCGAAGTAATGTTACCCATGATACTCGCCCATGGTATGCGTATGAAGGATTTTATTGTAACTGATCCTGTTATACTTTCAATTAAAAAATCAACCTCACTGATCCTACAACTGTTTGTCACGTTTAGTTTTTTCAATTAAATGGCTCGCTTGTTACATACTCCTATACCCCTGGCTTTTGAAAGACACCATCTTGTACAATAAAGGGCTGCGTCAAGGGTGGTATTGCCCAGAATGTCTTGTTTTCTAGTGCTTGTAATTTCGAAGCCAGAACTGCCGAAAAGGATTCTGGTCCTGCCGCTACTTACTGGAGACATTGAACTATACTCTGAACCTGCCTGGCCTCGACCAAAATGGCGCCAGTATGGGAGCGACTTGCAACTCCTTATGACGTTCTACTTACTTAGCCTTGACGTTATTGGGGATGTATGCGTTCTTTGTGCACATGGCGGGCACGGAAGGGCACTGACTGGGAATACGGACAACCCTATTGATGTCGATTTTTCATTATTGATTATTGTATTAATAAAGCTTCGAAGTAATGTTACCCATGATACTCGCCCATGGTGTGCGTATGAAGGATTTTATTGTAACTGATCCTGTTATACTTTCAATTAAAAAATCAACCTTCACTGATCCTACAACTGTTTGTCACGTTTAGTTTTTTCAATTAAATGGCTCGCTTGTTACATAATCCTATACCCCTGGCTTTTGAAAGACACCATCTTGTACAATAAAGGGTTGCGTCAAGGGTGATATTGCCCAGAATGTCTTGTTTTCTAGTGCTCGTAATGACGAAGCCAGAACTGCCGAAAAGGATTCTGGTCCTGCCGCTACTTACTGGAGACATTGAACTATACTCTGAACCTGCCTGGCCTCGACCAAAATGGCGCCAGTATGGGAGCGACTTGCAACTCCTTATGACGTTCTAGTTACTTAGCCTTAACGTTATGGGGGATGTATGCGGTCTTTGTGCACATGGCGGGCGGGGAAGGGTACTGAAAGGGAATACGGACAACCCTATTGATGTCGATTTTTCATTATTGATTATTGTATTAATAAAGCTTCGAAGTAATGTTACCCATGATACTCGCCCATGGTGTGCGTATGAAGGATTTTATTGTAACTGATCCTGTTATACTTTCAATTAAAAAATCAACCTTCACTGATCCTACAACTGTTTGTCACGTTTAGTTTTTTCAATTAAATGGCTCGCTTGTTACATACTCCTATACCCCTGGCTTTTGAAAGACACCATCTTGTACAATAAAGGGCTGCGTCAAGGGTGGTATTGCCCAGAATGTCTTGTTTTCTAGTGCTCGTAATGACGAAGCCAGAACTGCCGAAAAGGATTCTGGCCGCTACTTACTGGAGACATTGAACTATACTCTGAACCTGCCTGGCCTCGACCAAAATGACGCCAGTATGGGAGCGACTTGCAACTCCTTATGACGTTCTAGTTACTTAGCCTTGACGTTATTGGGGATGTATGCGGTCTTTGTGCACATGGCGGGCGGTGAAGGGTACTGACTGGGAATACGGACAACCCTATTGATGTCGATTTTTCATTATTGATTATTGTATTAATAAAGCTTCGAAGTAATGTTACCCATGATACTCGCCCATGGTGTGCGTATGAAGGATTTTATTGTAACTGATCCTGTTATACTTTCAATTAAAAAATCAACCTTCACTGATCCTACAACTGTTTGTCACATTTAGTTTTTTCAATTAAATGGCTCGCTTGTTACATACTCCTATACCCCTGGCTTTTGAAAGACACCATCTTGTACAAGAAAGGGTTGCGTCAAGGGTGATATTGCCCAGAATGTCTTGTTTTCTAGTGCTCGTAATGACGAAGCCAGAACTGCCGAAAAGGATTCTGGTCCTGCCGCTACTTACTGGAGACATTGAACTATACTCTGAACATGCCTGGCCTCGACCAAAATGGCGCCAGTATGGGAGCGACTTGCAACTCCTTATGACGTTCTAGTTACTTAGCCTTGACGTTATGGAGATGTATGCGGTCTTTGTGCACATGGCGGGCGGGGAAGGGTACTGAAAGGGAATACGGACAACCCTATTGATGTCGATTTTTCATGATTGATTATTGTATTAATAAAGCTTCGAAGTAATGTTACCCATGATACTCGCCCATGGTGTGCGTATGAAGGATTTTATTGTAACTGATCCTGTTATACTTTCAATTAAAAAATCAACCTTCACTGATCCTACTACTGTTTGTCACGTTTAGTTTTTTCAATTAAATGGCTCGCTTGTTACATACTCCTTTACCCCTGGCTTTTGAAAGACACCATCTTGTACAATAAAGGGCTGCATCAAGAGTGGTATTGCCCAGAATGTCTTGTTTTATAGTGCTCGTAATGACGAAGCCAGAACTGCCGGAAAGGATTCTGGTCCTGCCGCTACTTACTGGAGACATTGAACTATACTCTGAACCTGCCTGGCCTCGACCAAAATGAGGCCAGTATGGGAGCGACTTGCAACTCCTTATGACGTTCTAGTTACTTAGCCTTGACGTTATTGTGGATGTATGCGGTCTTTGTGCACATGGCGGGCGGGGAAGGGTGCTGACTGGGAATACGGACAACCCTATTGATGTCGATTTTTCATTATTGATTATTGTATTAATAAAGCTTCGAAGTAATGTTACCCATGATACTCGCCCATGGTGTGCGTATGAAGGATTTTATTGTAACTGATCCTGTTATACTTTCAATTAAAAAATCAACCTTCACTGATCCTACAACTGTTTGACACGTTTAGTTTTTTCAATTAAATGGCTCACTTGTTACATACTCCTATACCCCTGGCTTTTGAAAGACACCATCTTGTACAATAAAGGGCTGCGTCAAGGGTGGTATTGCCCAGAATGTCTTGTTTTCTAGTGCTCGTAATTACGAAGCCAGAACTGCCGAAAAGGATTCTGGTCCTGCCGCTACTTACTGGAGACATTGAACTATACTCTGAACCTGCCTGGCCTCGACCAAAATGGCGCCAGTATGGGAACGACTTGCAACTCCTTATGACGTTCTATTTACTTAGCCTTGACGTTATTGGGGATGTATGCGGTCTTTGTGCACATGGCGGACACGGAAGGGCACTGACTGGGAATACGGACAACCCTATTGATGTCGATTTTTCATTATTGATTATTGTAATAATAAAGCTTCGAAGTAATGTTACCCATGATACTCGCCCATGGTGTGCGTATGAAGGATTTTATTGTAACTGATCCTGTTATACTTTCAATTAAAAAATCAACCTTCACTGATCCTACAACTGTTTGTCACGTTTAGTTTTTTCAATTAAATGGCTCGCTTGTTACATAATCCTATACCCCTGGCTTTTGAAAGACACCATCTTGTACAATAAAGGGTTGTGTCAAGGGTGATATTGCCCAGAATGTCTTGTTTTCTAGTGCTCGTAATGACGAAGCCAGAACTGCCGAAAAGGATTCTGGTCCTGCCGCTACTTACTGGAGACATTGAACTATACTCTGAACCTGCCTGGCCTCGACCAAAATGGCGCCAGTATGGGAGCGACTTGCAACTCCTTATGACGTTCTAGTTACTTAGCCTTAACGTTATGGGGGATGTATGCGGTCTTTGTGCACATGGCGGGCGGGGAAGGGTACTGAAAGGGAATACGGACAACCCTATTGATGTCGATTTTTCATTATTGATTATTGTATTAATAAAGCTTCGAAGTAATGTTACCCATGATACTCGCCCATGGTGTGCGTATGAAGGATTTTATTGTAACTGATCCTGTTATACTTTCAATTAAAAAATCAACCTTCACTGATCCTACAACTGTTTGTCACGTTTAGTTTTTTCAATTAAATGGCTCGCTTGTTACATACTCCTATACCCCTGGCTTTTGAAAGACACCATCTTGTACAATAAAGGGCTGCGTCAAGGGTGGTATTGCCCAGAATGTCTTGTTTTCTAGTGCTCGTAATGACGAAGCCAGAACTGCCGAAAAGGATTCTGGCCGCTACTTACTGGAGACATTGAACTATACTCTAAACCTGCCTGGCCTCGACCAAAATGACGCCAGTATGGGAGCGACTTGCAACTCCTTATGACGTTCTAGTTACTTAGCCTTGACGTTATTGGGGATGTATGCGGTCTTGGTGCACATGGCGGGCGGGGAAGGGTACTGACTGGGAATACGGACAACCCTATTGATGTCGATTTTTCATTATTGATTATTGTAATAATAAAGCTTCGAAGTAATGTTACCCATGATACTCGCCCATGGTGTGCGTATGAAGGATTTTATTGTAACTGATCCTGGTATACTTTCAATTAAAAAATCAACCTTCACTGATCCTACAACTGTTTGTCACGTTTAGTTTTTTCAATTAAATGGCTCGCTTGTTACATAATCCTATACCCCTGGCTTTTGAAAGACACCATCTTGTACAATAAAGGGTTGCGTCAAGGGTGATATTGCCCAGAATGTCTTGTTTTCTAGTGCTCGTAATGACGAAGCCAGAACTGCCGAAAAGGATTCTGGTCCTGCCGCTACTTACTGGAGACATTGAACTATACTCTGAACCTGCCTGGCCTCGACCAAAATGGCGCCAGTATGGGAGCGACTTGCAACTCCTTATGACGTTCTAGTTACTTAGCCTTAACGTTATGGGGGATGTATGCGGTCTTTGTGCACATGGCGGGCGGGGAAGGGTACTGAAAGGGAATACGGACAACCCTATTGATGTCGATTTTTCATTATTGATTATTGTATTAATAAAGCTTCGAAGTAATGTTACCCATGATACTCGCCCATGGTGTGCGTATGAAGGATTTTATTGTAACTGATCCTGTTATACTTTCAATTAAAAAATCAACCTTCACTGATCCTACAACTGTTTGTCACGTTTAGTTTTTTCAATTAAATGGCTCGCTTGTTACATACTCCTATACCCCTGGCTTTTGAAAGACACCAGCTTGTACAATAAAGGGCTGCGTCAAGGGTGATACTGCCCAGAATGTCTTGTTTTCTAGTGCTCGTAATGACGAAGCCAAAACTGCCGAAAGGGATTCTGGTCCTGCCGCTACTTATTGGAGACATTGTACTATACTCTGAACCTGCCTGACCTCGACCAAAATGGCGCCAGTATGGGAGCGACTTGCAACTCCTTATGACGTTCTAGTTACTTAGCCTTGACGTTATGGGGGATGTATGCGGTCTTGGTGCACATGGCGGGCGGGGAAGGGTACTGACTGGGAATACGGACAACACTATTGATAACGCAAAAAAACGATTTTTTTTTTTTTGCCCCGCAGTGCCCTTTTAAAGCCTCCACATCAAACCTAGGGGGTCAGGGAGGATCTACTATGCCCCCTTATGGTCATTTCCCCCTTCGTTTTGGCCTCCTCTTGTCTCTCGATCCTACCAAGAGACAAGATGGCGGCCACTCCGGACTGTTTAGAATGTTGACAGACACCGAAGAGCCAATCAGCTTCGCTTCGCAAAGTTCCGTTACGGCAAAAGTACGCGAACTGGAGCGCTACCCGGGACGCTGTTACAGATATATATCTTTTTTTGAACCTAAATTACTCAAAATCCACTGGAGCACATATATTGAGACCTAGCAAAGGCACATCGGGCTAACAGTCCCTACAATTTTGCCAAGTTTCGTGCAAATCCATTCAGCCGTTCGAGCTAAAAGTGAGGCCAACCGCCCTATGGAAATTAACATGGGAAAAACGCGTTTTGGGACCCCCCTTTTCTCTTGGCCCCCCTTGACGAACCCCCCCCAAATTTTCAGGAGCTGCTCAGAAACAAAATGTGCCATTTTCCTGAAAATCTCAGCCAATTCCGTCCACAAACGCCAAAGTTATTAGATATAGAATTTTCAAAAATCCCATAGAGAAAAAATCCTAACTATATATACCTACTGGCGACCGCCAGTAGGTAATATATATATATATATATATATATTCACTGAAAAAACCATAGGTTTCACACCAGTTATAGTTAGGAATTAGCATTTAAAAAACCTATCAAATTCACTGAAAAAACCATAGGTTTAACACCAGTTATAGTTAGCTGGAAATTTTACTGATATAAAACCATTGAAATTCCCACGTTATAGTTAGTTGGACTCACTATAACTTGCACGTGTAATGCACTGATGACACCATCCAGTGAATATGTGTCTTTCAGATAAATAAATATGTTTTATATATGTATGTTAAGGTCGATGGAAGAATATTTGTTTAAATTATTGTCTTAATGGATGTTTTTTTAAAAAAAATAATTGGATATCTGCCTTATTAAGTGTATCTTAGTGAATACATATATTAGCGAGTGAAAGTAGGTCAGTCTCTCTGTCCTCAGTGATGTCATGAGTGATGTCACTGACCATGTCATGTGTGATGTAATATGTGATGTCATCAGCAGTGCATTACACGTGCAAGTTATAGTGAGTCCAACTAACTATAACGTGAGAATTTCAATGGTTTTATATCAGTAAAATTTCCAGCTAACTATAACTGGTGTTAAACCTATGGTTTTTTCAGTGAATTTGATAGGTTTTTTAAATGCTAATTCCTAACTATAACTGGTGTGAAACCTATGGTTTTTTCAGTGAATTTCATAGGTTTTTTAAATGCTAATTCCTTTGTATATCGAGTTTCTAACCCTTTTTTTTTTTTACAATTTGCTGTTTTTTTTTAAGTATTCATTTTTTTTTATATAATTTTTTCTTTTGCGCTCTGGGTGCGCGCTCCGGAAAGCTTTCAGCTAAGCTCTCCGGTAAGCTTTCCGGTGAGCTCACCTGAATGCGCACCCAGAGCGCTACTGTCGTTCGTGAAAAAAAATATGAATGGAAAGTTAATAATAATGCAAAACATTTTGTACTATACTAATAAAATCAGTTTTTTTTTATAAGGAAAATGATTATGCATTTCTGTAAAAGTTTGATGACGTCACTTCGGCGCGCAACGTAAGTGCCCTCGGAAGCGCCTACGTTCGCGCCGCGTAAAAGCACCCAGAAGCGCCTACGATCGCGCCACGTTTGCGCCCCGGAAGCGCCTACGATCGCGCTGCGTAAACGCACCCGGAAGTGCTCCGGAGCGCGCAGCGTAAACGCGTCGGGTCATGTGACCCTAAAATAACACTTTTCATTGGTTGCTAACACTTTTTTTTACAATGAATGAAATCCCCACCCATTTCCTTCACTTCTTCTTTCACTTTTGTGACTGAAAGACCTGTTTTTTGCACCTGGATCTTTTGTGAATTACCATGGCTGCCAGAGAATCCAGCAGTGAGGATGAACCTGAGTTCATCAATGAAGAGCCTCCTACCCCAAAGGTGAAGGAACATTTCATATGGAAATTTTTTAAGTTTCCAGCAGACCAGAAGAAGGTGAATGCACCAAAAGTGGAGTGCAGGATCTGCAAACAGGTCCTGTCACGGGGTGACCCCCAAAAAAAGTACTCTTTTGGGAACTTTACGATGATCCGACATGTGGAGAGGAGGCACCCCCAGAATTTTGCCCGGGAAAGTGTCAGGGCTCTGGCACAAGAGGTTCCCAGAGATGGGGCCTCTACATCAACCGGAGGAGCAACTTCTTCTGGGAGAGAGCAATCGCAGGAGCAGGTGCCAAACATACAACCTGCATTTAACCATGGGGTCGTCAGATGCAGATACTGCAATCAACTCCTCACCTATGGGGAGCAAAGTGTCCAGCTCATGGTTCGAGCATTGGAGAACCATCGCTGCCCTTCCCACCCCTAATTTTTTTGTTTTCTTTTTGCTCCTGTTGAGCAGTTTCCATTCCCTGTTTTTGTTCCTGTTCAGTTAAAAGAAGAAAACCAAAAGTTCTTTTCAGAACTACCTCCAATTCTCATCAAAGAGCTATATTCTTAAAAAAATGAAGAGTAAGTGAAATATAGTGCATTGATAATTGAAAGGAGAATGAGTAAGAAAGAACAGAAAGGTATGAGAGGTGAAAGGAAGTGAAGTAGGAGGAATGAAAGAAGGTGAGTGTTAGAAAAGAAAGTTATGAGAAGAAGAGTGAATATGGGGAATGTTGATATTCAATGAAAATGTTGAAAAAGAACAGGAGTGTTGAAGGATAAGAAAAGATGCATTGCTGGAGTTGAAGGTAGAAGGCTTCATTTATGAAGCCATGCGTCACTTTAACGCCACCAAAGCATCACTTTTTGTGACACAACATTCCAATAAAAAATGCACCTTATTTATTCATATTTACAAAGTGGCGTTTCTTGGTAAATACATCACTTTTTAAAGCCCTGTGCCACATTATTCCTACCTCAGGTGTAATGTATGCAAAAGGGACGTATTGACGAAAGAAACGGTCGTAGAGGTGACACAGTGAATAAACTGGAGGCCTCATTTCTGAAAAGTGACGCATCGCTACGTGAAAACAGCGATGCGTCACTTTTCTGGACGCACTCCTTATGACATTCCAGATATGTCATATTTAATATATGACTAATCAATTCGCAAGGAGTTACAGATATGTCATTATTTCTGACGTATCTGTAAACACAAAAGTAACGCATTGCTGGAGTGCGTCACAAAAGTGACGCAACTCCAGTAATGTGTCCTTTCACATGGAAAAAGCACCATGTGAAAGGTCTGCTGTGAAGCAGGCGCAAGATTTTGACGCAACAGCATCCTAAAAGTGACGCAGTGAAATCTCAAAGATTTCACTGCGTCGCTATTACAAAGCTTTTTGCGGGGGAACACCCCCTCTGCATGCATTATACCTGACGCTATTTTTAAAAAGTGACGCATCTAGGTACATGGGTCACTTTTTAAAACTCTGCGCCACATTATATCTGCGTCAGGTATAATGTATGCAGAGGGGGCATTCCCCCGCAAAAAGCTTGGTAATAACGACGTACTGAAATCTATGAGATTTCTCTGCGTCACTTTTAGGATGCTGTTGCGTCAAAATCTTGCGCCTGCCTCGCGTCACTTTTATGTTTACAGATATGTCAGAAATACTGACGTATCTGTAACTCCTTGCAACATGATTGGTCATACATTAAATATGACACATCTGGAATGTCATAAGGAGTGCGCACAGAAAAGTGACGCATCGCACCAGCAGTGTAAAAAAATGTGCCTCGTTGCACTATATTTAAAAAGTGACGCATCTAGATAGATGCGTCACTTTTTAAATATTGCGTAACAATGCGCATTTTTTTACACCGCTGGTGCGTCACAAAAATTGACGCACAGGCGGCGCAAAACTGGCAGCGCAAGGCCTTCATAAATATGGTCCTGGATTTTCCCAGTGCTTCGCTTCCCGGTGCGCGTACCATGCGCTTCCCCCGCGCAAAACGAAAAAATAAATAAAAAATGTAATGCCCCGCAGGACCCTATTTTAGCCCCCACATCAAACCTAGGGGGTCAGAGGGGGTCTACTCTTCCCCCTTATGGTCATTTGCCCCTTTTTTTTTCAAACCCCTTGTGTCTCGATTTTACCGAGACACAAGATGGCGGCCGCTCCAGACTGTTTAGAATGTTTACAGACACCCAAGAGCCAATCAGCTTTCTGCGCGCAAGTCGCGTGTCGCGCCTGGAGCGCTCTCCGGTGCGCGCACCGGAAAGCGCCTATAGATATAGATATTTTTTTTAACCTAAATTACTCAAAACCCACTGGAGCACATATCTTGAGACATAGCAAAGGCACATCGGGCTAACAGTCCCTACAATTTTGCCAAGTTTGGTGTATATCCATTCAGCCGTTCGGGCTAAAAGGGAAATCGACCGCCCTATGGAAATTAACATGGGGAAAACGCGTTTTGGGACCCCCCTTTTATCTCGGCCCCTGCTTGATGTTTCCCCTCCCAAACTTCCAGGGAAGGACCGGAGCTCGACGAGGCCATTTTCAGGAAATTTTCAGGCAGATTCGTCAACCGGTGCCAAAGTTATTCCAAATAGAATTTTGAGATTTAACATTGAAAAAAATCCTAACTATAACTGCCTACTGGCGACCGCCAGTAGGTAATATATATATATATATATATTACCTACTGGCGGTCGCCAGTAGGTATATATAGTTAGGATTTTTTCTCTATGGGATTTCTGAAAATTCTATGTCTAATAACTTTGGCGTTTGTGGACGGAATCGGCTGAAATTTTCAGGAAAATGGCACATTTTGTTTCTGAGCAGCTCCTAGAAATTTGGGGGGGTTTCGTGAAGGGTGGGCCGAGAAAAAAGGGGGGTCCCAAAACGCGTTTTTCCCATGTTAATTTCCATAGGGCGGTTGGCCTCACTTTTAGCTCGAACGGCTGAATGGATTTGCACGAAACTTGGCAAAATTGTAGGGACTGTTAGCCCGATGTGCCTTTGCTAGGTCTCAATATATGTGCTTCAGTGGATTTTGAGAAATTAACGTTTAAATCAAGATATATATCTGTAACAGCGCTCCGGTTCGCGTACTTTTCGCTTATCGGAACTTTGCGATGCGAAGCTGATTGGCTCTCCGGTGTCTGTCAACATTCTAAACAGTCCGGTGCGGCCGCCATCTTGTCTCTCGGTAGGATCGAGAGATAAGAGGAGGCCAAAACAAAGGGGGAAATTTCGATAAGGGGGCCTAGTAGATCCTTCCTGACCCCCTAGGTTTTATGTGGAGGTTGTAAAAGGTTTCTGCAGGGGGAAAAAAAAAAAAAAAAAAAAAATATTTATGCGTGGTGAGCTCCTAGTACGCGAACCGGGTAGCGCTCTGGGCAGCGTACTATAAGGATAAAAGAATGATAGATTTTTTTAATACTGTATGTTAAATATTTGTTGTTTTTGTTGGGTTTTTTTTGTTTTCTTTATTTATTTTTTTTTATTATGATTGTGTTTCATACTTTATTACATTTTCTAACATTTCATTGTCAGAAATGTCATAATTTATTATAGGGTGTAATTGTTTTTCATTTTGAAGCAGGTTGTCTACTGCTTCAACACATTGTAGAAGTTCGTGGTCTCTACTGTCATCCATAAAGTCATCAAGTTTGTCTTGGCTGCTCTCCTTCAGTTCAATTGAAAATGAAACTTGTTGTTCGCCTTCCATTTTGCCTGAAATTTTGAATAAAAAAATATATATTAGTAGAGATTGGGCACTGTTGGGATTAATTTTAGATAGGTAGTTTTTATCAGTGAATTTTTCTTTTGGCAGTGTATAGTATCAGAGTGGAAATAGGACTATAAAAAAGTGTATGTAATTTAACGAAGAGAAGCCTAACTCCATTCCTAACTATAACAGAGAAGTCTATCTAAATCCATAACTACTACAGAGGGATAGTGTATATGTATCAGAAAAAGTCTACCATATCAAGTTATAGTGTTCAATATACTTCATTTTTAAAAATAACAACTTACCTTCAGAAACAAGTTGAAGTCTTAGGTAAGTATTGAAATGTGATGTACAACAAGAAGTAGCAGTCAAAATGGCTGTGTTTTCTTCTCTTCCTTTATATATATTCAGGTATATAACCAATCAAATATCAGGTAATAAAAGAAGAAAATGAAAGTAAGATTTTCATTGGTTGTCAATTCCAACACTTCAGATGTGTTTTGTGAAGTAATTTACCTCAAGGTATTTAGAGAGGTCTACAGGCTTAATGGCTAAATGGAATTTCAATCAAATTTGTGAAAATGAAAGGGATTGTTATGTAGTATGAGTTAATCTATATTTGGTGAGAGTGTCTCCAGTCCTTTTTCTTTGAATTACTTTCCCACCTTTTCTTTGGGCCGCTTCCCGGGAAGCAGTTTAGTCCGCGAACTAGAAGCGTAACGGGAGTCCACCATTTTGTGTTTCGGTCGAATTAACATATAAAATGGAGGTTAAATAATGTTCAGAAAGGGTAGAAGGGGACACGGTACAAGTATTTTGACCCCCCAGGTTTTCTGAGGGTGGCTGAGGAGGACCATATGTGCGGAGAAAAAACATTTTTAAAATAATTTTGGGCGGTTAGCTTCCAGTTCGCGTACTGGGTAGCGCTCTTTGAGCGTAGTTTGTTGAAAATTACAGAAATAAGTTAGAGAAAAGTATTAATTGTGCGTGATCAGATGAAGGGTAGCTCTGAGAAGAGCTTTTGGGTTTATGTTCCATTTAGGTACTTATAAGTAGGTACCAATGCACAGTCTTAAATTCAGAATGAAAATTCTGTTGCCCTCTTCTGAGAAGTGAACTCCATCTTCTCTGTAGATATCTTGCATGTAGTAACGCAAGTTATTATTGTACAGGGAGCCCATTCCATGGTCTCTCATGAAAGCTGAAACAGATTTGTTTACATGCTTCCTCGCTTTCTCAATTTGTGGACCAAATTGGTTGGACCACCTCCATTTCTGTCTTTTGCATATATTGGAATATACCAAGGCAGTTTGAGGTAAAAGTGCCATTAATTGCTCAAAGGTGTCCTTTAAAAGCATTTCCAGACCTACTCCTGTTAAAGTGCCCAAATCATTACCTCCACAATCACTATTAACAGGTCAGGTTTTGGCAAATGCATAAAGGTTTTCACCAATGGTATCAATTGGTGACATTTTAATCCTCTTTGGCCCAACCATTTAATTTCCACATCTTGTAAATTGAGGTTGTGTAAATTTCTGTTGTCAGCATACCTTTGAGCCCAGTGGATGTAACTATGTCCAACAATCCAGACGTTAAACATGGTGGGAGAAGGTTGTGCTGCAGTCAGATGAAGTGTGGTAATGAAAGGGCAGTTGAAACAGTAGGAGTTTGTAAAGAAAAAAAACTGTGGATTTCCAATGCTAATGATTCATTAGCAGTGATTGGCGCATTTCCATTTCTGAAAACAGAAAGTTAGGGTGCATGGATGTGTTCTTGAAACATGTAATTTCAATGGTCAAGGAAGAAACTTTTAATGAAAGATTGCACTGGATACGCAGGTGCACTGAGAGTTCAGAGTTCAATTGAAACATTGTTGTGTGAATTTGCAAACATGAGAGGTCTTCCAGGAGGTCGTTGCTATGGAAAAAAGGCAGAGAGGGCAGAGGGGGGGAAGGGTTTTGATTTGAAAAAAGTGAGGGAAGAGTTATGATTGGCTAATATGAGAGATATGTGAAATGAATATCTGTATTTCTGTGCTTTCAATAGCTGCAGCCTCTGGAGTGCATCCTTTTTCTTCTGCTGAAGACAATTTGGTGTATTTCTGAGACTGTTTTCAAAACTCAAAAAGTATTTGCTAAGGTGAGAAAAGATTTATTTATTTTAGATATAGAATAGAATGATTTAAGGAGAAAATGATGAAGAAAGCTGTGTTTTAAAACTGTGGCTTTGTCTATAGTGATATAGAAATAGATTTTGTTACTTTGAGAAATTGTATTTGCATATTCGGTGTAGGATTCTGGCATGTAGTAACTCAAGGTATTGTTGTATATGAAGCGCATTCCATGGTCTTTTATGTAAGCTGAAACAGATATGTTGTTTTTAAAAACCATTTTGAAATCAATTAAATTTTGGATATGTACTGTTAGAGCTTCATAGGTTGTTTTGGGTCATATTTATAAGGCATTTGAGTGTCTTTGATGTTATTTTTTCATTTTTAAATGGAAAGCATTCCTCATGGGGCAAGTGTCTTGTAAATACGCTCTCACCTGCGCTTGGCAAATTTAGATTTTGATTATGGGTGTTACATAGCCATGTTAATAATGTCGGAAAAATGGTGCTAGGGCATTCCAGATAACGCTTTCGTGTGTCTCAAGGACATTTTCAGTCATTTCCTCTTGAATGCATGTATACAATTGATTTATATGCTGTGTTTAAAAACGATTCTTTTCTATGATGATATTTTTTCTCTTTTAAATGGAAAGCGTTCCTCATGGGGCTCTGAGCAGTTCTTAGTCATGTTATCCAATGGGTGGTGGATAACATGGATAAGAGCATTTGCTGAATAATGCATGAATATCGTTGACTTTTCAGCGTTATTCATGCATTGCGGCCGTTTTTTTTCGCATTTGCGAGCAGTTCTTAGCCATGTTATCCAATGGGAGGTGGATAACATGGCTAAGAGCATTTGCAGGATAATGCATGAATATCGCTGACTTTTCAGCGTGATATTCATGCATTGCTACCGCTTTTTATCGCTAAGGAGAAAATGATGAAGAAAGCTGTGTTTTTAAATTGTGGCTTTGTCTGTAGTGATATAGAAATAGATTTTGTTACTTTGCGATATTGTAATTGCATATTCGGTGTAGCATTCTGGCATGCAGTAACACAAGTGTGCTTGGCAAATTAAAATTTTGATTATGGGAGTTACATAGCCATGTTAATAATGTCCAAACAATGGTGCTGAGTAGTTTTTAGCCATGTTATCCAACATGGGCTTCGATTGGATTTCCACAGAGCATATTATGAAGCCCATTATCGCCGCTTTATCAGCCGTTTTCGGCCGATAATGCGACGATAATTTTAGTGTACAGGTTTGATAATATTTCCCTACATTCGCAGGGCTAGGTGATAGGCTGAGACCAGCCTGGCATGTAAAATGGCTGCCGTGCACGACAAAATTGTGGCATTGTAAAAAAGGCAAGTTGGCGCAGACATTGTGTCTCAATAAGGATTCATTTATAACAATGTGGTATTTTATCAAGCCTGTGCGCTTCAATTATCACCGCTTTATCGGCCGAAAACGACCGATTAAGCGGCGATAATGGGCTTGATAATATGCTCTATGGATTTCCAATCGAAGCACATGCTAGATGTGAAGACATCTAAAATGGGCTTCGATTGGAATTCCACAGAGCATATTATCAAGCCCATTGTCGCCGCTTTATCGGCGATAATTTTAGCGCACAGGCTTGATAATATGCCTCAAAATATTTTATCGCACTGAGAAATTGGTGGTCAACACTTCCTGATTTCCTTCGAATCGAACGTTAACAGACGTCACGCAGCAAAAAAAAAAAAAAGCTCACGCACAGCCGCTGGAACACATGTATCAACATATATGAGCCTCCTCAGCCACCCTCAGAAAACATAAGGGATTAGGATACGTCTCCCGCACCCGCTTATACCTAGTAATTTAATTAAAACGAAGCACAAAATGGCGAATTCCCGTTTCGCCAGCAGTTTGCGGCCCAGTTCGGTGTTTGGGAAGCGCTTCTACCGTGAAAAATATATTTTTTTTATTTTCCCCACGGGACCCTTTAAAAACCCCAACAACATTCCTAGGGGGTCAAGAGGGGTATACCTTGCCCCCTTTCATTAAATTCCCCCTTCGTTTTTCACCTCTTCTTCTCTCTCGATCCTACCGAGAGATAAGATGGCGGCCGTTCCGGACTGTTTACAATGTTGACAGACACCGGGGAGCCAATCAGCTTCGCATCCCAAAGTTCCGTTTCGCAGGTGGGAGCGTATTTACAAGAAACTTGCACCATGAAGAACGCTTTCCATTTAAAAAAGAAAAATAACATCATACACAGTCATATGCCTTGATTTGCTATGTTAAATAATAAAAAGGGCATTAAGTTTTTGATGACTGTTATTCATTTACTGTTTGGTAATAGTGGTTATTAACATTTTTTATTATATTTTTCAACAGATTCAACTGCAGATTCTTTCATAGTTTGGAAAATGCCTACCAAAAATAGAATTATAAAGGCTCGAAAACGTCAAAGACAGCACAGTGATGTTTTATTGCAGCAGTCCTCTTCCCTAAATACTTATCAAAACACCAAGAAAGCTCCGGGTAAGAGCACAAAGTCTTTCTTAAAAAATATTTGTAGTAAAAAAACTATTTCTCGCCCAAATGTTTCAGTTCAGAAAAAGAAGAGTAATTTAAATGGAAAGAAAAGACCCATGAAAAATGTTACTGGTAGAGGAAGAGATAACTCTGTGCATGATAGTAGAAGGAAAGAACAGTTTAGGGACATTCGACAACGAATGTTCCGTAATCGGATAATAGTTAATTTATTAAGAAATATTAAGAAATGCAAACAGAAAGCGGCATTTTATAAGAAGAAGAAAAATGTCGAGAAAATTATTGATCATGCTTTTGAAATTAAGCGAAAGTTGTTTATTTTGGTAATCAATAGAATTAGGAAACTAAGCAAGGTAATTTCTGATTTTAAAACAAACAGTAGATGGAAGAGAGTAGTAAATCGTAGCAACTTTTGTGAAGTTTTTTCCGGAGAATGGATGCATAGTTCAAGTTCTGAGGCATTTTTTAATGAGGAGAGTTATTTTCAGGATAATGATTTGGTGCATGCAGTTGACATCAGTGGTCGAGCTTATGAAGTGAAGGATGGTTGTCCAGTTGAAAAAGAAAAACTTTTGACAACAGAGACAGAAGAGGCGCTAAGTGATGAGGTTTTAGGAAGACGTCCTAAGGCTCCTGTGTACATTTGGAAGTGTAGTTCTATTTGCAGTGTGCGACAGGTTTCCATCAATTTGCTTTGTGATTTTATACGGACATTTATTAAGAAAAGTTTGAAGCAGAAAATGAAGTTGTTGCAAGATTTAGATCCTTGCAGAGTGAGACAAATAACAGGTTTGCGTGGTCATTCACTGGCTTGTCTTTCCAGGAGAGTATGCCAGAGTGTTTTTCATCATTTCAGGATGCTAGCAGTGCATCATAATAAAGTGAGAAAATTAGTGAGAATGTTGTATTATGCAAAGAGTCCAGCAATTATGCTTAAACAATTATGTGCTGCTCTTTTGCATGGTTCTGAAATAGATGTGAAGAATATTTGTGAAGAAATTGAGTTTTGTTACTTTAGTAGTAAAGATGAGAATGTTCAAATTGACCCTGAAGTACAGAGTAATGTGGAAGATAATGTACAGGTTTACAGTACAGATAATTTTCAGAAGGAAATTGCCACGTTTCAGATGAAATCAAGTGAGAGGCCTAATTTCACTTGTGTTTGTTGTCGACGTACTTATTATAAGAATCAGACTAAGGTAGTGGATTTATATGCAAAAAGTGAAAGGGAAAATAATAGTGAATGGAAGGATTTTGCCACATACTTGATGGTAGAAAATTATTTTGATTTGGGATCGGATCAACGTGTGTGTACTTATTGTTGTAATAAATTAAACCAAAACCAGATGCCTGCTAGGGCAGTTCATAATAATCTTGAATTGGTTGAGATTCCTTCTGAATTGAAGGATTTAAATACTTATGAATCTATTTTGATTCAAAGTATTCATCCCTTTCAGGCTATTGTAAGAATGGAGCCAAAGACAGGGAAGTTGACTCCAGCAGATTTACAGAGAGGATTAAAGGGAAGAGTTGTTTATTTGCCTTTAGATTTGAATAAAAACATTAACACAATTGGAGTAGAAGAAGTGGAAGAGGAACCTCTGGTTATCTTGGTTAATGGGGTTCCGACAAAGAATAAGAAAATCTGGCAAGATTTAGTGGATGTTAGGAAAGTCAAAAAGGCAACAGTGTATTTGAAGAAAAATAATAAGTATTATAAGAATGTGTATGTTGCAGAAGAGGAAGTAAGTGATGAAGAGGATAGCGATTTGTGTGCTGGGCAAATTGAGAAAGTAGAGGCCTCTAAAAGTGAAGAAATATATGAACATTATAGTGTTCATCCATTGCATTCCAAGGAAGTCATGGGGAATGCTATTGAGTTGTTTCAAATGAAACAAGCCAAAGGGAGTCCCATTAGTGTTTGGGAGGAAAGTTTGGAAGCTCGGTGTTTCCCACAGCTATTTCCCACAGGTCGAGGAGGAAGATATGATGAGCGACCTCATCAAATTCCTGCGTCTGAATACCGGACTTTACGATTGTATGGAGAAGATCCTAGGTTTCGTCAATGCATTCCCTATTTGTTTCATCTCCTGTTTGAAAGCGATCTGTCTGGACTGTCATATGCAGTGAACCACATCTTGAAAAGTGGTATACAGATGCGAAATATCTCGGCAAGAGACTTTATGCATAAAGTTAATGTCCAAGATAGTATTTTGAATTCTCACTTAATTAATCTCATGGCGTGTCAGCGTGGTACTAATGAGTACTGGTACCGTCGTCATGGTGATTTAAAATGTATGCTGAGGAACTTAGGAACTCCGACATGGTTCCTCACTCTGAGCTGTGCCGAGTATGGCTGGGAAGACTTACTTGAATTTCTACTAGAAGCAAATGGAAATATTGAAAACATTGAATTCAAGACACCTGGAGAACTGTGTTCTTTGGATCCTGTGAATGTATGCAGGTACTTCAATCATAAATTTGAAGCTATGATGTCTTTAATCACAAATAAGAAGAATACACCTCTTGGAGAGGTGTTGGATTTCTTTTGGAGAAAGGAGTACCAAGCAAGAGGTGCTCCTCATATACATATGTTGTTGTGGATCAAGGATGCTCCTAAATTTGGAACAGATCCCGATGACTTAGTGATGAATTTCATAGAACAGTATTCTACGTGTGCTGTTCCAAATGCAACGGAGAAGAAAAGCCTAAGAGAACAAGTTCTACGTTTCCAAAGCCATCGTTGTGGAAAGTACTGTCGTCGTAAATTCAGAAACAAGGACAAGTTCTACACCAAATGTCGTTTCAACTTTCCACGGCCGGTGATTTCTAAAGGAAAAGTGAACAGTTTGATGTCTTCACTACGACATAATGTGACGAGGAAATCACCCAAAAATACATACAATTTGAAAAGGAACGAAGAGTCCAAGTACATCAATGACTACAACCCAGTGATTTTGTCCATGTGGAATGCTAACATGGATATACAGTTTGTGGGTGACAACTGCATGGCTGTGGCTCGGTATGTGACATCTTACATCACCAAAAAAGAAAAGACAGAACTGAAGGATATGTGGGAGGACATATCCCATGAAAAGAGCCTCAGCAAGAAGTTGTATAGTTTCAGTCTGAAGATGTTGTAGCATCGAGAAATCGGAGCTTACGAATGTTCAGATCGATTGTCTTCAGCAAGTCTCTATGCCAAATCTAGGAGTATCGTTTGGGCGAGTCTTGGTCTTGCTGCAACGCGAAATCGAGTTCTAAAACCTGTCCGGGAAATTGAGTATTTGGCGGAAAAGGAGCCAAACAGTACCGACATTTTGAAGACCAACATGTTGGATACATATTATCCAAATCGAAGCAGTCACCTTGAGAATGTTTGTCTATATGAGGTTCTACAAAATTATATATTCAAGAGGAACATCAAAGAAGATATTGAGAAAGGAGTGTATGCTGTAATTGGAAGTGAGGGATGCCTGGTCAAGCAAAGAAAATGCCAATTAGTAAACCATCGAAAATTGAGTGGTGAATCTCCAGAAAGAAAGGAGTTTTTCTATTTAGCACTTTTGCAACTTTTCAAGCCTTGGCGTGCAGAAGAGGAACTGCTTGGAGATTTCCTCTGTTACGAAGACTCTTTTAATGCAGCCAAGGAGTCCATAGAATGTCCTGCTTTTCCTAAATATCAAGAAATGCTAACTTTGGAAATTGAGCAGGAAGCAACGATTGCAGCCGAGATTGCCAGAGACAGTTCTCAGGACAGTCAGAGTTCTGTTTCATTGAGTCAAGATCCACTTGGAGGACCTATTATCGAAAATGAAGCTGCCACTGCTATGAATGAAGTGGAAAGAGCCATGGCACATGCTCAGGAGGATTCAGTTAACTTAGAAGACTTGGAAAAACAACTCAACGTTGAGCAGAGGAAAATATATGATGAAGTTACCAAGGAAATTGAGCACGGATTAAGTCATGAGAAGAAAGAGTGCTCATGTACGTCGTTGAAGCCTGTCCGACTGTACGTGAGTGGAGAAGCGGGAACTGGAAAGAGTTTCCTCATTAAAGCAATTTCTTGTTATTTGCAGGAAAGGACTAAGTCATCGCTGTCTTGTGTTGTCACCGCTCCTACTGGACTGGCAGCACATAACATTAAAGGTATTACTTTGCATCGTCTACTGATGCTGCCGGTGGAGCATGACAACAAATTACAATACAACAAGTTATCTGGAGATGCTTGCTGTGAAGTTTCAAGAGTCTTGAGGAAAATGAAACTACTTATCATTGACGAAGTAAGCATGGTTTCCAATGTCATGCTTGCCTTTGTGCATTTGAGAATGCAAGAAGTACTTAAAACTGAATATGATGTGTTATTTGGTGGCAAACACATCATTGTTTTCAGAGATCTTCTGCAGCTGACACCAGTAAAAGGTCAACCTGTGTTCAAAATACTCACGCATGAAGATACCAGGAAGTGCCTAGGGAGCATTGGCAACGTCAATATATGGTTAAACTTCAATTATGCAGAACTGCATGAAAATATGCGTCAGGCAAAGGATGAAGATTACAAGAATATTCTACAAGATATTAGAATTGGAAAAGTGACCGAGCATGGGAGAGAAGCTTTAAATGCACGATTACTGTCAAATTTATATCCCAAACAAGAGATTGAGCCTGAGAATATTTTTCAGAAAATTACTGAGAAGAAGTCCGGGATATGTCTCATGCCAACTCTTGCAGAATGTGCCTTCTTCAACAACAAAATGTTGAATTTAGAAAAGCAAGAGATTGTGAAACTTGAAGCTATCGACAAATTAGAGCACATGGGATCAACAATTATTTTGTCAGACAATTTGAAATCAAAATTGGATTCATTAGAGAAGACTATATCTAAAACAGCGGGTTTTGAAAAGACTTTGAATGTGTGTTTAAATTGCCGAATTATTTTTTCTTATCAATGGCAGCATGACTGCGAGAACTGTATGGTATCAAGTACTACTAGTGTAGATTCAGAAAGATTTATATATTTAACTTTGCCAGACAGTAAATCAGTGTCGTTTAATAAGCTAGTAAATGCAGCGGATCACAACATGGAGTGTAGCCAATGTAAATGTGATATGATGTCAACATTATTTATACGTAGATATAGCCAGTATGTCATTTTAATGATCCAACGATGTGGGCCTGATGGATCAAAATTGTCAACTTTAATAAAAAATTTTGTGGCTTCTCAGCTGTCAATATCAGGGAGGACTTTTGTAACTGTAGCAATTATCTATCATGAAGGTCCATCAACAACATCAGGACATTATACAGCTTACTTAAAGTCTGGAAACGGCTGGTCATTCTGTAATGATTCCGTTGTAACTTTCAAAAAAAAATTGCCGTTTGACCTTAAAAATTCTTACCTGGTGTTTTTAAAACCAAAATTTTAAGTAGAGGGAATGTAAGTCTGCAATGCTGTCTAGATTAAAAATCCAACTATATAAACCTGATGCAAGTAGGTCTGCTTCATAGTAAGCAGTATCAGTGTCATAGGAAAAGGAGAACATGAGTGACAAAGAAGAGTAAGATATTAGTAGTCCAGGATTGTGAAAATAATCTCAAATATTTTATTTTTGAAAGTTGCGTAAATAGAAAATGTCGGGATTTGATTGGAAGAAATATAAGACTTGCGAATCGCGGCAACATGATTTGGCCTAGTGGAAACATGTGATAGAATGAGAGAAGTTTTTTTTTCTATGTAACATATTTTACGTATCGATGGAGGTTTTCTTTCAGAAAGTGGCGGGCTGAAAATATTTATAGCACAACAGAGTGGATGCTGTTTATAGGAGATCATTCGACGTCATTGAAAGTAAGTCAATTTTAAGGAGTTTTGAAATCAGATTTCTTAGGTTGTATGGGTTTTTTAAACACAGTCATTTTGATTGTGTTTTTTTTTACCCGCTGTTATATGATGAATACCTTCAAGTCACTGATTTAAGTGAAATTTGATACATTCTGAGAACAGCAAAAATAAACCATTTAACATGTATAATTAATGTTATGGTTTTTGTACTTATGATATACATTTAGAAATGTGAGGTACATATGGGTAAGCTGAGTCTTCTGTAAGAGTCAATTTTAATGCTTACAGTGCTGTACTTCTGGGTACTGTTTTTTTTTAAAAAAAGAAAAGAGGCCTCACCTCAAAGAAAGCTCTTGAAAGCACACATCTTATTTGCATCCTAAAATAATCATTTTAAATGTTAGACACAATTTTATGATGGTTTCACATCTCTTTTGCGCTGTTATGGCATCACTATTGTGAGACATAAGCAATGCAAAAGAAGCATCATATTTCAAAATAGGCCTCATTTCATCAGCATGAAGGTACTGTTTGTTGAAAATAAATATATTTAGGATTGTGTAGGGGTCGTAGAGAAGTAGAGGTTTATATAAGTGTCAAAGTTGTTTATAAAGTGTTTCTTCTTGAACCTTTTCCCTTCTTTTTTCTAATTTTTAAATACATGTTTTAATATTTTTGGAAATGTTTGTTCTCTCTTTTACAGATTGAATGTATGAAAAATTTTCGTTAAAAATTAACAAGAATTATAAGGTAAATGTTTTCTACTTTTTTAACCTGCATTCCACTGCTGATGATGTCACTGACTATGTTATGAATGATGTAATAATTGGGCATATGTGTTATCTCGTTAAAAAAACGAACAGTAAGTTTAAGGATAGGAAACAGACAGTTATGTTACAAAAAAGACAGCTATAGGACGTAAACAAAAAAAACTGTTACTCGCAATCCACTGCTGATGATGTCACTGACTATGTGAAAAATAGTGTAATATATGACATGATCAGAAGTGAATTGCGGGTCACAGTATCTTTTCTTTACTCCCTATAGCTATCTTTATAGTAACATAGCTGTCTGTTTTCTTTCCTTATACTTACTGTTCCTTTTTTTAAAAAAAAATGTTTTGGTGCGCTCAAAGTTCGCGTACCGGATAGCGAACTGGGAGCGAACTAATAGAAATAGAGCTTGGCAGAGTTCAAAGAATTCTACCAATTTTTTTTAATAATGGGGAGGTAGTTCTGAAAAGAACTTTTTTTTTGTTTTTGTTGTTTTAAATTTTTTTTATTAGTTTTCTGAACATTTTTTATATTTTTTTGTTTTTTTCTGAACATTTTGTATTTTTTTTTATTTTTTGGGGGGAGGGGGGAAACAAAAATGATTCATCGAAGAGGGCTCAACAGGAGCAACAAAAAAAAGAAGAATTTATTTTTGGGGGCGTTTTGGACATACATGATTTTTGATGGCTCTAATGATAAGAGTTATACTACTTTCGCGGTAGCATAATGTTTGATTGCACCTCATACAAACTTGTTTGACTTCCCCCATGTCCATTTGAATATTTGGGATCAGCTCCCTTGCTTCAGGTCCCGTAACTTCTGGCACAACCGATCATCTGGCTATTGCTGGTGAATTCTGTTGTTCGTCTCGAAGCTGAGCTGCACTGTAGTTATTTGGGTGCCACCTGCTCATGTGTCTGTGCATAGTGTAATTCCCATAACTATATTTTTTATCCGTGCCTCTAGAAAGACGTTCGTCACAGATTCGGCAAAAGACATACCTGGCGTTCACTTTCTTTTGCTCTGGTGGAAATTTGAAAAATTGCCAAATGAAATTTTCCTTCCTGTTGTATCTCCTGGGCTCCTCAGGCAAATATTCAGACTCTTCCTCCTCTTCCCGCTCTTCCTCTTCTTGAAAGATTGGTTGAGTTGGTGGTCCTTTCTTTCCATGAGGAGGTGGAGGTGGTGGTGGGGGAACACTACCAGAAGCTACAACAGAAGCCATTTCCCTGGATTGTACAAAGGTCTTTCTCTCATCAAGATGAAAGTCAGAGTGAGGAAAGAAGGAGGGGTTTTCATCATTTGGGAAAAGCCAAAGTTCTAAACCAATGAAAAGTGTTAATTTTAGATCACATGACCTAGTATTACATCATTAGGAAACCAAAAGTGAAATGAACTAATGAAAAGTGTTATTATCGAGTCACATGACCTGCTGTCTTTACGTTTCGCGCTTTGCGCCGCTATCCAATCCGCTTTCGAGTCCGCTAACTTGGCGCGTCGGACAACGTATTACGCGACAACGCAAAACATCATGATAACGTAACAGTCACGCTTAAGGAGCGATTACCGGCTCGCGCACCAAGTCGCGGCTTTGAATTCAGCTAACGGGAAGCTGACCAGTTCGCGGACTAGGAGCGGAACAAATTTTTTTTTTTAAAAATTGTATAAAAAAAATGTACAATATATTTTATGATTTAAAGAAAAATACATTTTACAGATAGAAATATTAGCTTTCAAAAAACCATTGAAATTCAATGAAAAAACCATAGGTTATACTCCATATATAGTTAGGAATTAGCATTTACAAAACCTTATTTTACTCGCATAAAACCATTGAAATTCCATATATAGTTAGATGCGCTAACTATATATCGCGCACCCGCAATCCACTGCTGATGATGTCACATATTACATCATTCATGACATGGTCAGTGACATCACTGATGACATCACTGATGACATCTCAAATGACATCTCAAATGACATCACTGATGACATCTCAAATGACATCACTGATGACATCACTGATGACATCTCATTTGACATGACTGATCACATCACTGATGATATCATTCATGTGATAATACGATGAACCTCTTCAGACTCTAATATAACCTTAGATACAATCAGTGTAAACAGACACTCAGAGACTGCCACTCATCCATGGAGTTACTCAAACACCTAGTCAGTCATGCAAAGAATCAATCACACCTCCATTTCCTCAACTATACAGTTATACAAACTTTACTTATTCAAACATATACTAACACATATTTACTCTCTTATACAATCCCTGATACAAGTTCACAATGATCCATACAGCCACTCACACATTCACTGGCTCTTATGCACAGTTATTTATATATGTCAACTCTCACATGTACTGTGTTTTACATATGTACTTACTTTGACATGTAGCACTGAGATATCCATTCACTCACCAATACACTCATGCACACAGTCAACCGCCCATACAGCTGTTTCCACATGCACTTTTGAACCCATACATCTAGTGTATCAACTGCTCACACATCTATGCACAGAGTCACACACCTCCCAGCCACCCCCACACACACTCAGTTTCTCATACAAATACTTGGGCAACCAATCAATAACCCATATAGTTACTCATATAGCTACTTATCAACACATGCAACAGTTTACAGAACAACAGACATAATGATGCACAAATTAAGACAGTTTAGTCACTAACCCATGCACTCAGTGAGACACATTTAATCACTCACTCAATCAGTCAGTCATGCACCTAGTAAATCCTTCATCCAGACACTTATATATCCACTCATTCTTCAATATTTAAAACATATTTTAACTTTACAGAAACATACAGTCACTGGATGTTGTAATCAGTGATGTCATCAGTGATGT